>NC_058132.1:534434312-534556331 GCF_016433145.1 Gracilinanus agilis
TCTGGAACTTCAAGAATTTTTTCCTTGCTAACTTTCATAATTTTATTTCCTTATGTTCCCCTTTGCTTCATTCAAACTATTCTCCCAAGGGTACTAAATTTAGATCACACCCATTTCGTACCATTTTCACACTTTTGTTAATACTATGCTTCTTATTTGCATATGAATTCAATTTAAGTGAGACAGAGTTGGAAAATCTTTGGGCCTCTTAAAAAATGAAAAACAAGCAACAACAGAATCTTCTTTAAAACTGTTTTCTCTCTTCCTCTCTACTTCCCTGTACTTTAAGGTCCAGTTCAATCACTCTATTCATAAAACTAACAAATCCATTTTATGTTAGGATCATAAGATTTGGAGCCAGAAGATATTTTTGATATTTCCTACTATAATTCAACTGCCTCTTCTGTAGAGAAAAAAAACTGATGTAACAGATATGTAAAGGGACTTGCCACAAATCTCACAGCTGGGATTTAAACAATGGCTATTGAACCTTTTTTTTAATGGGCTGTTTCCATGACACCACAATCTCAAATATAATGATTACTTATTTACCTGAATTCTTGTATAATATCATCTGGATTATTCATTTAATAATATACTGTTATGTATTTTTATTTCATTGTTTCATGTGCCTAGGTCTTGGGCCCCACAATAATACTGAAATCTCTGGAAAACAACCACTAAATGTTTTACGTTGTGTTCTCCAACTAAGTCTGTCTCTGCTTTGCTCATTGGAGGTATTTATGGAAATGAATTAATAGAAGATAGCAATGTAGATGACAACCAGATGAAAACCTCATTATTGACAAGACTATATTAAGGTTTGAAAAAATATATATCTACATATATATATGTATATATATTTATATATTGGTAGGGGGATAATGGTTCTATGCTTATAGAATCAAGCTGGGATTTAGCAACTGACATTCTCAATTAGTATATAGAAAGCAATGATGTGGAGTCATCCATATTTTCAAAATGTTTCAATATTGGAAGTCAATAGTACTACAAAGAATTGCAAGTTGACATTCATAGAATTTAGTTGTTTTACAGCATTCAAGTAACTGATTTATCTGTCAGGTAAAGATGGTTAGAAAGAAAACCTTGAAAACCAATGCATTTCAAGTACTCAGTGGGGGTAAAACTTTAATTTGTTCCACTGTATTCTGAAACTATCTATGTAGAAAACTAAGCCTCTGAGATAAAGAAGGAAAAATACATTGAACATTCAACTCAGATATATTTATTTTAACAGAGGGATGTTCTAGTCAGTTTCTGGGTAGTTAGAGTGAGCAAAAATAAAATAAAATAAAATAAAATAAATTGAAGAATTAAGAAGAAACTTCAAATTAATGTTCTTTTATTTCCTTCCAAGGAGAAATATAGAAATGATCCTATTTAAGAAAAAAGCTTTCTAAGAATTTTAAAGAATTAGTTAAAGTTTGCAACTTTTAAAAGGATTCCTTGATTTCTAGTTTTAAACCTGGGTGGGGAGGAAGTAATTGGGGTTTTTTGGACAAGAAATGCAAGCAGTGTTTTAGAAAATTAAATTTCTCCAATTTACCAAGTCGAACTACTGCAATTTGGGACCACTTCTAGCTTCACTTTCTTATTTGGATCAATAGCTTTAAAAGAAATCACATTCATGAATAATGACTTAAATATTTGATTTACTGTGGTAGAGGATGGAAGTCAAGTTGATGTAAACCTTCTGAGGAAAACCCTAAACTAGTTTATGTAAGGAACAGAGAAGCATTTTAATTCTGTGTTATAATGCTCAAATACAACTACCAATTTACAGAAGAAACCTCATAAGTTGATGACCACAAAGGCCATAGGGTAATAGCTTCTCCAGACTCTTCTTGAACTAACTAAAATACACACATATATATAAAAACACATAAACACATATATACTTAGCCAGTAAACAAAGGTATTGTTTAAAGAATGCCAGAAAGGTTTATATTCTTTTACATGTAAAGAAAGACTTTCATGAGAAGTAGGGCAAGGTCTTTTGCAAATAACCTGATATACCACTTTATGTCACAAGTGAAATTCATTCATTGTTTACTACTTAAGTTGTTAAACTGAATGGAGGGGTCGCAGAGATCCAATCAATCTAAGAGAAACTGCTAAAGATGTTCCCATAGGTCTGTTGAAGTCCCAAATCTCCAATGTTGGCATATGTTGGATTTGTCCCCCTAGAACTGAAAATGATAATTGGAGAAAATTCAATTATCCTGAATGGGCAAATACACTTACACCCTTATCAAAGGACATGTACCCAACTATACCCAAATTAACATGAAAAGCCTAATTACTTGAATTTGTTCCTATTTTACAGCTTCTATGTACTTGATGCTATTTATTTATTGAATCATTACTCTTAACGAGTATAAAAGCCAAATATATGATATAGGATTTTCTTTTGTGTATCAGTAAAGGCTGCTGCAATATTTGTCCCAATATGACTAGTTATAAATTTATATGGCACAGCTGGTGTTTTGTACCCGCCACTGGGCATTCTTATACACTACAGTGAACAAATAAAGTATTTACTGTTCTCAAGAGTAAATGACATGGTTTTTGTTTTCAAATTCATCTCCACGATCTGCAACCTACCATGAAAAGTAAAGTATAAAACTCTGAATATCAGCTTTAGTGAAATAAGGCTGACCACTAGGTACTAATTTTCAGTGAACATGTGCTCTCCATGGTAGTCATTTATCTCCATCATCATGAAACAAAAATGTCTCTTTTTCAGATGCAAGTAACCAGAATGGTTCAGAAAACTGTAATGAGAAAAGAGATATTTAAAAAATGAAAATCTCAGTGCACTAGATGATCAATCTTATAGGCAGAGTAACTCTATATAACAGAACTAAGCAAAAGAGCCAGCTCCCATGGACAAGATAAACCCCCAACCATATAAAAGGTAAAAAGAAGAAATGATAATTCAATAAGTAACCCATCGTATTAAGTGTTTCATCAGAAAGGAGATCCCTGGTCTTGCTATTAGGCTTTTAGTTTCTTTAATTGGCATTGGGTAGAATGTGGTAAGAGCAAAGGTGGGCAGATAGGCTATTGTGTATTGCTATGAATGCCAAGAGATTATATATCAGGCTTTGGATATCTGCAGTGCTAAAATACCTTACAACTTTTTTTTTCCCTTTAGATACATGTTTTAAAACCCCCTCAAAATCCACATTGGCACAATTAATATGAAACTCACTTCTCTGCCTTTGAATCTCCTTTTGTTTTTGTTTTTAGCTTTCCCTGTAGAATACATTTGCTTTGCTTCATTCTGCTATTAAAAAATAAAACCCTGGAATTATTGATACTGAAGACCTGAGTTGGCACCTTAAGATGATGTGTCATGTGGGAAAATAAGATCTACTCAAATCCTTAATTGTCTCTGTGTTCCATCTGGAGCAATGATGCCATCTACAGACACAATTGCATATTTCCAGGGATATCTCTGAAATCAAATCCTCAGAATGAATTTTACATAATTTCTGTAATAAAAGATTCCCAGAGAGCATATCCCTGTTGGGAAAAGTGCATTTTTATACTACTTTTAGAAATCTGATTTTCTCCTCATTTCAGTTAATTATGAAGGAAGAAATTACAAATTAGATGTCATTTTACTTTTGGATTATAAAAGGCTGGATATGACCTGCATTTTTAATCTATGTCTGATCCTCTGAACTGTGTACAGGAAGCTCAATACATCATATCAATCAATCACCAAGCACTCATTTAATGTCTACTAAGTGCCCAACTCCATGAAAATCACCTGAGGGGAAAGAATAAATGAATGAATGGATAGGTGCATGAATGATTAAAAAATAAATTATTAACTGCTCATATGGTAAAACTATTAAATATTGGGAAAACAAATATAAAAGTCCTTATCACTAACACTATTACTTTCTAATGGAATATATATAAATACACACACACACACACACACACACACACACACATATATATATATAGAGAGAGAGAGTTGTGTGTGTATGTGTGTATGCGTGTGTGTGTGTGTGTGTGTGTGTGTGTGTGTATCAAAAGAGACTAGGGATGGGACTTTGATCATAAATGGTGAGTAGAAGAATAGCACGGTCCAATGACAAAGCCATCCAGGAACAATAGTAGTATTGACTTGATTATTATTCTTAGATCAAGAACAGTCAGGTTTTGGAAGGAGTAGTCAGCATGAATGGCCAGAGGAAGAAGAGGCAAGGACTCAAGTACAGAGCTGTGTGTTAGAACCTTGTAGGAATATAAGGAGGTATAGTTTGGAAGGTGGTATAGCATTAGCAGTAGCAGAGTGGGAAATGGTTAGGGTAAAGATAATAATGCAAGGATCCGAGAAGGTCAAAGCTGAATATCCTTGCTCCTTCCATTTCCATGGTATCTAACAATCTGATTTAGATGCTAGAATAATAGCAGCCATTTATAAAAAGTTTATGACAAGCTTGCACCGAAGAATTTATAGTGTAGTCAACAAAATCAAATGAGAACATGTGAAATAAGTGAAAAATAAGTGCTAAATTCTAATGTATTGTGCTATGAGAGAATATGAAATAATAATGAGGTCATAAAGCCACAGATGGAAGTTTTCTACTTATTTACCTCAAGGTGAGTGAATCATGATCTCTACCCTGCTTATAGAGGTTATGGAGACTTTTCATCTTTATGTAGTAAAAGAATGCATCATTACAGATGATTGTTTAGCAACCTCCTTTTTTTCAACATGGAAATTTACTGTAAGCCACACATGTTAGTGAAAAAGGGAAGTATTTCTACTTGGGGTCATGCCAAAATCTATCTTCTTTCCAATGAGTTTGCTTTGGTTTAATTGTGCCTTGTTTGCCAGTAGGAAGATGAGAGAGGATGGAGGTATGGTGAATTTTTTATTTCAAGAGTATGGAGAAAAGTTTTTGAATATTTAAATTAAAATATTCTTGTCTCCCTTTTCAGGAAAAGGGGAGTAACAGCCCTCCTTCAGTTCCCAGCATCTGTCTCTACACTCAAGCTACCTAAAGCCCCTGAAATGACTACTCTGAGGTCAAAGTCCTGCAGAGAAGGAAAATCTACTTGAACTCATTCCTCAATGATTAACAAACTCTTACTTGGTCAAACTCTCACCAATATTCTGAACTGTAGCTTTTAGTATTCAAATCCTAGCTCTGTCCTCCATTGTCCAATCCCTTATTCTCAATCCTTATAACCCATTCAAACTTCTGATGTTCCTCTGTGTTCTCTAACGCTTGTTCCATGGGTAACAAATTTGCTTTCATCTTAAGTTCTTTCCCTATCCCCTCTTTACATCTTCTGACTCTCACTGAGAATGTACTCCTTCCTGATACTATGGATTTCCTCTCATATTTATTTATGCAGTCCTAACCTCCCTTCCGACCTCCAAAGTCACACCTCCAACTACTTATTACACATCTCAAAATGGATACCCTGTTGGCATTACAAATTCAATATGTCTAAAAAAAAGGAAAATTATCTTTCTTTGCAAGCCCTCCCCACTTCCTAACTTCTCTGTCACTTTTAAGGACACTACCTTCTTCCTGTAATGTGTGACAATAGAGGTCCTATGAAAGCAATCCTATAAGCATATTCGTCATTTGGGGCTATTTTCCTTTTTAGTGATCACTGAGTCCCCACCAAAAGTTTCAGATATCCTTAAATACACAATCCCTGTTTCATCTGATCTCTCTTTTTCACCTATTCCCTCCCTTCTCCAAATCATAAAGTTTCATGGGAGGAAAAGGCACCAATATCTTTAAAAATTTCTTCATTTTCTGTCTCTGGGTAGCTTGTATAGGTTCTCCTGTCAGTATCCAGGGATTATGTCATCCATACCTGGAGACTTGCAGGAGGGAGCTGTATTTATTTATAATTCATTATCATTTCAGCCTATAATAGTACAACAATCACTTTGATTTATTTCTAGCTTTCTTGATTAAATTAAATTCAACAAGTGCTTATTATTCAGCAGATAGTGATAGTCACTGAAGACAAAAGCTGAACAAACATTTCCTGACTTTATGGATTTCCAGTATTTTGGGGGGTGGAGAAGAAAGTAGAGAATAAACATGCAAGGAATGTAATTTCCAGGGGATGAGAATTGATTTTGATTGATGCACTACTATGTCAGTGGTTTTGATGAGGAAAAGGTAAAGAATGAATTCCTCCCCACCAAAATTTACAGTTTTGAAAATATTTGCTCAGAAGAAAGCTGTTTATGACAATTTTTACCACTGTGAAACCATAATACAATTCACAACTTGCTAGTACATTTAGACGTCCTGATTCACAAAAGAATACCCAGTTGATTTTGGGCAACAGAAATGGGCAGATGGATCATCTTTTCTCTTCTGGCTCTATCTCAAGAGAAGGAAAAAAAGAATTGGTACAGTTATATCCAACAAAAGACTGCTAGTCCAAGTTGAGGTCAGTCCTTGACTGTAATGAGCATTTTCCCAATGATAATGAAGTACTCAGCCTCTATTGGGTATTTTCTAAAACTCTGAAAATAAACAAACAAAAACAACAAAGATAAAATGACATCAACAAAAAATTGAATTCCTCAAGTTCTACCAACGTGGAATAAAATATGGTATTTGTCTCTTGGATGTTTAACTGAGCCAGCTGAACTTCTAAGAAGGTAAAGAAACTCATACAACAATATTTGGACTCAGGAATTGCCCAGTACTATTAGAACTGCATGAGGATCATTACTCTCCATTTGCCAGCATTTAAACCTTTTAGCATGTGCTATGTTTTTCTATTAGTAGAGAATAAGAACCTTCTATTTAATCACTAATATCTAATTGCTAAACATCATATTATATTTTTCTCTGATTACCCGGAATATCTTGCCATCCATTCAATCAACTAACCTAGTTTTTCACCTGGAACAACATTCATTGAGCTGCTCCTTTAGAACTTGTAAGTAATGTCTAGTCTCTGAATGGAGACTTCCTTTTCAAGGGAGTTAATTCAATTAACTTTATAACTAAAGCTGAGCAGTCTTCACTGATGAGTTAATGCAAGTTCACCAACTGATCCTATTTTCCAAATACCATTTTTCTAGCCTCTCACTCTCAGGCATCTTCTCATCTGTCTGCTCTGTCTATTCACTCACCCATTGCAATTGAAATCAAATCAATACTATCATTACTTCTAGAAAGAGTATAATCAATACTTATAGTTCCATTCACTTTTCCTATGACTTCCCCAAATAGAATTCCTTTTCACTGGCCACCCCTCCTTATATTTACTTTCTTTCCCTAATGGACTATAATCTGAAGGTCAATGATGGTCACTTTTGTATTTGTAGCCCCAGCCCTTAGCGCAAAGCATAGATTATTATTAGTACAGGCTTTTTCATATATTCATTCAATTTACCAACAATATCTTAATGCTTAAGATTGTATTTATATTCCACATCTAATTATTGTTCCCTTTGTGGTGTAATTCTCAGGGCTGTTTTCAGCAGGTATCAACATCTTTTTCATCTCTGTGTGCTCCACACACTTTAGACGATGCACCTTAGTGAAGGACCCCATGTTCCCACTTGCTTTGCCATTGCTAACAGGGGTGGACAATAGTAGTCAATTCCTCCAGAGTTTATAATAGAAAATCAGTGATAAACGATCCCTCAGTGTCACAGCCAGTGCAGTTGAGAGCCTTTTCCTGGCAGGTAACATATGTTAGGGGAAACAAATGCCTTTTCTAGGCAGGAGGGACTGTATTGAAGAACAAAGAACACACTATTGGCTACTGTTGATGAAAACCAAATCAGTGTCCTATAGTCTTCTAAGCACTCGTTTACTTATATCTAGAAGCCCCAGTGTAAAGAGGATATAATATAAAAGTCACTCTGGGATGGTTTTATTAACTCTAAAATGAGCTCAATAATTATGAGAAAATTGAACTGCTGTCTTCCCGTTTAAAGCAGACTATGACAATGTCTGTACAGAAAGATCAGGAACAAGCTAAGCTATTCTATAACCCTAAGGAATGAGCAATCCTTTGAAGCTTAAAATGAATATTTCTTTTAGTAGCATAAACAGTATGCATACATTTTCATGTTTTCCATATCTAATTCTAGAGTTCCACTAGGATAAAATTTCTGGATATGTAGTTGGATTATATTTAGTAATTATCTATGTCTCTATCATTCACAAATTTGTATAAATATTTTGAATATATTTTTATTAAAATTCTTGTTTTTCATAAATTTTACAAATTTACAGCACCTCTCATTCAGTAGTAAGGTAAAATATTGTTTCATATTGTTTATATTGTATTATGTTGTTTTCTAGATTATTTTAAGTGCTATTCAAACCTATCTGGCTATGCAAGTAAATTCTTTTGTGGTAATTGGTTGGAGATTATCTAATAATTCACCATATATTCATAATAGACCAAACACTCTTTCATGTAGTGCTTTACCTATACTTTGTGATATAATTACTGCAATGCAAGTTAAACAAAAAAATAATATTTAGCATTTACATAGCACTTCAGGTTTGAAAAGTACTTTACAAATATTATTTTATATTCACAACAATCTTGGAAGTTAGTGCTAATGTTATTCTCATTATACAGATAGAGAAACTGAGTCAGAAAGAGTTTAAGTGATTTACTTATTCAGTTGTCAAGTCAATGTCTGAGTTTGGATTTGAACTCAGATCTTCCCGACTCCTAGTCCAACACTATCCACTGTGTCACCTAGCTGCATAGATACCTCTGGCTTATGATCAACTGACTGCTATGACAATCAGCCTTTAGGGAAAGTAGGGAATCTGACTCAAGGCTTGGAAAGCCTCTGCAGTGAAGTACACCAGTTTGCCTCTTATTGGTGCTATCTCAAACTTGTAAGTGAGAGCAAGTAGGTGGAAAGATTTTTCATTTATTACACTAGCACTCTCAAAATAGTCTCAGAAGAGGAGCTGTTTGAGAAATGTAGATGGTGCTGTGCCTGAGAAGCCTTCTAATTATATACTGATCCCTTCCAAGAACAACAAATCCTTGCCCCATAAGGACAGTTGGGAGATTTGTCACCAGACACTTGGCACCTGGATAAGAGATTCACAACACAGACATACACCAACTTGTCTAGTTGCTATCCCTCCTGTTGAAGTACAAAGGAAATGACATAGAAACACACATTAGAAAATTATCTCTTAGAAAATCTACACAATGCAAAGATGATGACAGTGAAAAGCCCATCTTGCCTTACTCTTCCCTCCATCTTGTTCTCCTTTAACTCAGCCCTTTGCTATGTTTTTCTTCTCCCCCTCTTTACAACTCACAATGCTCTGCCATGATCTACCATGCTCTTCTTTACTCCAATCGCTGATAACTATATACTAATTATCCCTATACAGCTTAATCTATCTATATTTACCTTTAAATCCTTCTCCCATCTTCTCCAAAGATTGTACAAAATATTAATCCTTCATTATCTCTCTATTTTTCAATATTGTCCTATATACTGGTTCCTTTCTTGCTGATTTGCCTATGCTATTACCATTCTTTAAAAAAAAAGCAAACAAAAAATATCATCACTAAACAGTCAAACTCAAAAAAAAAAACTGACTATACATTTTTGCCTCTACTTCTTTTCCTTTCACTCACCTTACAGCCTTTTACAATCTGGCTTCTGATTTCATTACTTGATTGAAAAATTTTCAAATGTAACTGTGATCTCTTAATTACCAAATGCAATAGTCATTTCTCAAGCCTCATCTTCCTCAACTTCCCTGTAACATTTGACTGTGTTTCCTCACTGTATTTTTCTAATATTCTTTTCCTTGATTCTCTTTCTACCCATCTGATCACTCTTCAATCTCTTTTCCTGGGTCATTATCCATCAAATTCCCCTCAACAGTGGGTGTACCCCAACCCTCTGTATCTGGCTGTCTTCTTTTCTCTCTCTACACTATTTCCCTTGGTGGCCTCATCAGTTTATAAGGGTTTAATTACTCTCAGTCTCTTGATGTTCCTCTATCTCTCTCTCTCTCTCTCTATATATATATATATCCAACTATATATCTTGAAACCCATATATGTATATATATATATATATATATATATATAATGTCTTCTTTTCTCTCTCCACACTCTTTCACTTGGTGGCCTCATCAGTTTATAAGGGTTTAATTACTATCATTAATTACTATCAGTCTTTTGATGATCATATATATATATATATATATATATATGCACACACACACACACACACACACACACACACACACACACATATATCCAACTATATATCTTGAAACCCAGTCCCTCATCACAAACTGCCAATTCATCATTTAGAATCAGATATTCCATAGGTATCTCAAGCTTAACATGTCTGAAACATACCTCATTCTTTTCCCCAAAACCAATCCTTCTTTTGATCTTTCTCGTTTTTATTGAGAGTATTATCATCTTTTAGTTAACGAGTTCAAAACCAAATCTTCTCATTCTCCACAAATCCAGTAAAATATCAAATGTTGATATTCTTGTTTCTATGATACCTCTTGCATTCATTTTTCTCTTCATTTAGCCCTCACCTTAGTTTAGGCCCTGCACTTTTTATTTAGCCAGTAGGATTTTAGCCTTGATTCTATTAACTTTTTAAAAAATTGTTACAAGTATATTTCTAAATAATCAATTTCATTTGTATAATTTTGTTTTTATTTTACATAGTTAAAAATATAATTCCAAGAAATAGCCTTGGACTGCTTATAAAGTGTATGACACACATATTAAAAAGGTTGAGAAGGTCTGACCTACATTATTACAAGAGTTTATTAGATATTATTTTACTACGTTATTAAATAGTTACAGAAATAATACCAAATGATAGTTCATGTTGTATAATAGTGAAATATTTATATTAATTATGTCCTACCCAGAGAACTGTAAAGGATTAATAGAGGGATGAGCTTGTTTAATTGATAAAGATATTCCAAAGATCAACTGAACAGAAACCAAAACCAAAGGAATCCAGACAAAGAAGAATCAGTCATTGAGAGTCAGATAACAAAACAATTGGAGACTCAGGAAGAGGTTATGGAACTTCCAGTGGATGGACTGACATGCCAAGTACTCTTTGGTCCCCAGATACTGCACCTCTCTCCACCCCCTGCTGATTTCTTTTTGTCTCAAATAGCAGAGGGATCCTTACAACTCTCCCTCATAAAGTTTTCTTAAACTAATCCCAGCCTTGCTGAATTACTACTACTCTGAAGTTCCCTTGAATTCACATATACAAACTCTCCAATACTATTTCACACTTTTCATTATTTAAATGTTTTTAAATTTTTGGTTATGAATTGTTTGACTTCTGGACTAGATTATCAAGTGTCCAAGGAGTCTATTATCTTTGGATTCTTTTGCATCTGTCCAAATTCTAAGTATACCCCAAAATTCTTACTTAATTGAATTAGACAGAAAATGGCTTAGAAATGGGCACAGTTGCATATGTTCTTCCAAGAATTCAGAAATAAGAGGAATTTATAATGAGTCACCTTAATCATAAGAGATCTTTCCTACCACCGAAACACTACTGAACTTTCTTTGTAAGACTCCTAGGTATAACACTCTAGCCTTTACTGGACAACCCATTTAAGGAAAAGAAATCCTTTTCCTTAATCCCTCAAGGCATTGACTCTCTCATTTTCTTATTCTCCTTAGCAAAATGAAGAGAATCATTTTCAATACACCTGCTCCCCATACATACTCTTTCCCATTCTCATCCTCACTGAAATATACAACCAGGGACAACATAAGGGTAGCAACTAACTTACTTTTCTATTTGAATCTCCAATGCTTAGTACAGTACTTTGCACACAGTAAACACTTAATAAATGGTTCCTTTCATTCATCCATTCATTGAATTAGTTCTACTTTCATCCGTTTCACCTGCTCTGCTTTCTCACTTCCTTCAATCCAGTCTCTCAAACTCCAGGTAAATAAACTGAAGCCATAAAGTTGTTTCCTCACCTTCTGTGTCAATGACCCTTCTATTAAAATAGATCTGAACACCTTTCCATCTTAGTAGACAAAGATTGAGAGCTACAGTGACTAAAAATGTCATCCCCATTAAGGCTGATCCTCCAAGACAAAGAGGTCCATGATCAAGTCTGTCCTTTTTTTTGGTATAACAATAATAACTGATATTTACCTGCTGCTTTAAAGTTTGAAAAGTACTACATATGGATTATGTCAGTTGAGTCTCACAATGACCTTGTCAGTTAATTACCCTATATAGATAATATTATCTACTTTTAATACTTGGGAAAATAGAGGCTGAAAGTTCAATAGATTTTCCCGGAGTCTCTAAGGTAGAATTCAAGTCCTGGTCTTTCTAATTCCAAATCAGGTCTCTATTTATTATATTATGTGAATTCTGTATCTTGCAGAGCATGGATTATGCAATATGACCATCAGGGTTCTAGGGTCTCTTTTCTACTAACTTGAAACAATGTTCTTAAGTATACCCATAGAATATCAAGGACCTATATTCCCTTGCAATGGCTAAGACTCCTATGTCCTCTTTCCTTGTTTGGTTCTACTATCTTCCAAGAGCCTTCAGTATTGCAATTATCTTGCACTGTCCTGTAGTGAAGACATTTATATAATTGCCTCCACCTTCCATGAAATCATAAACTTCCCAAGGTCAAGGATACTGTCTCATACTTCTTTATCTCTCTGAAAGTGTCTAAAATATGCTCTGTAGATACATATAATATTAATATAATTATATTATTGATATTAAGTATCTTATTAATTAAATATAAAAATTAAATACTAGGTCATTTTAAAAACTTTTAAATGTCAGTAAAAATTTTAGTAATTATTTTCTGACATTTTGTGATATATATTCTCTCATACTAGCAAGTAATATGATATAAGTTGTACATGTGTTATATCATATATATTTCCATGTTCAACAAGTATTGAAAGAAGATATATCACTTACACTAGAGAAAAATTCATGGAGGATAGAAAGTGAAGAATAGTATTGTTTAATCTACATTTCAGACTCCCTCAGTTCCTTTTATGGTGGTGCATAGACTATTTTGTCATCAGTCCCTTGGGGTTGTCCTGGATCTTTGTATTGTTGATCAGAGTTCATTTATTCATAATTGATTATCACACATTAATTTTTTCAACTATGCACAAGGTTCAGGTTCTGATCACTTCACTTGCACCATTTCACATGTATTTCCAGATTTGTTTGGTTTTTTTGAGATTGTCTTGTTTTTCATTTCTAATGGCAAATACTATTCCATTAAAATTATATCCCACAACTTGTTATTCTCCAATTAATGGACAGCCCTTCGGTTTCCAGTTCTTTGCAACCACAGTTCAGTAAATACCTGCGAAAGAGGAGAAGATGGGATCTGAGACAGAGTGAATCCTCCAGACATGGACAACCAACTATTTTGTGAAACCTCTCATCAAACTGCAGGAGAAAGAAAATATAACCACATGGAAAACCATACTGCTGGTATAAAAAGGAGTCAAAATATTAGTAGGAAAAAGCATTGACTTGGCCATGAATATGGCAAATTTCATCTTGAATGACAAATAGAGACATATAAAAGAGCAGTACTGCTATGTAAAATCTCCAAGAATATCCTTTGGGAGTCAGATGAAGGGTTCCATTGTACTCAAAACAGACAACATGACCAATTTCATTACCTCGACTCAGAAAACTGAGGCATCATTTGGTGACCAGTCCAACATCTATTAAAGAATTTGTGTCCATTTGTCCTCAAGTCCAATGCTAAAAAAACACACATACTAGAAAATTTTAAGGAAAGAAAAGGAGGTCATTGGTAGGATTTGTCTTGTCTCTCTTACTCACCAAAACCTTCCAGTCTCCTCAGGGCTGTTGTGTTCTCTTTTCTCTAATAAAGCTATGCCCTTTTTATAAGTCCAAGAACATTAACCTGTGCCAGTACTTGTACCTTAGGCAATTACTGATCTCTGAACAAAAGCTTTTAAAAATTCATTAACTTACTGTTACAATGCAAATAAAATATAAACTATTCTAGAAATATTCAGAATATATCATGGAAAGAATATTAGACCCCCAAATATTTAGCATCCTCATATACAACTACCAGAAAATAATTTGATCAGCAGCTAGGAGCAAGGAGATAGACTTACACTCTGAACTCCCTCACTCTCAAAAAAAAAAAAGAACAAATAAGGTTACTTCTTACATATGATACATTTGTTTATAGGTCCAGGGAACAGGACTTGAGCTTTTTTCAAAATATAGGATAATTGGGGGAAGCTGGGTAGCTCAGTGGATTGAGAGCTAGGCCTAGAGACAGGAGGTTTTGGGTTCAAATCTGGTCCTAGACACTTCCTGCCTGTGTGACCCTGGGTATGTCACTTACCCCCCATTACCTAGCCCTTATCACATATTGATTCTAAGATAAAATGCAAGGCTTTTAATATATATATATATGCATATATATGGGATTATCTTAACATAGATGTAGGAAGAAATTGTACTAAATGAATGGTAACATTTTAATTATGCATCTCTAATCTCTGGAAAGGTATGTTGATGTTCATTATTTTTTAATTCATGTGTTATAATATGACTCTATGCTTAGACATGAAGGGAGATATCATAAGCAAATAAAAGAATAGGGAACATATTTCCTATCAGATTTATAGACAGAGGGGAAATTTATGAATAAACAAGGTATATAAAGCATTGCAAGATAGAAAATAGATAATTTCGATATTAAATTTTAAAAGGCTTTGTATAAATAAAACTGTTTCAAAGATTAGAAGAAAAGCAGAATATCATTAAAATTTATAGGTATATCAAATCTTGCAAGTTAGGTGTATTTATATAAAAATAAGTTTAAACATCAGTAGATTTTGACCTGGTTTCCCTATTAGTGTTTATAATGGGAATGCTATAATTGACACAGTGTCTCAAAAATATACTCGTATAGTTTCTAAAGAACTTGAGTTAAGGAGTTTGTTTCTTATTTCTAATTTAATATGGTAGCTAGGAAATAGAGATCTTCTTCAGCCTAAAGTCAAGAGATAGGAGAATCAAATTCATGGGCTCTTACTTCTATATTCCACACTTCCATGACCCCACCAGACATTTCCTTACATCTCTCCACCTCTAACTTGGAAAATGTATGATAGGATGCTTCTATTGTTAACTCCCTTAGCTCTTGGTTTGCTAGAAGAATGACTGAACTTTGGCACAGACAACCCTGCTAGAGAATACCTCTCTGTTTTGCAAATGCTCCTTACCCTTGTGGGGCCTAGAGGTTCTGTCTGTCTTTCTAAATAGGAGCCTGAAATTTGGCAGTGCAGTGGATGGCTGCCTCTGGACCAAAAAGCAGCAGCAGCAATCTTGGCAGCCAGACAAAAGCTAATGAAAATTTCAAAGGTACAAAGCTTCTCTAAAAGCCTGAGAAAAGTGATGGAGGCTTTCGGCAGAATCATAACAGGTGCATCAAAGTAAACTTTAAAAAGATCTATTTGGGGCAAATACCACCACCACCACCAAAAACTACATACTGATGGCTCAATGTATATGGGTAGAAATAAAATGTTATTTTCATTATCAGGTCATAGATTATACATTTAGATCTAGAAAGAACTTACAGATCACATCGTCTAGTATTCTTACTATTTTGTAGATGAGGAAACGAAAGCCCAAAGAAATTAAATGAGCAGCCCAAGGTCACAGAGATAGCAGGCAAGATTTAAACTCAAACATCGTGACTTCAAACCCATTGCTCTTTTCTAATCAAGAATTAATTTCATGGAAACAAAGCTGACAGAAGTAATAACATGAAAACATAAGAAGTGTATCACAGATTCTTCATACATTATTAAAATTATTTACTTTTCTATATTTTATATTTATATAGACACAGTTTTTAATAATAATTTTCTAACATTTTGTAATCTATTTTCTCTCCCTCACTCTTATCCCCAGAGGGCAAATGTTGTAACACAGATTGTGCATATTTTATCATATGATATGTATTTCCCATGTTCATCATGTTGTGAAATAAGAAAAATATTGCTTACATTAGAGAAAAATTCACAGATAAAATAAAGAATGATATGATTCAATTTGTATTCAAACTTCAGTTTCATCTATGGCAGTAAATAGCTTTTTTTGTCACAAGTCCATCCTGGATCCCTGCTTGTTGATAAAAGTTAAGTCATTCATATTATTGTTGTTACTGGGTACAGGGCTCTCCTGATTCTGCTCACTTTACTTTGCATCACTTCATAGAAGTCATTACAGATTTTTTTGGTCATCTTGTTTGTCATTTCTTATGGCATTTTTCTTATGGTATTCCATCAGTATTACCATTCTTATGGTATTCCATTACAATTTTATACCACAGCATATTCAGTCATTCCCCAACTGATGGACATCCCTTCAATTTCCAGTTCTTTGTCACAAAAAGATATAATATAAATATTTTTGTACAAGTAAGACTTTCCCCCCTATCTTTAATGTGAGATTATATACCCAGTAGTTATATTGCTGGTCAAAGGGTCAAAGTACTGTTATGTGACACTTTGAGTATGGCTCCAGATTATTCTCCAAAATGGTTACAGCAGTTAAAAGTTCCACCAACAGTGTATTGGTGTCCCAATTTTTCCACATTCCCACCAACACTTATCATTTTCCTTTTTTTGCCATGTTAGTCTAATAGGTAAGGAGTAGTTCTTCGAAGTTGTTTTAATTTCTATTACTATAATTAATAGCATTTGGGAGACTTATTATTAAAGATAGTTTAATTTCTTTATCTAAGAATTACCTGTTCATGTTCTTTGACCATTTATCAGTTGGAGAATGCTTTGCATTTTTTAAATTTGACTCTGTTCTATATATATTTGAGAAATGAGTCCTTTGTCATAGATACTTGTTAAAAAGATTTTTCCGATTTTATGTTTGCCTTTTAATCCTGGTTGAATTGATTATGTTTATGCAAAAAATTTATAAAATAAAGTGAAGTACATCAGCTTACTATTTTATATTTACATCAGCATTGGTAATCGCAATACTGAAATATATTGTGATCTGACTCTAGTTCAGGAGATGATCTTCATAATTTTCTATAGATAAAAAAATCCACTGATAGCTAACTTTCTGTTGATTAATTTCTTCAAATTTAATTCATCAGGTCCTTTGGTAATAAATGGTTCATATTTAAAATAATACCTGATTCTTTAACAGTTTTTTTAGGTCCTCCCTGAGATTGTAGTCTATTAGCTTAGCCTTGAAGAACCCAAAGTAACCTCTATTTCCTGAGAGGCCATGAGAGAAGAACTTAAGTGTACTATAACAATTTAAACTTCAAGTTTAAAAAGAAAATGCACACATCTACAACTGAAGTGCCATGCCTGATCTACTTTCAAGCTGGTCTTCCATTTATTTCATTTCTGAAGAGCCCAAGGGAGTTCCTTTTTTTTTCAAATGTACATTATCATCATATCCAGAATTTATAGCATTTAATGGTTTGGAAAGTATTTTAGATATGTTATTGCATTTGACTTCACAACAACCATAAAGTGAATATTCTTGTTATTTTTATTTTAGAGATGAGGAAACTGAGGTTGCAATAGTTTAAGGGACCTGCTCAGGAAGGACTACAAAAGTAGTAGGTTTTTGAGGCAGGATTTGAACTTAGATCTATATGACTAAAAGTCTAGGACTCCATTTACTGTAGCAGTAGCACTTAGATGTCAACAATATTGGTTCTTGACTAACAAGGTAGAGGTAAGGTTTGAGAAGAGATGAAACAGTTTGGAATAAACCCTTTGTGAAATGGGATAGTCAGTTAATTAAAGAATAATAGAATGATTTGCCTTGAATCAATCTGTGCCCAATTGAGAGTAGATAAAATACATTTTTATTGGGCTCAGTTGGCATTGTTTTGAAATATTCTTTAGTTGATGTCAGAAGAATGTCAATAGGAAAAAAGAATAATGGAACTAATCCAGGTTTGAAATTTGGCAAAGTGAAAGGATAAGACATCAAGGGATTCAAGAGTGAAGGATAGTGTATGACTGATTCACCTAGAGGCCAAGATAGAGAATGAATAAAAGTAAAACCAGTGCAGGATTGATGGTTTGAAAAAGAACTGAGAGGTGGATGAATCAGAGGTCACCCTGAAGATGAAAAACCAGATTGGGGCCATGAGGCATTAGGAAAGATGGAATGATAAAAGGTCACAGAATGGTAGAGAGTTAGTAGGAACTTTAGAGATAAATTAGGCCAACTTTCTGATATTTCAGAGGAGGAAGATGTTGAAAAAGGTTAGGTGAGTAAAGTCAATCCCAGTTCAATTCATTTCAATAAACAATCAATACCTCTGGTGTATATGAAACATGGTGTATATGGACTTGCTTGGAAGTATAAACCTAACATTGGATCTCTGAATCATAGCACTTAGATGCATTATTCACTGTCTTAGCATAATTCCAAATTGTTTTTCAGAATGATTGAACAAATTCACAGCTCCACCAAGAATAGTTTAGTATGCCTATATTTTCACAACCCATCTGACATAAATTATTCCCATCTGTTGCCATCTCTATTAGTTTTCTGGGTATGAGACAAAACTTCAGACTTTTGATTTGCATTTCTCTTATTATTTGCAATTTTGAACAATATTTCATGTGATTTTAATAGTTTGTCATGTTTCTTTTAGAATTTTTTGTTCATATCTTTGACTACTTTTCCACGGGGGAATGGCTCCTGATCTTCCATATATATGTGTTAGTTCTCTAAATATCTTAATTATCCAACTCTTATGAGAAATATTTGATGCAAAGATTGTTTTTATTAATTAATCCTTTTTATTATTATCTTCACTGCATGATTTTCTTCATGCATAATCTTTATAATTTCAATAAATATTAATTGAGCCTCTATTAGTTGCAAGGCATTTTGGTAGGTATTGGATTCACAAAGAGCAAAAGAAACTCATTTCTGCTGTCGAGGAATTCACATTCCACTGAGGGAATATAATGTGCACAGAGGTAAGGAAATACAAAGTATATAAAATTATACAAAGAGAGAGCAGTATTGGGTAATGAAGGTCTCATATAATAAATGCCATCTCAGTTTTCCTACAGCTAGTTAATAGAAAACTTGGGTCTCAACTTCCAATTCAGGTTGGTTCCACTCAGTAAATAATAGAACAAAGGCAAAATGACATCAGGGTTTTTATATTGGCTAATATATAATGGCATTAATTGTCCTTTCAATCTATAGATTCCCAGTTCTGTAATGTTTCATGTGAATATGAGAATTTTTTGCCCAATCAATTACCCCTATGTTATATTACAATAAAAGAAAAATTGTCACAGAACAAATTATCAAAGATATATTAAGAGACACTGAGGAAAAATCCAAGTTTCATATATAATTCTTGCAAGAACAGGTGCTGGTAGCTACTTGCATAATTAGCTTTAATACACAGTGACTTCAGAGAAGCAGTCCTCCAGGCACATTATCTTTATTATCTTTATATTACTATTATAGTTTAGACACAAAACATACCTACTCATAGTCATTTAAGCATTTATTCACTCCAAGAACACAGTCTGGCTGAGCAGTTCTCGGCTTTGCTTTTTCTGTCTTAGTAAAGCATTAGAAAGTATCTCATCTCACTCATTTAGCTGCAGCTCCACATTGTGGTTATAATGAGAATACATTTCAAAAATCTGTGTGTGATGATGTATATTCTGGCTTTCGCAGCAATATACAATTGTTACATCTTTTGAGAAAAAGCATGAGTATTTTTTCTGGAATGTTTATGTTATTAAGAAGAAGATAATGACTTTTTAAAGGTATTTATTTTGGAATCTTGCTCTTTAGCACAGACTTCTGGGTTGTCTTCACTAGACATACTAGATGGAAACCTAACACTTTGAAATATACAAAAGCATTTTATTCAATATAATTTCCTCTACAAACATGTCTTTGTAAGTGAGAACATACTTAATCTTTATTTTTAAAAATTAGTTTGGATATAATGGTGTCACAGAGTTATTAAATTTGGTAAAGTAATGGTAATTATTTAGCTATGACTCAACTTGAAGAGTATATCATTTTTTAAAAAAAGGCTTTCAGAAACTTTATAGCCTTCATACTCTGAAAAGACATAATTGATTCTTTCATCTTCTACAGAAAAAAAATAAAAACAAATAAAACTTTTTATTATTTTTCACCTACCATAAACCATTTAATGTTATACAGATTAGAGGGGGGAAAGAGGCCAAATGACTACAATTATAATCCATTTAAATTTTATTTATTGTAATAAAGACTCCAAATCAAAGGCTCTCACCTCAATCCTATCTATGCCTCCACCTCATTTTTAACCCAACTGGCCATCCCACCAGGGGTCTAGAACCAAAGGAATATGGCTACATCTTGAAAACTTCAAACATTGGAAGTAGCTCCTCTCTGCTCTTCTCAACTCTTTCTGTTTTCAAGGAATATTCAACAAATCAGCATTCTAATTTTTCCCAGGATGCACAGGATAATCTACTGGACAGAATCTGTCAGAATTTCCAAGATTCTAGACTGTAGCTCCCTACTCTGGACCGAATTCCTGCCTTCTCATACCTATCCATGTCAACCCTATTCTTCCATGGTCCCTATTCAACTTTATTTTCCCCTTTCATTGTTACCTCTAGAATCACAATTATATTTAACATACTTCTTTTCATATTGGGCTTCTTCCTCCCACATTCCTTCAATCTCCTTTCAAGGTACAGAAACTTTTCTCTCCCCTGAAGACACTAAATCCCTGGCCACTCTCTCTCTACTCCCCATAATAATTCTTTCAAAGTTTCTCTTCTCCAGTTGCTATTTAGCACTTAATACAACCTTCCTCCTCCCTCTCAAAAGAGGAACTTGCCTCATACTTCACTGAATGTACTCCTCTGAACAAATTGAAGCCATCCATCCTGAAATCCCTTTCTTCTCCAATAATATACTTTAAATCACTGCAGTGTCACACTCTCCTCTCCTTTCTAAGTCTCAGAAGAAAGAATAAGCATTTCTCCTTGGCAATACCAACTCCTCTACTGCCGTTGATCCAAATCTTTCCTCTCTCCTACAATAGGCTGAACTTTTAAATCATCCTTCTCTTCCCTATTTTTTAGTCTTTCCTTATACATTGTCTCTCTACCCCATTTCCTGAAAACACACTCTAGCTGCCTGTATCCATTAAAAAAAACCTTTTTAACTATACCTTGCCTTCAAGCTATTTGCTTCACATTTCTCCTCATTTTAATGGCCAAACACTTAGAATAAGTTGTCTACATGCATTTCTTCCACTTTTCAAAGAAATTACAAACTCCTCTCACTCATTTTATAACCATTTGCAATCTGGCTTCTAACTCTATCACTCATCAGAAACTATTCCTCAGAAGGTCACCAAAAATCTATTTATTATTGAAAACAATGATTATTTTTTCAGTATTCATATATCTTTACTACCCTACCATTAAGTACCATTGATTACGGTATCCCTTAGGAAATGATCTCTTCCAAGGGTTTTGGTGACACTGCTCTATTATGGATTTTGCCTGTGTGACTGGCCTTTCTCAGTGTACTTTGCAAACTCAAGATCTATGTCCTGTCCCCTCTGTGGATTTATTCGGAACTATGGCCTGAATATTTTCTTCTCTACATATTCTTTCTGTGTAAAATCATAAGTTCTCATAGGTATAACTATCATCTTTATGCAAATGACTAGCAAATTTATATATCTCATCTTTATCTTTTTTCTGAATCTCATCCCCACATCTCATCTCTAATTATCAATTATATCTCCCTACCTAGATATTCTATAGACATCTCAAACTCAACTGTCAAAAACGAAACTCATACTTCCATGTAAGCCCAACTTCCATTCTTACTCCCCATAATTGTAGTGTTGAGATTGCTTATTTTACCATCACCTAACTTTGAAACCTGGGTCATCTTCAACTCTTCAATCTTACTTATTCTTCCTATCCAATTAATTATCAACTCTTGCTAATTGCACTATTGCCATATGCCTCTCACTCAAACCTTTCACTCTACTCATACTCCAACTTGTACTCATACTCATCTCTAATTTCATGTCACTTCAGTCATAGACTAGTAAACCTTCCCAAATAAGCTACCTAAACTCAGCCTCTCCCTTTTCCAAACTGTCCTTTGCACAGATGCCAAATTGATGTACCAAAAGTCAAATTTGACCACATCACTCCTCTTTTCAATCAGCACTAATGGTTCATCAATGGTTAGGATAAACTACAAACTCCTACCTTTGGCATTCAAAAGTTTTCATGTTCTGACTGCAGTTCATTTATAAATAAATGAAATATGTATTTAGCAGACATTTTTCTAAGTACTCGGAATACAAACATAAGCAAACAAGACACTTATACTCAAGAGGTTTATATTCTAATGGGGGAAGACAATATACAAGAAATGGAAATGGAAGAGGGTGGTGTATATAGAGTATTGATATGTAGTTTGCTAAAAAGAAATCTGGAGGCCTTGGTCTCCTTGTCAAAGTAAGGTTAAAAATCAGGAAAATATACCTACAAATAGGCAAGGTAGTAGTCTAAAGACTGAGTTAAGTTTGGGAAGAATTGAGCATTTCAATATTGGTTATATATTCCTCCCCTCGTGGACTCTTTACTTTAGTCATATGGCCTAACTGCTATCATCTATTTACTACATTCCATCTTCTGTCTCATTTCTTTTGTATATATCATTTCTCTTTCCAGAAATGTTCCCCCTTCTTCCCTCTACTTCTTGGATGCCCTAGCTCCATTCAACATATGTCTTCAATATTTCCTTCAAGACACTTTTCCTGATTTCTTCAGTTATTAGTGACCCACCTCCTTTTAGGTCAATTTGAAATTTTATACAACTTCCTGGAGAATGTGAGCTTCTTGAGGGCAGAGAACTTTTGTATTTATGCCTCCAGTGCCTATCAAAGTGCTTGGTCCATGGTCACAATTTAACATGTGTGCTGGGTGATTGAATGAAAAGTTCTCAAAAATACGTAAAATACTGTACAATTTATTTTCACAAAACTTGGTTACTCCCAGCATTGCAATGATACGGTGACAATGCTGAAAGGTTTATGATGGGGAATGCTATCCATCTCCAAAGAAAGAACTGCTGGAGTGATCTTTTATATCAGTGTATTTATGGTTTTTGGGGGAGGTTTGGTGATGTATGAGTGTGCTCTTACAATGACCAATAAAGAAATATGTTTTGCATGACAATAAAAATAAAATTTAAAAACAATTCATTTTATATACATTTCTCTGAAGCCAAAAGAAGTAATAAAATATCTGTCATTTTTGTTATAAATGTTACACACATCTGGTTAAAATCTTATTTGCTGTTCAACACTGAAATAAAATTTGAGTTGAGTTATTCAAAGATTTAAAATATCTTTCATATAATAATAGTAAGAGTCTAGGCTAAATTAGCAATAATGATAATAGTATTACTGACATAGGTCATTTCATTCTAAGGAAGAAGTTAAGATGATTTTAAGGATTCTAAAATTACAGTTTGAGTATGTCAATATTTTCGATTCAACTCTTATCTATTTTCTGAGTATGTTAGAGTTCTTAGGATGTGTAATGATTTCTTTTTAACTAGAATTTTTATGCTTTTCACTGAAACCATTCCTTTAAAATGAATTGATCATAAGCATGGTACCTAGGCATAGTGTAAAGCACACTGGCTTTGGAAACAGGAACCTCTATTCTAATCCCAACTCTGAGACTTCCTTTCTATATGTCTTTGGGTAAATCACTGAATCTCTCTAGACCTTATTTTCCTCATCTTAAAAATGTGGAAGTTTGAAAAGATAGTGAGACTCCTAGCTCTAGATATGAGTGCATTCTATGTCATTTACTCAGCTGTCCTTTGTTGAGCCAGATTAACTTACATAATAACTTTAAGCAAATCTAAACATGACTACTGGTTCTACAATTGTAATTGAATTTCTTAGTAAATCCAAGGAGGGGGGGTCAAAAAAATCACTAGATATTAGAAGTAGAAAGGACTTTTAAAATTATCTAGGTTAACCATTTTATATTTCATATGAGAAACAGAAGTCCATAATGATTAAACCAAAGTAGAACAATGTCACACATTGAGTTACAGTAACATAAATAAGCCTAGGACTTAAGTTTCCTAACACCAAGCCCTAATTACTTGCTCTGAGTGGAACTTTTATTTAAACATTTATTAATATTTATTTTTTAGAAAAGTTAACATGGTTACATAATTCATGCTCTTACTTTCTCCTTCACCCCCCGAGCTCCCCCTTTCACCCCCATGGCTGCTGCATATCTCCAATGGTTTTAACATGTGTCATTGATCAAGACCTATTTCCAAATTGTTGATAGTTGCATTGGGGTGGTAGTTTCGAGTCTGTATTCCCAATCATGTCCGCCTCAACCCCTGTGTTCAAGCAGTTGTTTTTCTTCTGTTTCCACTCCTGCAGTCCTTTTCCATAAGTCTCTCAGAATTGTCCTGGGTCATTGCATTGCTGCTGGTACAGAAGTTCATTACATTCTATTTTACTACAGTGTATTGGTCTCTGAGTACAGCGTTCTTCTGGCTCTGCTCCTTTTGCTCTGAATCAGTTCCTGGAGGTCTTTCCAGTTCACCTGGAACTCCTCTAGTTTATTATTCCTTTTAGCACAATAGTATTCCATCACCAGCATATACCACAATTTGTTCAGCCATTCCCCAATTGAAGGACATACCCTCCTTTTCCAGTTTTTTGCCACCACAAAAAGCACAGCTATGAATATTTTCGTACAAGTCTGTTTATCTATGATCTATTTGGGGTACAAACCCAACAATGGTATGGCTGGATCAAAGGGCAGGCATTCTTTTATAGCCCTTTGAGCATAGTTCCAAATTGCCATCCAGAATGGTTGGATCAGTTCACAACTCCACCAGCAATGCATTAATGTCCCAATTTTGCCACATCCCCTCCAGCATTCATTACTCTCCCCTTCTTTCATTTTAGCCAATCTGCTAGGTGTGAGGTGATACCTCAGAGTTGTTTTGATTTGCATTTCTCTAATTATTAGAGATTTGGAACACTTTCTCATGTGCTTATTGATACTTTTGATTTCTTTATCTTAAAATTGCCTATTCATGTCTCTTGCCCATTTATCAATTGGGGAATGGTTTTTGGCTGTTTGTTTCCTGGAATATTTTGGTTATTTTGTTCTGTTCACACAAAGTTAATGGGTGTTCTAACTTCATGAAAGATAACTTGCCCCAGTACTAAAAGTGTTTTGAGAAGCTACTATGAATTTTTCCAAACAATGAATAAAACAGTATTTAATTAATATAAATTAAAACCACCTCCTGGACTTAAAGGAGTTAGTGAATTATATGTCAAGATCTAAAGAGGAACCTCACTGTCCTTAATGAGTTCTTATCAGTATTATCAAAGTTCTATCAGTAGGCCCCAACACATTTTATCCAAGAATCTTCAAATAAATGGAAGATTTTAGCTGTTGAGCCACTCTGCC
This sequence comes from Gracilinanus agilis, assembly GCF_016433145.1. Lineage (NCBI taxonomy): Eukaryota > Metazoa > Chordata > Mammalia > Didelphimorphia > Didelphidae > Gracilinanus > Gracilinanus agilis. The sequence continues at coordinate 534,459,951 of NC_058132.1, forward strand.
AATGCTCTTGGAAGTCTTCAGAGAATAATAAAATCACTATAGGTACATTGAAAAGTAATTGTTATCAATTCCCCAGAAATGAAAGCTGGTGGTTCTTCAAACTACTAGTGGGACTGTCATTGATTCCTAAAATAATTTATTTAAAAAACAAACAAAAACATTATAGGAGGATAATTTGTGAACATCTAAAAAGGGATTTGGTGATTACAAAGGAGCAACATGTCTTAATCATGAATAAGTTCTCTCATTTGCTTTTTTTACAAGCAACTGGATCAGTAGATTAGAAAACAGAACTAGACATAGCACACTGATATTTCAGCCAAACATTTGACAAAAAATCATTCACAATAACTCCATATACAAGATAGAAAGGAGTAGGCTAAATGGAGATATCAAACATGAGGGTCTCCTGAATGTGACCCAAATCAGATTAAAATGTAAGTTGGAAATATGTAATAAAATTAATTTAAGACAAAATAGGACATAGATAGTGTTAATATGTGGTTTTCCAAGTCAATATATGCAAGCATCCTTATGTATAGTTTAGTGGTTCCATTTTCCCTTGAGTTTGAAACCATGGGCTAAATGACAGTATACTGGGGAGTCCTTGGTCATTGACTAAATTGAAAATTACTGGCCCCAAAGAATAATTATAAGTGGATCACAGAATCAGAGAAACTCAAGAGCAGTAACTAATTTCAGAAGCTATCTAGTTCAACTCCTACCTAAGAAGCCCCTCAATAATAGTACCAACAAGTTATCACCAAGCTCTGCTTGAAATATTCTAAGCTGAGAGGACTCATAATGTCTACTGAAACACTTTTGAACATTTATGATTCTTAAGGTTTTGCTAACATCATATCTACATCTGACATTCTTCCATTCCTGTCTACTTAAACTATTTCTTCTCTAAGGTAAACAGAACTAAACTAATTCTTTCATATGACAACCTTTGAAATGTTTGAAATGACTGCAGTGTCACTTTTTGTACTTAATTTTGTACAAAATTGAATTTAGAATCAGAGGGGCCTTAAAGGTAGTCTGGACCAAACTTCCATGTTATTTAATCTGAGAACCAGAGAAGTTAAGAATTTTGCCCAAAGTCACTTGGTCAAATAAGCCACAGAGAACTGTATAGTGGAAATAGCATCCTCCTTATTCTGAATGCTAAGCCTCCCTTATATAGCCTAGTATTATATTGCAGATGACCTATACTAGTTACTGCATTATACTATCCCAGCACATTGTCCATCAACATTATGCTAGGAGTTCACTAAGGACAAAATATTTGAAAAAAAAACTTCCTTCTTTAGGATGTTAGCTGAGAACTGCAAAAAATGATCTAGGGATTTTGTGGTCTTTAAAGTCAATATGAGTCAATAGTGTTATCTGGCATCACCAAAAGCTCTCATCCTTTCCCATTTAACATTGGGAGAATATATAATAAGACAAGTGATGTCCCTATGTTTCACCTTGGTCAAACTACACCTGAGGTGCTATGGTCAGTTCTGAATGCCAAGATTCAAGGAGGACACTAAAAGACTTATTTTTATCATCAACTGTGAATTGGGAAGGAATGTAGACAACACCTAATCTAGGGGGAGGGGAGTGTTAGTGGTTAATATTTTCTCATATGATCTGTCTCTCTGGCCTTATTGTGAAGCCCACAGATACTTTCTCAGACTGTTTTACATGAATAAGATAAAATGTATTAGATTAAAAGGAAATAATTTATATTGAGATAAACATATATACTTTTTCTAATCATGTTCTTGGACCCCCCTCTTAAATATTTCCACTCACCCCTAAAGAGTCTGTGGACACTAAATTAAGAATCTCTACTCCAACTCTTTCATCAGGAAATGGAGTAGAGGCAAAAGATTGTACAGTATCACAGAGGGTATAAGTAACATAGCAGAAATGTGAACCTCATTCTTTCTGATTCCAATCTTATTATCAGTTCTACCTCACCATATTGCTTTCCTTGATACCATGCTTCCCATTATTTTCCTCCCTCCAAAGATTGGAATCACAAAATCTCAATTCACCTCATTGTTGGTTATCTGATCAAATCTGAATAGTACTGGACCAGGAATCCTTACTATAATAATAGCAAATTCAAAATTCAACATTTTAGTCTAGAATAGATAAGGCATTGCTCAAGGTGCTAAGTGTTCTCTAAAAGTCACTTAGCTTCCTGTCTCTTGAAATCTCAATGGTACCTATTCACAATATATGAAGTAACTATTTTCAGACCTCAGTTATATAAAGAACAATATTTTAAAGTATTTTTCATTAATCTTTTTCTAATAAAATTGTAAGGAATTTTACAGTGACTCATGATCTTTTCACCTGCCACAAGTTTTTGGTGAATATATTTCCATATGTTTATTTATACTTTTAATATGCATTTAAAAGATGTCTTTCAAAAATAGAAAATCTGCTTTAAGTTCATGTATTTATAAAAATAAAAAAGATACCAGTTGGTTGAGAAGATATATATGCAATTACTGAAAATAAATTCTAAGAGAACTCATCAAGTATGAATATCATTTACTAAATCTCTAGTGAACCTAACAGAAAAACTATTCACATATCTAAACAATTCATCTGTTGCATCCAGGTACCTAACTGTCAATCACGTCCTAAAAAAAGCTCGAAAACAACAAAAACAGCTCTATTTTCTCTAAACTAAAGGTTGGCCAGTGGACAGAATTCTCATACTCTTTACACTTAGAAAGTCAAGACAGGTAGAGGCTGAAAAGGAGTGACACATAATTGTCAGTCAAGTTAGTAATCAGAGTGTCTTCTGAAATATAGTCACTCTCCTGCCATTCTCCAACAGGAAACTGGTAGGATGCCAGAAATTGCCCCCTGTCTGAATCAGAAAAAAATATGCTAATCATACAGCATATATTCTGAAATACTCAGGAGATGAAGTAAGTACCAACTGCATCCTGTTTGATGCCAAAACATATAGATAAAATTTTAGTCAGCCTTTGGAAGTTTTGTCTATACAATGTTAATTTTTTTTAAACCCTTGTACTTCAGTGTATTGTCTCATAGGTGGAAGATTGGTAAGGGTGGGCAATGGGGGTCAAGTGACTGGCCCAGGGTCACACAGCTGGGAAGGGTTTGAACCCAGGACCTCCTGTCTCTAGGCCTGACTCTTACTCCACTGAGCTACCCAGCTGCCCCTATAAAATGTTAATTTGATAGACACAGGGACATGTAGGGAAAAGATTTTGATAAGATTATTACTGTTACTAAAAAAGTATGATTTAGGGCAAAGAACACTAGATGAAGGGTTGACAGAACTAGTCGGAGTCTCCTTTAGCCACCAACTAGCTGTGCTGATCATGGACAATGTCATTTAGTTTCCATGAGCTTCCATTTCCATATGTATAAAATGAAAATATTACCTAGCTGACAAGGTTGTTGTGAAGCTAAAATGAAGTCATGTATATGAAAACGTGATAAAGTTATGGGTATGGGTTACTGGTTTTTGAGTCAGGAAGACCTAAGTTCAGACTTTGGGTAAGATATTTACTAGCTGTATGAAAGTGGACAAGTCACTTAATCTATCTGGTTCTCAGTTTCTTCATCTGCAAAATGGAATGGTTCGATTGTAAAAAGCTTATTTCTAATATTGCATTATTTTGAAATTTCTGAGTAATTCTCTGTATAATTTTCTGAGGCTTTGTCTGTGCTTCAAAGACTCTTTCACCATTCCTTCATCCAGATGTTCCCTTACATTCACTGCCCCAGGACATCTAAATTGGGAATGATATTGCAAGTTCCATTTTGTCTAGTAAACAAATACCAGCTTAGGCCAGTTATATCTGCTGACAACAAGGCAAGGTCTTTAGATTCCCCCCCCCCCACACCTTTGAGATTAATAGGAGTGAATGGAACAATATCACTCTTAATTGGGCATAACCTGATTTCTTCATCTAGACATTGGAAACCAAGGACTGGGCATGTGAGTTTTCACCATCAAGGAATTGAAGAGGAAATGAAAGAAAGTTAGTCCCCTTCCTCATTAGCTATTCAAATTAGAGATATTTTGATATATCTAAAAATGGACAGAATAAGAAGTTTCTTATTCTCTTTTTTCTTCAACCTTCTCAGAGTTTGAAACTTTCTGCTGCTACCTTGAGACTTTTTTAAAGAATGTTAATTTAAATTATATTTGAAAGACTAGCTACAAATGCACATACTGACATGTTTTTTCATCTAATCATCAGGAAAATTTCCAAGTACGTATTATCCAATTCCTGCTATAGTCTTCATTCTAAATGTTGGGAATGATTCATTCAGTACTAGAATTCACTGAGCTATCTTAGCTTTATACTGGCTACATTTGTGTCCCTTCATATCACTCAAAATCTTTGTTCAGGTATGTGTTTCAAGTAATTAGAGAAAGGTCAAGGGGACTAGAAGATCAACTAGACCCAAATTAGACATGAGTCTATAAGCAGATTCAAAGAATGAGAAAACTTAATCTCATATGAAGTGATGTTACTTTTTGAAAAAAAAATTCTCATTGTAAAGTAGAATGCAGAATCCTATAAGAATATGGAAGCAATAGACAATAGTGACAGGTTAATATTTTTTTATCAGTGTTTTATTTTTATATATCTATTTGCTTGAGAATGGTATAGTACTATTAGCTTTCTTATATTGTCTCTTCCAATTTTAAGCCATAAAAATAATGGTCCTCTTTTTTACATTTTCAATTTTATTTTATTTTTCCCAATTACATGTAAAGAAAAAATCTTTAATATTAGGGTTTTTTATTTTTGTGTTTCAAATTCACTTTTTCTCTCCCCTTCTTGAGAAGGCAAGCATGTTGATATACATTAAATCTATTCAACAATGCAAAACATTTCTATATTAATTAAGTTGCAAAAGAAAATACAAACCAAAAATAATAAGTTAGAAATGCATGCTTCAATCTGAATTCAGATTCTATGTTATGAGCAGAAAGGGGCTAAAGATGCTAGTGATGTTTGCTCTAAAGGGAGAGAGACCCTAACCACAGCAAGATGTGAGTATAGGATTTGTTCCCACAATAGCTGGGCTAAGCCTCCTTTAAGACTCAAGATTCTTTGCTAAACCATGAGCCTTAGAAACCAATCCAGGCAGGCAGTTGGTAGGAGTAACCAGGAAGTAGAATTCAGATTCCTGAAACCTTAGGTTGAAAAAGAAGGATTACCACTGGCTTGGAAATGACCATAGCCAGTTGGAGATGTTAACCCGGATCTGACTGCTTGAAACTAGTTACTGTTACTAAAATAAGAAGTTGTTCCCTAAGGTGTAGAGTATGGGAAGAACTCTCCCCAACTCTGTTGCTGTTTGTTGCTGAGCCCAGAGGTTATCAAGCCCCTGGGTCAGATGCTGTTGTTTCCTGAAGTTAGCTGTTCACTCTTGCTTGATTTAAAGGTTGCTGGCTATGCCAATAAGGTATTGATTTGGCTAGCAATGAAGGTTGTCCCTAACCGCCTGCCTAATCCAACTCCCAAACCTCCTGGGGCCCAGTTTGGTACCACCTCCCTAGCCCAAGGAGATGTGAGAAAGAAGTGAAGTCCCAGGGGTTTGTGGACCTTAATTTATACCCTGTCCTTAACTGTCACCTTGGCACAAGCCCTGGGTGCTTTGCCAGGTTCTGTGTTCCAAAGTGGCAAACTGCTATCTTGTACCTACAGAAAATGGCTGCCCATTTCTGCATATCATATTTTCAGATCTTTCTTTGGAGGTAGACAGTATTTTTCACCTTAAGACCTTCAGAATTATCTTGGATCACTGTATTGTGGAAAATAGCTAAAACATTCACAGTTTTTCATCATTACAATATTGTGTTTACTGCATACAATGTTCTGTTGATTCTGTTCATTTCACTTTACATCAGTTCATATAAGTCTTCCCAGATTTTCTTCATGGTACTTTTTCTAAAATAACCTGTGTTACCAGTCTATAAAATCAAATAGATTTTGTCACATCCAATACAATAAGCATTTATTAGGCATCTACTAGATGAAAGGTATTATAATAAGGATAGGCGATATAAAGACAAAGTCAAAAAACATTCCTTCCTTCAAGAACATTCTATGGGGTATATGCAACATATAAATGGATAAATGTTTGCATGATTATTTGAAGAGGAGGTGATGTAGAATAAAAATTTAATGAAGAAAGGCCTCTCAAAATGAGGTGTCTCAAGATCAGATCTTTGAATTAACATAAAAATTATAAGATGTAGAATAAATGAAGGAATATGGGTGATATCTTCCATACTTAAGAAACAAAGTTAAGAAAATCTTAAGTAGGTAAGTAACCCTCCATTCTCTAAGGGAAATGGTATGTACTCTTTCCAGGTTTTTCTGAAAGCATCATACTCATCATTTCTTACCACAAATTATATTTCATTATAATTCAAATATTTCCCAATTAATGGGCATCTCTTCAATTTCTAATTCTTTGTTACCTCAAAAAGCCTTTGTGTATATAGATCAGTTGTTTTTCCAATGCAATATTGCGTATATATTTCTATTTTTTCATTCTTTTGATTAATAATACTGTAAAGGCATTATGGGTTAAAAGCAACGTTTTAGAATGTTGAAAGCTGACTGATTGAGACAGACCATCAATTGGAAGAGAGCAAGGCATCGTGGGAAGAAAGAATCCAGAAGGAAGGGCTTTTGATCGGGGATCTCAAGGCGAGAGGAGGGGACTAGCTCACCCGATAACCAATTTGAGAGCCCATCCAATACCCCCAAACCTGGTGTTTCTTTCAGCATCTAATACCAACTAAAAAAGATTGAGGTCTTTTTATCTCTGAAAGGTCTGGAACTCTTGGGAGCAGACCCCGAAGACTCAACCCATACCTGCCTTACAGAAGGACCCTACCTTATTTCTTAGATCATAGGTAGAAATAAGATTTAAGGAGAAGGGAAGGTGAACCCTCTGGTGTCAGCCATCATTAGGCTGGCCAGGGGGAAGGACCTTGTGGACTTAGACTTTTAGGGTTTCCCTGATTACGTCCATCCTCCCCATCTTCAGCCACCTTGATTAATCTTAATAAACAGTTCACAGTCAGATAAAAGGAGAAGTTGTTTCAAGAGACAGAGAGGAGAAAGGGGTCTGAGAGCACTGCTCAGGCCAGACTCCATTCTGAGGGAGACTCCCTTCAGTGCCTGCTTTACCCAAGGGAGAGGCTTCTGCCTGGGGAGAGTCTGTGTTTATCCAGCTAGAGAAACCACCCACCTCACCAGCTAAGAAAGCCTTCCCTCAAGCCATCAGTGCTGGCTCCTTTCTCTGATTAGTCATCATTACAGAGAAATCATCTCTGTTGTCCAAGTAATAGTAATATATTGAGAGAGGGAGTTGACAGGCATTCACACTCAAGTCTGTCCTCCCTTTGCCATCAAATACTCTCAAATATATCCATCATCATGATACTCAAAAATGTTGGTGGTTTTCTGGATTTATCTGGATAACCTAATACTTTGCTAAATGACTCAGTTAGCTTTGGACATATTCATTTTTTGTAGGTTTTCTAAATAAATCACGATAACATTGTGGTTCTTTCTCTGTCTATAATTTATTCCTTTCACTTCTCTTTCTACTCTATTGCAGCAGCTCTCATTTTTAAAAATTTTGGAATTTTTTTAAGGCATTGTTACATTGTTCAGCATTTTTTGTCTCCTCAGTGAAGGAGGTACATTTATATTAAACAATAATGATATTATTGACTATCACTTTTCTATCATAATCACAGTGATTTCCATTATACATAGAGATGGATACACTGTGGTACAATCGAATGTAATGGACTTCTCTACTAGCAGCAATGCAATGATCCAGGACAATTGTAAGGGACTTATGAGAAAGAAAGCTATCCACATTCAGAGGAAGAACTGTGGGAGTAGAAACACAGAAGAAAAACAACTGCTTGAACACATGGGATGATAGGGATATGATTTGGGATGTAGATGCTAAACAACCACCCCAGTGCAACTATCAATAATATAGAAATAGGTCTTGATCAATGCCACATGTAAAACCCAGCAGAATTGTGTGTTGGCTACAGGAGTGGGGTGGGGAGGGAAAGGGGGAAAGAACATGAATCTTGTAACCATGTAAAAATACTCTAAATTAAATAAAATGCCTCCAAAATTAAATAAATGAATAAATAAAATGAGAGATTTGGGCTAAAAAAATAATCACGATGTAATTCTTTTAACCATTTTAAAAAGTCATTATTCACATAATGTATGTGCTTCTTTAGACAAATGATGATTTTATTTTATTAAAAACATGTTAGTTCACATAATCATGTTTTTATTTTCTATTAAAAAGGAATTATAATTGCATTTGTAGTTTTGAAGTATATTTATATTCATAATTTAAATGCTTATTACATTTTTATATTTTAATAATTTAAATAATTATTTATAATACCTTTTATCTATTTGACATTATATAATTTTCTTGCATCAGTAATTACATCTTAGTCAATAGTCTTCCTAACTGATTTCTCCTTGTTTTAGGCATCATTATTATATTTGTCTCATAAAATTTGGCATCTATCTTCCTAATATTTTTTAAAATAACTCATATCATAGAAGTGATTTCTTCAGATTTTTGATAATTCACTATTAAATCTGTCTAATCTTAGTATTTCCATGCAGATTTTATTCCCTATTTAAATATTCCTGCTGAAATTGGCTCAATTCAATTATTAGATCTTGCTTTATTGGTTTGAATATCTTATATTTTATATAAATATTCATCTACTTTACTTAAACTTTTAGTTTGCTGTTCTAAAATACTATATATACATATATAGAGACATTTTTTTTCATTTTCCTCGTATCCATTTGTGACTTCACTTTTCTCTCTTAAACATGGGCTAATTATCAATAATTTTTAATTTTTTTCAAAAATCAATCAAGTCTTTATTTGATCTATTAAGTAAGTATTTATTTTATTTATCCCCAGACTGTTAATGTCTCATATATGTTTTTGCTCTTTCTTCACTGTTTTTAATTCTATCATTAGAGATACCTGATCTTCCTTAATTTCTTTTATTTTTTTTCTGAAGGAGATGAACAGATATTCATTTTTACTCCTAAAAGTTTCAAATTTTTCCTTTCTGGAATCTGTTCTTAAGGAGTTTTTGTTTATTTGTTTGTTTATTCATTTGTTTTGTTTTACTTTTAATTAAATGATATTCCTTTAATGCTTAATAATCTTTTCAAAAATTGATCAAGCATTTATTTCTTCAATTGATCCCTTCTTGTGATCAATGATTTTACTTATGAGCTTTTTTATTTTTTATCTGGCTATTTTATGTTAGTGTATTTTCATTCTTTTTATGACATATAAGGTATTTTCATTCTTTTTATGACATATAAGGTAGATAGTTTCAATAATTAGCATTCATTACCATTCTCCCCTCTTATTTTATTGTTGTTTTCTTAATACCAGTATAAGTCAATTAAAAATGAAATGAAAATTAAGCTCTTTTGAGGCAACTAGGTAGCACAATGAATAGAATGTTTAGCCTGAAGTCATAAAGACTATGTTCCAGTGTTCAAATCTAACCTCAGACACTTACCAGCTATGTGATCTTGGGCAAGTCACTTATTCTGTTTGCCTGAGCTCCCTCATCTGTAAATTAAGCTAAGAAGAAAATGACTAATCACTTCAATATCTTTGCCAAGAAAATCTCAAATAGGGTAATGAAGAGTCAAACATGACTGAAATGGATGAACCACAACAAACTCTTATAATAAATATAGGAAAAAATACTGCTAGAGCAGCTATTGTTGGGCCTAAAATTCAGCCAACAGGCTACTCAACCATTTCTAGCCTGTTCAGTAAGCTACCTCCTGAGTCTCTTCCTGAGTCTCCTGGGCAAGCTGCTTCCTGGTCCCCACCTTGTTCAGTCTCCTGAAACCCCCAGCCCCAAATGTTTCCCAACACATAACTGTCTTCCTTATCTCCCCCCTTGATGGATGGTTGCCAGATGCTTCCTGACCCCCTGACCCTAACACCACCCCCTTGATGGATGATTACCAGATGTCTCCTGACCCCCTGACCCTAACATTCACCCTTGATGACATTTGAACATGAATGTTCCCAAACCCATTTGTCCAGAGACCCTATAAAAACCCTTGGCTAAGAAATCCAAGGGGTCAGTCAGGCAAGCCTTTCTGCCTACTGATCCTAGCATCATTGCTAGCCAATAAATGAGCCTCTTCTTGCATATTGCATTGTTAGTGTGATTTGTCCTGCCCTGACCGAATCTGGGCCAGCTATTAAAATTTGGGTCCAAGACTATGAATTTTAGAAATTTGGAATTTTAGAAAAAAAGATGGAAATATACATTAAGAGCTATAAAGTTGTTCATGCGCATTAACCTGGGGATCCCATTACTAGGATTAGACCTTAACAATATTATTGAGAGCATAAAAAGCTGAGTATGTACAAAAATATTCATGGAAGCTTGGTAATGACAAAATAACTGGAAATAACACAAATGCAATCATTGGGAGAAATGGCTGAGTATATTGTGATATTTGAATGTAATGGAGTTTATGTTAGTAGGAAGGACAAATATTGGAAATATAAATGAAATAAGAAAATATATGAAGTGATAAAAAGAAAATAGAATAAGTATAACAAATACTATAACTACATTGAAAAAATAACAGCCATGAAATCAAGAGAAAAAAGTATCAGAATAAAACAAATACAAAGGGAACTCAAAAGCAGAGGATGTTTATGTTAGCACACATATGCAATTCACATAATTTTAAACAAATTTTAAACAACATGGAGATTATGTTTTTGTGCATAATTTTTATGCATTTGTTTATTTAAATATTTTTGGTGGTGGTAGTTACTAAGTATATAATAAAAATTTTGAAAATAAATATTTTTAAAAAGATTGTTCCTGTTCTTATTGGAGTTCACGTACCTAGGAGGATTTAACTGCAAGGTATATAGAAGAAGCCCAACAGTCATTTAAATGTAGCACCAAAGTAGATTGTAATGTATCTTCTTTAAAGCAAAGACTCCAGGTCACATCTCCAACCAAGGTTAATCTCTTCAAGATGGCTGCCAAGGACATTTAGGAAGCAGAGGCTTTCATCTCGGAGTAACTGATGATTCTGGACTACTGAACCCAATACTATAGAGGAGAGTTGGTGATTGTCCTGCAAATGGTGAGCCTACTTTCCACAAGATTTGCTTCTTTTCATGGTGATGGTGAGAAAAGCTGGAAGCATTCTTGCTGGAGGTCCTGGGCTATCTCTACCGGGGTCTGCCTGGTACATGTCACCTCCTGATGCTCTTTTGAAGTGCTTTGATAGTTCAGCAGGTTATGTTTGATCTTTCCTTTACCTACATGCTTTAGTCAGTCAATCTATTGACAGCTAACAGATATTTATTAAATGTTTAGCATGTGGAAGGCACTATGATTTTGCATTTGTCTTGAGATTGCTGTGGGACTTTAAACAGCCAATATTAGTAGACCCCTTGCATATAAAGCCTATCCATCTAAATATAGAAGTGGTTTAACTCTACACATTCCTCTACAAAGGCTTTTATTTTTGCCAAAAGTACATTTATCATCCTCAAAACACTCATCTATCTTTACTGAGAAGTATGGACAAATGGACACTGTTGCCAAGTTCCTATTTGCGTTAGAATAATATTAGAATTAATAATAGCAAGCATGATTTGCTTTTAATTAAATTTTATGTTCTCTTCACTGAAAGGACCACATTTTTACTCATTATTTTCCTTTACCACACTTTTAATTCCCCAAAAGTATACAGAGGAAAAGAAGGAGGATGACCAATCTCGCCATTTTAACTGACTTAGGTAATCAATTCATTGAAACCACCAATCAAAGAACAAACAGTGTTCAAAGTTACCTTAACAGTCTTCTGCTTTAAACTTAATAACCTCATTAATATTTAGAGAGAATTCACACATACTTTTGGAAAGGTGGCCTGGATCATTTGAGTCCTTATCTAGTCATTTCTAGTCCTCTCATATTCATTATATGTAATCATTTATTTTAATATCGACTCTGCCTTAGTTGATGAATTCTCTATAGAAGTAATAGCAGCTCTCATTGATATATGTTCCTCACAAAGAGCCCATGAGATAAATGTTACTATTATCTCTGTTTAAAAGAGGAGGAAACAGATTCAGAGAGATGACATAGCTGCTACTTAATGTCTATATTAGAGTAGTGGAAAAGAAGTAAAGAAGAAAGTCTGAAGTATTGAGTTTCTCTTTCGATTGTTAGCTCCTTGAGGACAAGTACTGTTTTTTGCCTCTTTCTGTATCCCCAGCATTTAGCAGTATCTGGAACATAGTAAGCACTTTATAAATATTTATTGATTAATTGACTTATAGCTGCCAGACAAATTACCCTTTACTGAGATTGAAGAAAGAAGTTTCCTGCCCTTCCCTTGAAGATTAGGAGGGTAAAAGTTAATTCAAATTTCATTATAATTATCCCTCACATGAATAAAATATATTAAATGGAAATTTAATGACTTACTTTATACCTTGGAATGTCTTTGTGTGATTGATTCGTGAGAATACGAACAACTATTTTGTTTTACGGTAGAAGAGATACTAAGTGGCAATGGCACAACATGAACTGAGCAATCTCTTTTCCAAAATGGTATAGTAAAGCTGATCTGTTTTTCACTATAGTTGTTAACTTATTCTCTTATTTTATTTTTAACACTATCTGCCCAAATGGTGTCTATTTTAAAGCAGCCCCCTTCATCAGAGAAGAGGGCTAGCTAGAGTTAAGTCCCAACAGCATTCTGTCAGTGAAGTTTCACATTGACCTCTTGCTCTCTGTTGCTGATTCATATTTTGCTCTGTAAAATTTTTTTCTAAAAATCATGAAGAAAAATTTAAAGCATAAAGATGAAGCAAGAGCAAAAAAAACTATTTATCCAGTGAAATTGAAGTCACCATTCACCTCACAGGGGGAAAAATGATTTTTTTAACGTTATGAATGAAATTGGCCCTTTGGGGGGGAAATATTTCCACAAATCTAGTCACAAAGAACACCTTTGCTTCCTTCTGTGAAAACAGAGAGTACAGAAATTTTCTTTTTAAAAATCATCTTAGTTTTGATAAGCTCCTGTCAGAAAGGCAAAGATAGCTGAAATGATTTATCACAGGAGCAATATTCATGGAGGCCTCTGCCACCTAGTGCCCAAAAGTCTTCAAAAATCTCAGGTGCTCACTTTGATTTCCTCATGCAGACATCTGTTCATCAGAGAGTTTTCTTTAAGAGTGTTCAGGTCAAGACTGAGGCTATAATTTGGAGTGTGAAGAACGCATACCCTGCATGTTTCTGAAGAGCATCTGGCCAGAGAATCAATATAGCATTTCATTTTCATTTAAGCAGGACTTTAAATTAAAGTTCCATTTATAAATGCTTTAATATAGCATTAAGGGACTCCTGGGTGTGTTTGAATCTTTCATTAATATACATCTCTGGTGTGTTGCAAGACACATGCTTACAGGATGTTTCTTTAGCCACTCAAAATATGAATTAATGGGCCAATAAAACATGGCCTAGAGTATTTTAAAGGCAGCACAAAACAGCTCTTTAAGCTTTCCATTAGAATTTTAATTTTTCCCTTTTAGATATTTCAAAATATAGTTAAGCCTATGCATGAAATATGTGGCAAGAGGATTAAAAGATGTCTTGAAGAGATTTTCTCTCTATTTTTTCTAATTCCAAATCTTAAAAACACTTGATGAAAATCTTGCTTTAAAATTTTCTCTACCTAGCTTTGCATTAAGATTCATGCTTACAAAGGGGTGAAACATCAGTTAGGTTTTCCAGAAGATGTTAAATTCCTTGTAGCTTCAGTTTCCCTGTCCCTGAACCAGGAAACATTAAAAAAAATGGCACTTTGAAAGATCTCTCCCTGACACAAAGCTTTTTTGTTCAACTCTCTAGGTTCCTCCTTGGTGTTTTTGGCTATTAAAGAGAAGTGTGAAGGAGAGATATGCAATTATATGGTTCAAGAGACATATGCTTATATTGTAACATTCAATATAAAAAGGGAAATTGTAATAATAAATACAATGGATAAATAATATATTTAATAGATGTGTTATGAAAATAATAACAATAATAATAACAATTCTATGGCACTATAAGATTTTCAAAGTGCTTTACACACTTTTTCTTATTTGGTCTTCCCAAAGACCCTGTGAATTAACTGATGTTATTCCCATTTTACAGAGGAGAAACCTGAGGCTGGATGAAATTAAGTGACTTGCCTATACTCACACAGATAGTGTCTGAAGAGAGATTTGAACTCATCTTCTTGACTCTAATGGTATCCCTGTACTCTGCCACCTAATAATGATACTGTTTGTTGTTGCTAATGTTGCTATTGTTTTAAGGTAGTCAACATGGGGAACAATGAAAACATTAGGATCACTTAAAATCATAGAACTCTGATGAAGGGTGGAAGAAGAAGGCTGAGAAGGAGGAAAAAGAGGAAGCTATCTATTTGGGGAATACCTCTCACCCCTTATGTCCACTTATGCAAGGACAATTGTAGGTTCCTTAATAGTCTCTGCATCTAAGCTTTCTCCACTCCAGTTCATCCACCATATAACTGTCGAACTGATGTTCCTAAAACACATTCACCAAATAATCTTCACTCCAAGCCCAGTACTATTTCTATTGGTTGATGAAAATCAATAGAAGAAAATCAATATAGTATTTGGAGAATGGACTATAGATTATAGACTACGAGATAGAGTTTAGGAGAGCAATTATAAAATGTTTTTAAGTAAAGAAGTATCAAGAGGAGTGCAACTAATTATTTCCATACTATTTCTATGCTCCATGAGTTAATTGGCATTTCCCATGTCTGGTACAGGCATTCCTTGGAGGTACTGTGGGTATGGTTCCAGACCACCACAATAAAGCAAATATTGTAATAAAGGAAGGCATATGATTTTTTTTGTTTCTTAGTGCATATAAAAGTTATGTTTACACTATACTATAGTCTATTAAGTGTACAATATTATTATATATTAAAAACAATGTATATGCCTTAATTAAAATGCCTTATTGCTAACAAATGCTAATCAGAATCTGGGTCTTCAGAAAATCATAGTCTTATTGTTCATGGAGGTTATTGTCTGGATGTTGATGGCTATTACCTAATCAAAGTGGTGCGTGCTGAAAGTTAGTATGGCTTGTGGCAGTTTCTTAAAATAAAATAATTTTCACAATTGACAAATAGTAAATGGTTATGAATAGGAGATTCACAGATGAAAAAAGTAAAACTATCTTTAGTCATATGAAAAAACTCTCCAAGTCACTATTTATTCAAGAAATGAAAATTAATGCAACTCTGAAGTATCATTTCACACCCATTAGTGTGGCTAACATGATAAAAAAACGAAAATGTTAGAGGGGATATGGAAAAATTAGGACACAAATACACTGTTGGTAGAGCTGTGAACTGATTTAACTATTCTAGAGAGCAATCTGGAAACATGCTGAAAGGGTAATAAATTTGTGCATATACTTTGACCCAGCAATACCCTTACTGTGGCTATATCCTTAGGCGATTAAAGATAGTGTAGAAGAACCTACCTGTACAGAAATATTTATAGCAGCTCTTTTGGTGGGGAGGGGAGCAAAGAACAAGAAACTCAATTGAAAATTGGCTCAACAAGTTGTGGCATATTCTTGCAGTGGAATATTATTGTGCTATAAAAAATGAGAAATCAGATGATCACAAAAGAAACCTAGACTTATATGAAGTGATGCAAAGTAAAGTGAGCAGAACCAGGAGAATATTGTAAGTAGTAACAACAGTAATGTATGATGATCAACTATGAATGACTACTATTTATTAATAAGGCAAAGATCAAGGACAACTACAAAGGACTTGTGATGAAATAGAATGAAGGAACAGAGTCTGAAGGCTGATTTAAACATATCACTCTTCACTTTATTTCCACCATGAAATTTCTCTAGTGTAAGCAATCTGGGTCTTGTTTCATAATATGATGAATATGGAAATAAGTATTATATGATAATATATGTACAACCTATATCAGATTACCTGCCTTTAGAGAAAAAGGCCAGGATGGAAGGCAGGGAGAGAATTTGGAAAACTGGAAAAAGATAATTTTTTAAATGTAAAAAAAGACAAAGGAATTTGCCTCCATAGATTAACTCTTCAGATAAAAGAGTTGTACAAAAGTATTCATAGCCACACTCTTTGTGGATGCAAAAATTGGAAAATGAAGGGGTGCCACTAAGCTGGGGAACGGCTAAACAAATTGTGGTATATGATGGTGATGGAATAATATTGTACTATAAGGAATAATAAACTGCTTGATTTCCAAATGAATTGAAAAGACCTCCATGAACTGATGCAGAGTGCAATGAGCAGAACCAGGAGAACATTGTACACAGAAATGGAAACTGTAGTGCAAACATTGTGGAATGATCAAATGAAATCAGCTTTGCTACTAATAGCAATGCAATGATCAAGGACATCCCTAAGGGACTTATGAGGAAGAATGCTATTCACATCAAGAAAAATAACTATGGTAGTAGAAACACAGAAAAAAGTGTATGATTTATCATTTGTTTATATGGGTATACAATTTTAGGTTTTGGTTTTAAGAGAATATTCTATTACAAAAATGAATAATAAGAAAATGGGTATCAAGTGATAACACAAGTATAGCCCAGTGTAATTGCTTGTCACCTCTGTGAATGGGGAAGGAAGAGGGGAGGTACAAAAAATGAAGCATGGAAAAATATTTTAAATAAATAAACAAATATAGATAGACTCTTCGTTTCACTTTAACACTTAGAGGTCATGGTAGAGTTATTAATTGGCCTAATTTCAATATTGTTATGTCTTAGGGAATAGAGACACTCAAAGGAAGGAGAGAGATGTGGAATGCTGGTCAGTGGAACAGTCAGAACATACATGCAAACAACATTTATCTAATAAGTTCACTGTCTTATTGGGCAAGGTTCATGTTGTCCCAAAACAATGACAAAAGTAACATTAAAGATTGCCCATTACATATCACCATAAGAGATTTAATAATGAAAAAATTTTTAAATATTGTGAGAATTACCGAAATGTGACAAACAACCATAATGTGAACACATGCTGATGATAAAATAGTGTTAACAGACTTTCACAATATAAGGTTGCCACGAACCTTCAATTTGTAAAAACGCAATACTTGCAAAGTAAAATAAAAGGAGGTAAAATAAAGTGAGGTATGCCTGCATAGTCTCCAGCTACATGAATGTTTATGAAGCCATCTGCTTCTTCCTGGTACTCAGCACCTTGGCTATTAGCATAACCCTCCTTCACAGCCTAAGAGCACACTCAAGAAGACAGCTGCAACATGCCCAACCAACCACCTACAGAAATTCTGATTTATTCCTGAAGCCACTTCAGCTTTTCTCTTGTAAATAGGTGCCACGAAAGGTTTTTAACAAGAATACCTAAAAATATGGCTTTCTGAATCTATAGTTGAAATGTTTCAGGACTCGTTATCTTGTTTCTTTGTGGTTGATAAGATATTCTTATCACAATCTCTCAAAGCAGAAATGGGCTATTTTTCCAGATGTTCATGGAACTATAGTAGGCATAGAATGGAGTACTGTGAGATAATACTCAACGAAACCAAACCAAATAGCTTACTCTTGATTCTGCAGGGCTATAAGAAGCAATTAATTATTTACAACTACCAGGTGTGTGAATTGTCTAATTGCAAATGTAATTTTTTCAAGTTTTATTGACCATTTTAAAGAATAGTTATTTCCTGATAAACACGCACTCCTTGATTGAAGCCCTCATTGTAACAAAGATGTGACCTTGATTCAAAATGAATTCGACAATCTATAACCATAGTTCTTCACCATTCTACTTGGAAGAGACTTTCGTCTTTTGTTCTCTAGTACTGATGCCATCAATTAACTAGAGGTGAGGTGCCTTTTGGTGCCTTTTTCTATATATTCTAATATAATTAACTTTTTTCTTTGCTTGGGTACTTTATTTTCTTTTTAAATACACTGCTATTCCAAGTTAGCATTTACAATTAATTTTAAAATAATGTTAAAAAACCTTATTCATCATTTTGGAGAAAAAACATTATTTGGTTAAAATTTAAAGTATTTAAAAGAGGATAGGGCAGAGGATGTTCAACTATTGTCTCACTATTGACATTTTTTGTAAAACTATTGGGATAATCAAATCTGGACACATTGATTTACTTAAGTCATGGGGAAAATTGTACTTGAAAGAAGTTAGTAGAGATAATTGGATACTAAGACATAAGTCATTATGTAAGTCAACTTGCAAGCAACATTGACTTAGTGTTGAAGGTATTAGGGAATAGTGGAAATAACTGAACTGTACGCATGCTAAGGTCTAGATTCAAACAACAACTGTGTTACTAGCCATGTGACCATGAGGAAGTCACTTTATATACCGAGCCTCAGTTTCCTCATCTGCAAAACAAGAAGATTGGAAAATGAGATTTCTCTAGGATGCTTTCATCTTGTCATGTTATGAGTCTATAATGCATCATAGGCTTTAAAGGGGAAAAAAATCACAAGAGACAAATGATCTGATGATCTACTAAAAATGCTCAAGACAGCTAAATGCTAGGATCTTATTAAATACTAATTTAACTGAGACAATATTATAATGGAAATGGAGTGCAAGTCCCAACTCGGTCATTTCCTAATTATAGAGTCTCAGCCAAAACATTTTTTTCAACTCTCTGATCTTCAGTCTCCTCTTTCATAAAATGGGGATAATAATGATTGTAACTTATCTAGTCTCTTTGAAACTGAAATGAGTTATAAATACATATATATAAACATATATAATATATAATGTAAATAAAACAATCCACAAAAGTAATGCTATATAAAAATGTCATTTTAATCTTATATATACCTACATTGCTTACATTACATATGTGTATATATGAACTATACTTATTTTTAATTCTTAAAAAAATGTTTCTATTCCATGAGTTCTGGCTTTAAAGACTCATTAAAGAATAATACTGTTTAAAATGTGGACCTCCCCCACCAGGAGATGTTTAAGCACATTAAAATTATGTAAGATTACAAGGATAATTCATTCCACACTCTTCTTCCTGTTCAATGCTGTATATTCAACTCACAGTCCAAGATGGATGAGAGACAGAGAAAGAAAGAGAGTAAAACAGAGCCAGAGAGAGAATGAATGAGGAAAGATGGAGAGATATAGTTCAATATGTAGAAAAATCTAGATAGATAAATAGCTATATATATCCTATTCAATCCAACAAATATTTATTAAGTGGCTACTATATGTCAGGCACTGTCCTAAGTGCTGGGATACAGTTATTAAAAAAGATAGTACTTGCCCTCAAGGAATTTATAATCTAATGCAGGGAAACAACAGACAAAAGGAGGCAGAAAATTATCTAGAGAGAGATTCATAGGCATTGAGATACCTTGTTCTGGGGAGCTGAAAATAGACAGAAAAGTGGATGCTTTTCTGGAATGAGCCCCAAAAGTTCAGTTTCTGTTCTCTATAAAAGAAGGTATTTGGAGAAGTTTAGTACTACAACCCCCAGTCCTCCTTTCAAGCCATCTGAGTCTTCCTTTTCAAGATAATCTGTATTCTACTGTTTGTGTAGTTCTTTTGAGTGTGTCTGTGTGTAATTATATGTATATGTGTTTATCTGCGTGTGGTCTTCCCTTTTAGAATATAAATCCTTTGAGTGGAGAAGCAGATTTTTGTTTTTGTTTTCTTTTTATCCCCAAGGATTAATTAGCCAAGTGTCTGGCAATTAATAAAGGCTTAATAAACACATTTTGATTGATTGATTGATAAGCTCTTCATATTGTCCACATAAATTATATATATATATGTAGATAGATAGATAGATAGATAGATAGATAGATAGATAGACAGACAGACAGGTAGATAGATGATTGATAGATAGATAGATAGATAGATAGATAGATAGATAGATAGATAGATAGATAGTCTGGATAATTAGCATTCTTCTTGCACTTAAGGAGGAGGGCAAGGAAACTATGCATAGTGGATATGAGAAGGTTCCAAAGCAATATAAACAAAGGGCTCCCAAGAAGCAGAGGAAAGCATATCAACGAAAAAAATGTATAAGTGAAAAAGATAATGGCTTAGTCAATTGGCTGGAGTCAAAAAAATCCCAAGGATAATTCATCTGTTCCACTAGCATGTTCCCAATGATAAAGGAAAGGCAAAGAGATTCCCAAGAACATTAGGTAAATCCTTCGTGGTAAACATATGGGAGGACAAATATGGATGCACTGTGATCTCCATAGCTGAAGGTCATTCCGAAATTGATAAGATCATTGTTCCTTTGCTTATCTGAAACTAGAACAATAAAAATTTTAGATTCATAAAACTTTGAGAAAACACAGTGTTACCTCCTTCAGAGAGGACCATATTTAAATTATTTCATACAAATGAAATTCTATCCTAAATTCCTTATATTATCTTTTGTAATTAGTAGCCTGTATTATTTCATTGAAAATGAGAATTTGAAGGGCCTCAGCAATCATATTTTTTCATCTCTATGTAAAAGGAAGTCACACTAACATGCTCAACAAGAGTAGCCTTCCTTCAGCTTCTGCTTAAGAATTGATCTCAACTTCTAGTAAGTTCTTTTTGTCTTCCTTAAACCCTCACATATCACTTTCAGCTTCTTTTCTTTGATCTTGCTCCTCATTAAAGGGAGAATGTCTGTCTGATCACCATTATAGAAAACTGTTCAGTACTGTACACTGGAAAGAAATTTGGCTCAAAAGTCAAAGGACTTAGGTTCAATCCTGTTTCTGAATTTTACCACTTGTGTGACCTGAGGTACATCATTTAAGCACCCTAGGAATCAATTTCCTTATCTTTGAAAGGAAGGATTAAGAGTAGATCACTCTGAGGTTCCTTCAAGCTCTAGAGCTATGATTCTAAAACAACATTTCTTCAAACTATAAACTTGCCAATAACTAAATATAAAGAAAATAAAAATATAAAATAATATAATTTAATTGGAAAGATGAATAATGAGAAAACTGATAAAGGATTAGTGTAAAGTTTTAATAAAACTGTTACAACTTTACTTATATATCATGCTATATAGGAGTTACATCTTCCATTTAGATTTCTTAAACATGATTCATGATCTTCAAATAATAACATGCAATGCCACAAACATATAAGAAGAGACGAGGAAAGGTAAAGGCAAAAGACAAGTGAAATAAGCTTGCTAGCCATCTGGCCAGATTATGAGTCCAAAAAGCTAGTATTGATTTATTTCAGGCAGATAAATAAAAGAGTCATTATATCTTCATTTCTCTTGGAAAAAGGCTAAAGGGGGAAAGTAGAAAAATGTACTCCTCAAAAAGTGGTTTTTCATCATCATCAAAATCACAAGGTTGGTGGTATTATACGTGGATGAATTGAGAATTAAAATAGCGAAGCATCTATGTACAGAATGCCAAGAAATTCACATCCTTCTTGTATTATGTATAAAGCTTAGAAAGCTGCAAAGTGACCTTGGGTGATTCAGATGCAGAAGAAAAAGAAAACTGGAATTACTGCTTTAATTTATCTCACATGTGAAAAATTGTCCTGCTCATATCAAACCCTAGATTTCCCCCCTACATTTTTCTTCTTTAGAAAGGGTAAAGATAAATCCTTAAATGTTGCCTTCGAGATGTCAGTGCCCTTTTTTAGCAACGTTGGTCATATTTATATTCTACCTACAAGTGAAACATTACTCTAGGAGAAAAAGGCAAGACAAATCTGTATTTATTATTTATTACTATCATTTTATTCTATTACTCATCCTGTACATGTGAATAGCCAATCCTCATTCATTCATGCAGGAAACATATATGCATCACTTGGTATGCAGCTGACTTTATGCAAAGCTTTTCAGTAATGCAATATAGAAGACACAATTTTGTCCTCAATGAGTTTAAAATCTAGAATTGAAAATTATATCTATTACAGTCAACAAATAAATGAAATCCACAAAAAATAAAATTTTTAATTGTATGAGCTGGTAAGACTTATCTATGTTGTCCAACCTTTCTGGGTGAATTCTTGATCAGATTGTTCCAATTTTGACAAACATTTATGTCACATATCTAGAACACCAAATCACAGATTATCCCTTGTATATACAATTCAAACATTTGCGTTATAAATAAATAAAAATGAATATTGGGGACTTTATTCTAAAGTATTTATTTATAAAGAGAAAGAAAGTATTACCAGCCCAATTACCCAAAGTCTCTGACCACTGCTTCTGCCTCATCAGGTCCTAGATTCCCAACATGCTCCTGGACTATTTCACAAACAGTGGCATGGGGACACAATCAACCACATGGCTGAGCAGACAAATTAAGGCCAGCCAAGGAGTGGGTTTGACTTTAGGAAGGCACCAGAAACAAAGAGCCTGAGTTGCAGATTCCCAGCCCAGCATAGTCCCTGCAGGTGTAATGCTTCACTAACCAAAAGATGGCTTAAAAGGATAAGTTTCTAGACAGATCAATAGTCAGCCAGAGATTCTTCAACAATCAAAAAAATGGCAGAGACCCAGCCTGCTTCATGGACTGGCTTTTTAGGCTCAGTCTAAACCCTTCCCCTAAGATTTTCTAATTGGCCAATATTTCACTTCAGTCCCTACAAGTAACAGCCCTTGACTTCCACCAGTAAGGAATCTGGCATACCACACTGGCAAATTGAGACATTTGACTCTGTGATGCTGCACTGGGTGAGTGTTCTGGGATTGGATTGTCCCCCTAAATACTTAAATCACTCACCTGCAATTTCACTTTCTTCAATGAGCCTTTTCTCAATAAATTGAAATAATAGAGGTAATTTTTTTCTGTCATGCAATTTCTTATTTACTCAGTACTTCAATAAGTACACTTCTGTTTGGCACTAACTTAAATACTTATGTCATTTGTATCTATGTGCTATCACCAATAAAATGAATGCTCGGGCTGGTCCTTTGGAAATATCATCTTAACTTGTTACCAGAGTTAAATATAAAATGGCATGTGTTTTTAATTTAGAGGCCTGTAAATTTACTTTGCAAAAACTTGGAGTAATTCTCAGAGGAGTGAACAGGTATTATAAAAACCAATGTAACAGAAGACTAACGGATATTTCTGTGAAAAGACAAAAAAAACTAATCATAAAACAAGTTCTGAAAGCCTCAAAAGGATACATAGTCAATGGATATTGACTTATCATAGATCTAGACCCTAGAGATTAATTAGTCCAGAGGATGAAAGCATATCAGAATTGGAAAGGACTTCATAGTTCATAACCCTGAACCTAAACCTGAAAAAATAATCTTATAGGATTCCTAATGAGACCTCATCTAGTCTTGGCTTGAAAAACTCTTTTCAGGGAAAACATCACCACCAATAAAGCCAAGCTTTTGACCTTTGGATCAGTCTAATCATTTGGAATTTTCCCCTTATATCAAGATTACAGTTCCTTCTTCTAGGTTCTATGGACAAATAGAGAGTATTATTTCCCTTCTCAATGAAAGTCCTTCAAAAACTTATAGATTTCTGTCATACTCCCCACCTCTCACCAAAAGTGCTTTTCTACAGGTTAAACACATAAGTTTGTTCAATAATCTTCATATATTATGAATTCATATCTGTCCTATTTTTAGATAACTTCGTTATCAATGTAATAGCTATTCTCCCAAATCTATGTCAGCTACTATTCGGGTCCTTATCACTTCTACCTCTGACAAACTGCAGTAACCTTCTACATCTCTCTGTCTCAAATGTCCATTCATTTCTATCTTTCACAGAGATACCAAAGTGATTCTTCTAATGTAGTCTAGCCATGTCAACTCTATTGTTCCCAAAATTCAATGGCTTCCTCTTTGATCAAATATACTGGCCCTTAAAGCTTTCCACAAAGTGTCTTCTTCCATGTATCCAGTTTTTTCACATTTTTCCCCTTTATGCATTAAAAATTTCAACTACTGAATCCTACTTACTATTCTTTACACACAACTTATGTCTTTATGCCTTTGTAGTGTCTGTTTCCTATGTCTAGAATGCTCTCCTTCCTCATCTTTGACTTTTGACAACTCTGACTTCCTTCAAGATGCGTTTAAGTACCCACTCACTTAAATGTTGTTTATCTTCCTTCTATTCTGTGTGTTTTGTGTATACGTATACATATAATTATTTAAATTTCTGCCATCAAACAATATTCTGAGGTATGTTTAAAAAGTAAAGTAAAGGGGCAGCTGGGTAGCTCAGTGGATTGAGAGCCAGGCCTAGAGACAGGAGGTCCTAGGTTCAAATCTGGCCTCAGACACTTCCCAGCTGTGTGACCCTGGGCAAGTCACTTGACCCCCATTACCTACCCTTACCAATCTTCCACCTATAAGTCAATACACAGAAGTTAAGGGTTTAAAATAAAAAATTAAGAAAAAAAGTAAAGTAAAATATCAGTGGGAAACACTTTATAATATTACTATTTAGTAGGCAACATTGTTTACTCACTATGTCAAATCTGATGTTTCCTCTTGTTGTGAAGGTGGCTATAGGTACTGAAAGATTAAGCCAGTAGACTAAGTCCTAGAAGTTCTTTAAGGACCAATCAAGGGACCAATCAAGCTACAATGATTCTGAATATAGAGGCCTAGCTTACTAAATTTAGAAGGGCTCATCACAAAGAATTTGGGTTGAAAGTTAATTTTTCTACCATAGGAATAATGAACATGATCTGTTAAAGCAGAAATTGTTTGGTTATACATATTGGTATATAATAAAATCCTTTCCCTGTATTGTTATGCTGAGCACTAATACAACCCAAAATAAATTATGGAAGTATAATTCATATATCTCCAATCCTTCTAAAAACTTGAATGATAACAATTAAGTAAAATAGTCAGTGATTTTATTTTTAAATGAGTGTTTAAGTATGCATCTAATAACTTTCTAAATGCCTCAGGAATATGATTGGTGATGAAAAAAATATGACAACCAAAAGGAGCACAGCAATATTAAAGTCAGTTAAATTAATTAATGGAACTTCCTAGCTAAGGTCCATCTTCTCTTTCTGAGAATTTTTCTTATCCGCACCTTTCCATTAAATTTAGATTCATTTTTAAAATTCTTTTTAATGACCCAAATTTTACAGAAAAGAAAGGAATCTAGTTATAAATTTTATTCCCTCATTTTTCAACAATTTGCCATAATTCTTTCACAACATTAAATTAAGTATATAGGATAATAGTGTGTTTCTAGTAATTATACCCATCTGTGGCAGATGTTGACAAAATCCATAAACATAAAACATTAAGTCATTTTAATTAAAAAGCAAAATTTCGTGCCCAAAAATGGCACCCAATTCAGAACTACCTATAAAATCCTGAATAATACTCCAAAATGCATAGTCCTTGTGCTGCAGAGACACATAGTGGTCATGACAATTCTTGCTTGACAAAGATTATAAATGTAACCAAAGTTTTGCCACTGAGCTTTCAGTTATATTCTAAATCTATCCATTTAGCATTTCATTTTACAGCTTTGAATTCATGAAATTATTTGGTTTCTTATTAAAAGCAAAAAAAAACTATCTTCTTAAAAAGTAAATGAAGCACTTAAACAGAAATAAAAGAAAATTTCATATTTCTATATATAAATTAAACATCGGCATGATCTTTCTTCCTTTATTCTTTTCTCCTTTCTTTTTCCTCCTTCCTTCCTCTTTTTCTATTAATTAGTAAATATTTACTAAGCACTTACTATATGCCAAAGATTTTGATTACCGTTGAGGATTTAAAAAAAAGACAAAAGATAGTTCCCATTCTCAAGGAGTTCACTGTCTTATGGGGAGAAAAAATGCAAACAACTATATGTAATCACTTCATATGTAGGATAAATCAGAGATAATACACAAAGGGAAGACATTAGAAGTAAGAGACAATTGAGTTTTGTTTTTTTTTTCCTCCAGAAGGCTGGATATTAGTTGGTACTTGAAGAAAGCCAGTGAAATGAGAAGCTGAATATGCGGAAGGAGAGAGAAATGTTCTAGGCCTCAGGAATAGCCAGTGAAAGTACCCAAAGTCAGTTGATTCATGTTGTGTGTATCTGGTATAAGGAATATCATAAAGCCTAGTTTCTTCTTCACTGGATCATAGAGTAAGAGGCAGGAGGAAACAAGAGGAAGATGAAGATATAAAAATGCCTGGAAAAATAGCATATCATAAAGGGTTTTGAATGTCTGAAGATTTTATCTTTGATCCCAGAGACTAAAGTGACCCACTGGAGATCATTGAAAAGCTGGGTGACATGGTTATAAGGCCGAAATTTAGGAATTCACTTCGACATGTGAGTGGAAGAAGGACTAGAGTGGAGAGAATCTTGATGTAGGGAGACCAGCCAACAGTCTTTTGTAACAACCCAGGTGTGAATTGATGAAGGCATGCATCATGGTGGCAGCCATTTCAGAGAAGAGAAATGCGCATATATGAAATATGTTAAGAAGGTAAAATTATTGGGCAAAGGCGACACTGAGAGGTCATGAAGAATGTGCATTGATCATATAACTATGGGAAAATGTTCTAAATTAATTAATTAATTTTTTTAAAAGAATGTGCATTGAGAAAAGGAAATTTCTGTGGGATTTGGATTACCATAACCTTCCTTACAAAATCTTAAATGTGGAAAGTATATCAAAAGTTTTTCTACTATGGACCTCTGGAGGAAACAGGAATATACTTAAGCAAGTCCTTATATCTGATAAAAAAAAACCATAAGCAACACTTTATTTCAAAGTAGTCTTTCTTTTATCTAACCTAAATGAAGCTTCATTTTTTTTGCAAAGCATCAAAGCATGGAGGAAGAAGGCAACTTAGTCCTTAAAAAGTCAAAACCATTTGTTCTTATCAGAGAATTTTTATTTTTTGTGCTATTAAATGTAGTTACCAACACCCCTCTCAGTAGGAATAGGCTGTCGTGGCAGTAAAACAGGAGAGAAAGTTTTTATTTGAACTAGAGTAAGTACAGGTATCCAGATGATTCATTTAATTAAGGAGAGGAAGCAAAACATTTTTCTCTTCAGAATTACCATGATAGGAAGAGAATGGGACTCAATCTACCACTGAAGTCAGAATTGATACCTAACAGAGCCTGTGACTTATCAGAGAACAGAAAGTGTGAAGAGGTTTAAACTGGAATAAAGAAAAATATTGTAAAGCTGGTGGGTGTAGTGTTAGAAAAACTGATAGAAGGAAATGGAGAAGTAGGAAATGCCAGGGATCAAATATTATATATGAATGCAGTTGTCAAGGGTGATGTAGAGTTTCATAGAAATGGGGAAAGATATGATTTCATCCTGGATTGTTGGTAGAAAGGGGGATGACCATAGAGGATTATGAAACAAAATGATTGAGGAAAAAGATATTTGGATTCTAATCCTGGCTTTGCCCAAATCAACTATCTGATCTGGGGTATATTATCTAATGTCATTGCCCTTCAGATGCTTATCTGAAAAAAATGAAAAGAAATTGAGTATATAAATTTAAAGGCCTCTTCAAGTATGAAAATTCTGTATAGTTGGATATCTTGTCACTGAGCCAAGTCTGATGATAACAAATGTTTGGAGAAGACAGTAGTAAGTACTTGGAACACTAAATCCTCATGCCTCACCATTTTAATCAAACAAGATCATGATTATAAAGTGCTTTGTAGACCTTAAAACACTAGATAAATGTCAGCTAGTACAATCACTAATAGTTATTATTAATCAGCCAAGAAATAGTATTGCATGGCAAAAGGTCAATGCTAAGCTCTGAATGAAAGATTAAATATTTGGAATAAGTTGAAAATTTAAGTATGTCTAGAAGTAAAAGAATACTTTGTGAGAAAATGTGAAAGGAACTTCTTTTGTGAACATTATATTTTATTGTAACTTTAACAGACAAATTATTGTATCTAGTAGCACTGTTGGCCACTATTATATGTATGCCAGATATTCTAGGATATAGTTGTTATGTGTAAAGTGAAGAAGCAATGAAGCTCGTGATCAAATCATTTTATGTTTTATAGAGACACATACGCATATACATGTATAGGTGCATACACACATAATAAACATGTATCTACATATATATAAAATACATGCTAAACATATACATATATGGTACATGCTTGCATATGAGACATTAATTTTAAATGGACTTATATCATTTGAGTTATCTGGAAGAAGGTCTCAATATTTTAAAGAGAAAATTTTCTTTATATGTCATCTGAAGATAATGTTTCTATTGTGTTCATAGTCATTTACTGACAGATGTTGGATCCTTTGATAGAATTATCTGTACCTTTATATCTTGCTCTTTCTTCTCTCCCTAATTCAGTTTTCTAAACCCCTCAGGAAAGCCTGAAGGTCTGGTCTCTATCTTCTGTTCTTTCTATGGATATTTTCTATGTCTTTTGTTCACTAGGAAAGAGACCTTTGCCCATCTGCACACCGTCAGGACATACTCCTTCTCAGTATCAAACAGATCTGTGGTTTTATCCTAATTTCCATCATTCCATTGATTGAACTTCTTTACTTTTGAACTGAGAGCTCATTGACAAGGTAGACTATTAAAACAAGTACAAAAGATGGAGAGTGAAGACAGGTAATTGAAGACAAATACAAAAGAGAGCCACAGACCAATAATAATAGAGTTATGAAGGTGTAAGGCCTGTGAAAAATGTCAGGAACAATAAAAAAGAAAATGTTTCACTATATTAAGAGCAAGAGAAGGAATAAGAAAAACATCACTGCCTCAGGTAGACAAGTAAATATCATAGAGAGTAAAGCAACTCCTATTTTATTACTGTTCTCTCAATGAAGAGTTATCTTCTAAAAAGGAAGATAGAAGAAAAATGGAAAAGAAGAATCTAAGATAATCTAGGAGATGGCTAAAGAGCACTTAACCAATGTAGTAGAGTTCAAATCACTTGGCCATAAGGGATTACATAACAATGAATGTATTGTCAAGGATCAAGGAGAAGGGGAGAATGGGTTAAAGGTGGGAAAACAAGCTTATTTTTAAAGGGGGGAAAGGTAGACTTTTTCAATAATAGGCCAAATAACTTTAATGTTTAATAAAAAGTTTAAAATATTAACTTGAAAACCATCAACAAACATGAGCCTTCAACTACAAAGATGAGAATTTGCTATTCTATGATCTGTCCTGATTAAACCATTTGTAAAATACTGAATCCAGTTCTGGGCTAAGGCATAAGAGAAGGACAGATTGGGATGAAGAGTATGAGGATAATGAGTAACCTAGTTTTGTTGTAGGTGGTGCAATTTATGTAGAAAGAATAAGTTTAGAAAAGCAATATCAGGGGGCAGTTGGATGGCTCAGTAGATTGAGAGTCAGACCTAGAGATGGGAGGTCCTGGGTTCAAATTTTGTCTCTGATACTTCCTAGCTGTGTGACTCTGGGCAAGTAATTTAACCCCTATTGCCTAGCCCTTACCGATCTTCTGCCTTGGAACCAATACACAGTATTGATTCTAAAATGGATGGGTTCAAAAAAAAAAAGGAAAAAACAATATCATATTTTATAAGACTTCAAAATATGTGCTAAATTAATTTGAACTTACTCTTCAGGCAGTGTTGAAGAATTTTGCTCAAAAAATGACATAGCCAGATATATGCACCCATACATCTGGCAGGAATTTATTAAATTCCTACTACATGCCAGGTACTGGGGATGCAAATACAAGAAAGAAAGTCTCTGTCCTAAAGGAATTTATATTCATTTTCATGAGGAAAATTGTTGATAACAAAAAGGACAGCCTCAAGTCTCTTAAAAGTCTTTTCCTCTTGTATAGGCAAAAGGTAATTAGTTCATGCACCAGGGAGACAGCAATAGGAATAGATAGGGGATTTTAGAGGTAGAATCACTTGATAGTATATGAGAAGAAAGAAAAAGAAGAGTTAGCACCGATATTTCAAAATGAGAACCTACATAAACGATACTGCCACAAATAAAAATAGGAATGTCAGGAGGCATGAGTTATATCACAAAAATAATGAACCAGGAAAGAAACATGTTTAGTTTTAGGTGCCAGTGAGAGGTGATGCAGAGTCATCTGGTAGGTAATTAGAGATATCAGAAGTATATGCCCTGGAGCTAACAAGTCATCTTTCCCATTTGGGTTCATGAATCCCTTGCTAAAGGTGATTTGAACCCAGAGGTTTGAGATTAGTCCACATGTGCTGCCTCTTATTCCCTATTTCTTCATCTCTACATAAAATGAGGAAGGAAGCATCAAAGATAATTGGCTACTGAGAAGTAAGAGCTTTCTATTTAAACTTTATAAAGAGAGAGAACTTCTGCTCTCACTCTCTTCTTATCTTCTTCATGTGTGGCTGTGGAATCCACAAATTCTTTCTTGGGCTTCTCATAAGGAATAGGCAAATTGCTTCCTCCTCTCCTCCCTCTAGCAACACTGATGACTAATTACACATAGTAGTAAACATATATTGCATATCTAGGTAAGTCTAACGCTTTTCTCTTCTGCTATGTTTCTTTCGCTGAACACAGGTATCTGAATAGAGTCTTGTAAGATGAACTGGTTTTGAGTCTGCTCTCTACCTCATGAGCTTCTGGGTTCCTTGTCAGAACCAGTTGCACGAAAGGAAGTATTCCTTATAGCTACTGCAACAATTCTCAGAGAAGACGAGCACTGACAAAGTTAAAAACAATTCCTAATTCCACAGAACAAAAGGATTTCTGGGCTAAAGTTTAAGAAGTTTCCTTAACAGTGTCTGCCAATCTCTTTTCCATTTAAGGAAGTAACACTATGAGTAAATTTACAATAGCTAGTGGTTGTTTTAAAACTTAAAAATTTAATGAGTTTCTAAACATAAATTAAATAAAGGTTGATTCAAAGAATATAGGAAAGAACAAGTTGAGCTCAGAATTCAGTTTTTAAGAGTTGAAAAGAAAAAAATCATTTGTGAGAAGAATGAACAGAATTTCAACCTAGGCATTTTCTACCTTATGACTCAACCTACCTGAGAAGACAGTTTTATAACCTTTTACCAAGAAATCTAGTTGGAAAGGCTAAAGAAATCTTCATATTACTGACAAAGAATTCTCGTATTAATTATAGCCCTCTCTATAGAGAAGAATCTTACTAATCATAGCACCTACAGTACATGAAAGGTGGTATTGCTTAGTTTCTTCATTTATCAATGGGAAAGGTGAAATCAGTGACCTCTAAGTTGTCTTCCAACTCTAAAACTGTAATTCTGTGATCTGATCAAACAAGTGGCTGATAGAGTAGACTAAAAGAGTGTGAGCCTCCCTTTTATAAGAGAGGAACTTATTAACTACATCATAGTAAATAAATTTTAGCAGATTGTAGAACTGTCTAAAAGAACTTTTTAATAGATATCTTGAATAGAAATTTAATAACTGGCTAGACACAATAGGGGATGATGTCTAGTGCATAGTGTATAATTGCATCCAGAAATTATATAAATTACATCACTCTTAGATTGTAAGGTCCTTGAGGTCAGAGGCTGTATTTTGTCTCATTTGATTCCTAGCACTTACTACAGTACCAGGTATATAGTAGATGCTTAATAAATGTTAATTGAGTGATTGACTGATTTGTAGGGAATACGGGCAGCTTTGGGGTCATGAATTGCTCCAAGTACACATTTGCCTGTGTAATATATTTTCTTTATATATGAATCCCTTCATGTAGATGCCCTTGTCATGTCTTCCCAATGCATGTAGGTCCCAGACATTATGCTTAAACAGGTTCATTCTGTATGCTATGTGCTGTCAATCCTATTTCTAGTACACTGATGTGTAACTTTTATTATGGAAACTATCATACTGGATGCTAATAATTTGACTCACTACTAGGCCCAAGGAAATGTATATATTCTTCTAAGTGATGGTCCCTGTGGATGCCAGTTTAGGTTATGGTTCAGTGTATATATTTGTATAATCCCCTATTATTTGTATTTGCTATGAAGCCCAAATTAGCATATTGAAATCCCAATGACCTAGACTGTTTAAGTGGACCCAGCACTAAACTAATTTGATGTGTCAATTAACTGTGGCTTGTGACAGGCAAAGCTAACTGATCCACTGAAATAAAACAAGAATATCTATTTCCAGCACTGCCAGGCTAAAAATGAAGCTAAACTATGAATAGTCTTTTGACAATGCAGACACCCACCCTTCTGCTAGGATATGGGTTATTTTTGTTGTTTACATCACTGTGGCTATCCAAGAGATGAACCACACTGAACTTAATTATGCTGGTGCTAATTTAAGAGCTACACAGTTCATTGTAGGGATATACTCAAAGCTTTGAGGGCTTCTTTGTACCTACTGGACCTTATGCTTATCACATGCTTTCCTCTGCCATGAAGAGGTGTTGAAAGGGGGCATTAGAGGTTAAGATTTTACTAGATATTACAAATAATTGCTTCCCCCAAACCACTTGTCAAATGTGTAGATGCCTTTATATGTATGCCAAGCAGGAGACACTATTGTTCATTCTTAGAGCTGTCGACTACATCTACACAAAATTGAAATTTTTAAAAAGAAGAATTTATAATCCCTTAGAGAATTCAGTTTTTGTCATTTTATGACATTTAAAATAGAATTGCCCATTAAAGCTACTCATTTGTTTTTCACAATTTTTTACTTGCAGCATCTTTTTTAGATTACAAATAATTTTAAATCATATTTTTACAAGTCTAACTTCTATAAATTACAATCATTCTAGTTTAATCAACCCATCTTTTAATGAACCTGCATCTACCTTATAAAAAATCGCCACCACTTTCTTGTACTTTTCATCAAGACTTGTGGGAATTCTAAGAATATTAGAAATTAAAATAATCAAGAAAAAAGTGATTGGAGAAAAGGACAAGATTTGGAATCAGATTACCTGAACTGCCATTCTGCCACCTACTTCTAAGCTCTTAAACAATTCTCAAACCCCTTTATGATCTCTGTATATTGAGAGACTTTATACTAGATGCTGTTTAAGATCCTATTCAGCTATATATCAACTTTATGCTCCTGTGATTAGATGAATTCTTCACTCAGAAGGAACAGATCAACCTCTTTTCTAATTCAAAATCTATGATTCTAAGAACTCTTCACTCAGAGGATTACAAGCCACTATCTGCTCCATTTAAAGATGGTTCTGATCATCACAGTTTAATTTAAATTAACAAAAGTACCAAAAAATATGACCTAATAATCTTTCAAGCCTGTTAATAGTGTACCTGATGATTGTGATTTGTGGGGCTTCCTTAACCTGCTTTCTTCTTAATTATGGTTTAAATAAATTTGTTCTCTTTTATAAGCAAAAATATGCTTCTTGACCACTGCACTATAAACACTGAGTTGCTTAAATGTCTCTGATAGCCTATCACCTACTGCATTCTTTTCTATGAATTCTTATAGTGGCAATTGCCTACATATATTACCAATTACAGCTTAGAATTTTGTGGTGAAGATTAATTTTGTAGTTTGGAAAAAAAGTTAATACCTAAGTTTTGTCATTAAATATAGAACCTTTTAATAGTTAATTTTTTGCTACTATAGTTCATATTTCCATAATTCCATAGGCTAACAAAATACTATCCCCTCCAAAAAAACACCTCAAGGTAGGTAGTACAAGTCTTGGAATTACAATTTTACAAATTAGTCCCCTAAGGATTTGAAAAGCTAAGTGAATTTTCCACAATCAAACAGATAGTGTGTTTCAATGCTGGGGTTTACATGCCATCCACCGTCATAATTTGGACACTAACATCAGATTGTCTTTAGTTGAAATAGTATTGTGACTAATTAGTCCTCTCTATTCATTGGAATATAGATTTCCTTATTTCTGTGTTTTAAGATCTAGATATAGGAATATCATCTCTTTCATTATGATAGAGAAGCAGAGTTCTTTCCCTCTCACTCTTCCCTCCCTGTTGTTATTTGTTTTTGTATTCTAGAAATCTCAGCCATTTGTCACTTTTCAAAGTGTTCAAAACAGTTATATTATTTACAGAAGGCCACCTACCAGTCTATTTTGCATTAAAACAGCCTACTGGCAAAATGAAGGGACTATCTTTTCTCTCTCCTGGTTTAACAACTGAAGTGTATGATTATAACCACTGGATGGCAACCAAAGATACAATAACACAAGGAGACAGTTCCATGAAAAGTAACTTAAAAGTCAGCAGTGTTCAAAGTTTGGATGAATACATTCTTCTGAAAATAACAGATTTTACATGTGAACAAGCAAATAGAAGACCTTGCCTATGAAGTGAAGAATGCTTGTGAGATTGAATTTAAGAAGTGATACATTGAAATGAGCAGGATGAAATCAGTTTGGTTGTAGGAAGAGCAAAAATCTTTCCAAGGACTATATTTTTGTCTCTATTAGTATATATAGTCTCTATAATTTCCAATATAGTTATGTGCCTATATTTACATGCTTATATATGTGTTTATATATGCACATCTAGTATAGATGGATGAAAAATGCAAATAATACTGATTTTTTTCTTAAGAAGTCTTTGCTTAATAACTACCTTAATAATAAGGTAATCTCTGTTCTCATAACAGGTCAAAGGTTTAAGGCAGAATTGAAATCATTGTAACCCAAAGAAAGAGTTAAAAAGCCAAAACAACTTAATTTTTCAGCACGCAGTCATATTCATCACTAAACAAATGTGGGGCAAGTTTTCTTTCATTTAGATATTCATAAATGGTATGATACTAATGAAAGATCAAAGTTATTTGTGCACTAATAAGTTAGATTAATGTGTTGTCTTGTATATTAAGAACAACCTTATTTGCTCTTCTAATCCCTCCCGTGTCATCATCATCATTATCAACATTATCATTACTAAAATACATATTGCTCTTCAAGATTTGCAAAATGTTTTACATATTATTTGATATAACATCACTATAATGTGCACTGACTTTCCACCCCACCAGGTTTTCTGAACCCAAAAGGAAAAAATATATATTTATGACTTAAACTAGGTTGAATCTTTGACTGGAAGTAATAATATGGGCCCTGGATAGAAAAAAGAAATAGATTTCTCAAGGCAGAGAAGTGAAGTCCCTAAGATCAACTGAATAATTATACTTACCATTATTAATATTATACCAAATATTTATAAGATACATTAAGATTGGCAGAGCACTTTTACCTCTGTTGTCTCACTTGTTTCTCACAATAAACCTATAAGGTACATTTTATTACTACTCTTATTTCCAGGAGAGGAAATTAACAGTGTTAGAAGCTGTGACTTGTCCATAATCACAGAGCTTATTAATAAGTATCTGAAAATTGAGTTTGAACTCAGGTTTTCCTGTTTCACAGTTCAACACTCTAATCATTCTTCTAAGCTGAGAGGAAGAATCTAATGGAGATCAGGACCATTGGTGAAAAATAATCTGGAAAACCAAGCAGACCAGGGAGGAGAGCTGTGATTCTACAAAGCCAATAGGCACAATAAGATAAAAATGTTGATGAGAATTGTCAAAGGGCCTGGATGAATGCAGACATGCAAGGGAAGAAAAGAGGGTGCAGAATTCAATGAAGATAAAATGAGAAAATCTGGTGACAAAAGCAGAAAAGTACTGAATTAGGGAGGCAATCTGGAGTAATGGAAATTGAAATTGATCTATAAGTTAGAATGGTTTAGGTCCCACAGCTGCTATGTAACAGTTGTGTAACTATTGGCAAATTATTCTATTTTTTCTGAACAGCAACTTTCTTGTATATGAAATTCAAAAGAAAACATCTCTACTACCTACTTCATGGGAGGGATTGCTCTGAGTAAAGTACTTTATAGACCTCAAGTCACTATATACAAGATCTGGCCTCATGGAAAATGTCATATAACAATATGTTAGGACAAATTTAGGTTGGATGAGTATTCATAGGTAGAGATTTCTTCTAAATAAGTTTTCACAGAGTCCTGTGTAACTTGACCATTTTGGCTCTTGAATGCATTCTTCCAAGTCAGCCTAGATGCCAACATTAGAATTGTAGTCTCAAGATGTAAAATAGAGTTCCATCTATGATATTCATTAAATATACAAACTTTGAACAAATCTATGATTACTTATACAAGTATACATCACAACGTGGCTTTTGGGACTCGCACTGTTCTTTTATGATTCTGTGATTCTAAGCTCCCTTTCTCAATCTTTCCTGTGGCAAGCCTGGCTTTTTGGACTACAACAATTTGGTGGTTGGTCCTTTATGCTAATTGTAGGTCAAAAGGAAATAAGCAGCCTTCTGTGCACTGGCCATGAAACTTAGACTTAAAAAGTGAGTGAATATCATACCAATAATGAAGATCTTTGTGTTGATCCAGCTACTCCATTTGGCCTGGCTGCCTTGTAGAAAATGACACTGACAACCAATCAATCAGCAAGCATTTATTAGAAATGCATTTATGCAATAAACCAGTTACTGATGCATTGATGGCCAAAGAGTAAGGCAAAGTTAACTATAGCATATGGGGATCAAAGCTGCTGTTCTGGCTTTATTAGTGTCATGATGGGGCCAACCGAACATATTGGACACAGACATATTTGTTAAATGAGGGATTACTATTTTGTGCATTAAATCAAAATAAAACAAAATTGGAGCAATACCAGCTGTGACAAATTCTCTTTTCTCCACTTGACTGAATGCTCTACTAGGACGAAGAAGCATATCCTCAAGACACAGAAACTCACTCTTGGCTTGGGAAAGAGACTAGAAGACAACCAGTTCACATCACTATTAGTACCTGGACCAGCTCCTGAACTGATTCTAGCTTGGCTCAGTCCCTCAAAAAGAGTCCCGGAAATAAACAAATATTCCTAAAAGCAGTTTTTTTCCCTCTGGCAACACAAGTAAGATGTGATAATCATCAAGGAAGACTGGCACACAAAGACACAAACATACATACACACACAAACACATATTCACACAACAGGAGAAGTGGTGCCTAGTTTCCAAATAAAATGGTTTGCAGATTCTATCTTCCCAGGAAGTGACACTAACAATCACTCATTCAAAGCCACCAATTCCCACTTCTACTCTTGGTGGAGCAGTGTATTGGTCCAATAATTCTGTAAAGTAATAGGAATTATGGTGAGGTGACTATTGTAATAATAATGAGAGCCAATACCCAATGTTTGAAAGAGGAGAGAGAGAGAGAGAGAGAGAGAGAGAGAGAGAGAGAGAGTGTCTATGAGATGAATCTCTTCCAGCTCTCCCCTCCCACCTCCCATACACTGGGAGACTTCAAGGGGGTGTCACCCCAAAACTGGGTCACCTGGATAGTCATGCTGCCCCACAGGAGTCGGGGGCAAGGCTTCCCTATAAGATGAGGTATGTGGTACCTCAATCAGTTTCTGAATGAGGGTGAGGTTCACACAAACCTCCCCCCAAGGTCAGTCAACTTCACAGTGGGTGGTCTGGCTCCAAGATGGAGGCAGCCAGACTAAGCTGTGGTTTCCCTCTCCCTCATTGTCTCTCAGGCATTCTGGAATGCTATCTGACTAATGAATGGCCTTTATTATTTGCAATTCAGGGGTTGGGGAAAGGGTGAAGGGCAGAGAGATTTGGGGGTGCCCTCTTCTCTATTTCTATGGGTCTGTCACTTAGGTGGGAAACCCAATGGTTCCCACTTCTAAGCTTCTCCCCTCACCTCTTCTCCTTCTGTTTCTATTTCTATTTCTCTGTTTCTGTCCTTTCTATAATTGTAAATTAGACCGGAAAGGGTCACTCAGAAAGGTTGGGTAATGAGGAAGTAGACTAAAAGAACACTCTCAAAATGGAGTCCAAACACTTAGCTGACTCGATTTTTGAAGTCTTGCTGAGTGAGATGCGAAGGAATCTTTGACCAGGGAATCAGGGTTTCAATGTCCAAAGAAAGATCCTCAGGAAGCCCTCAGGACTGGATGCTAGCTGGGATGTCCACCTCTTTTTTCCTCATAGACCCTGCTGGAATCCCTCTCTTCTCCTTCTCGTCTCCGGAAAATTACCCAGAATCCTCCTGGTCTCAACTGTCACCAATTGTCAGCCACTCCTTTTCTGGCTCCTTTTTGTCCCATCCCTCTTGCACAAATCCTATCCTTACACTGTCCATACTGTCTAACTCAGAGATTCAGTAATATGCCTCAAGAATGTCCGTGATTAAAAAAAAAAAAAAGGAGGGTCCCACATAATAATAAATGATAAAAAATGCTCATCAACTAGGGAATGGCTAAACAAATTGTGGTGCTTGAATCTTATTGTATCATGAGAATTTATGAATATTTGAAGTGATACAAAGTGAAATAAGCAACAAAAAAAATTCAGGATGCAATGACTACAATGAAATGGAAACAAAAACAAAAACAAAAAAAAATCAGAGCTGAATGTCTTTAATTATATTAATATCAAACTTGACCCCAAAACGGACATGTGAATATATTGCCTTCTTTTTTTCTTTTCTTTTTTTTTTTTGCAAATATAAGGGGACCACGGGTTTTAGAATATACATGTAATATTAGACTTGATTAGTGGGTTGACTTGTTTTATTCAATTGTTATTTTCCCTTCTTTTTCATTCTAATTTATAAAAGATAGTCTTTTTGGGAAATGTTA
Source organism: Gracilinanus agilis (assembly GCF_016433145.1). Taxonomy (NCBI): domain Eukaryota; kingdom Metazoa; phylum Chordata; class Mammalia; order Didelphimorphia; family Didelphidae; genus Gracilinanus; species Gracilinanus agilis. The sequence continues at coordinate 534,498,762 of NC_058132.1, forward strand.
TGTTGAGAAATAGGCATGATATAAAAATAAGTGAGAAAATATTTTAATTAAAAAAATAAAGTCTCCCTGGCCAGAGTAACTCTCTTAGAAATATTCCAGTCACATGAGAAAAGGGACTAAATTGACACTGAGTGCCATACTGTTTTGAATAGGCATTGTTACCTGGTCATTCCAAAGGACTGTGTACCAGCTAAAGCCTTATCATCATTCCCTTTTAGTCAGCTTACATTAGTAATATTGCTCATTTCTACCAACAAACATGCTTGTTTCTAGGTCTTGATCATCATACATTATTGTCTTTACTGTGTATAATGTTCACCTGGTTCAGATCACTTCACTTTGCATTACTTCATATAAGTATTTGCAGGATTTTTTTTTTCTTTTGGTAGGGACCATCTTGTTTGTCACTTCTTATGGCAAAATACTATTCCATTACAATCATGTACCACAACCACATTCCATTACAATGATATACTCCAATTGATAGACATCCCTTCAGTTTCCAGTTCTTTGTGTATAATTTCAGATTGCTCTAGAAAATAGTTCAATCAGTTTACAGTTCCACCAACAATGTATTAGTATTCCTATTTTTCTACATCCCCTCAAACATTTGTCATTTTGCCTTTTCATCATTTTAACCAATCTTATAAGTGTAGATATCTGAGTTGTTTTGACTGCATTTCTCTAATCAATAATGATTTATTGTACTTTTTCCCATAATTATATATAGCTTTGATTTCTTCATTCACAAACTGTTCATATCATTTGACCATTTGTCAATTGAGAAATGTTTTATATTCTTATATATATGATAAACTTCTCTATATATTTTATATATGAGACTTCTAACAAAGAACCTGTCTGTATTTTTTGGCCTTGGGCAGCATTTTTGCTCTACCTAATTTCATATTTCAAAATGCTAGCCCTAACCTTGTCTTTCAAAACCAAAATCTTACCCTTACTCCTCATCTACTCATCATCATCCATTAAATATGTTTAAAACATTTGATCAGCAGATGTGGAACCAGAAGGACTTTAGAAAGCATTTTGTTCAACTCCCTCATTATTCACAAGTAAACTAATTCTCAGGAAAATTGAGTTTCCCAAGGTCACATAGTAGCAGAGCTAAAATTCAAAGCCAGTCTCCTTCCTCTCACTCTCATCTTTGCATATATCTCATAATCCATGCCAGTGAATTGATAGTATTAGAATAAATCACTGATTGAATACATCTGAAGTACAATGTAATCAACTATTTATTTTCCTAGCACACATACTCCTGAAATATTTCCTACATATTTATACAATCACCAGCATTGCCCTAGTAAAATAATAACATTGAATTCTATAGAGCTCTTAATAACATTGACAGATTAATCTAAATACTACATGTGTCTCTTAAATAAGCATGGGCAAACTCCTCACCATCATCCAGCATCCTAATAAAACTATGAAAGGAGTAGTTTCATCACTCTGGCAATATTAAAAGTAACACAACTGCTCTTTAAAACATTGAACCTACAACATTGGGATAGTGGCTTATTTCATTTTCTTTTAGTCTTCTAAACTTGCCAACATCTAAATATTTTTCAGATACAACTGTGTAGAGTACTGAATTTTGTCCACTTGAGGTATTTCATCTGTGGTTATTTTTTTCTTTTGCCAACAAATACAAGCAGTGTAGTCTCAGGGAAAGAGTGACAAGATTAGAGATGGAAAACTTTACTTTAAATCTCAACTCTCCTCAACTACTTCTGTGTTATTGAAATTTTGACATCTCTGAATTAAATTTCCTGTGAGCCCACTGGCTTCCAGTAGAAGTTTAGTGGTCTTTGAAACTATATTTCCCATGAGTTCACTGGCTTCCTGTCTTGTGTAATGACATAGACCAGGGTTGGCAACGTATGGTTCTCGAGCCATATCTGGCTCTTTTGAGGGCCAGATTTAGCTCTTTCTGCAGGAGCCATAAAGTCAATTTTTTTTCAGGTGCTGTGACTGGAGCGTGCACTGTTACAGGAATGCACACTGTGAGCACTGTAAGGCTCTCACGAAATTACATTTTAAAAAATGTGGCATTTGTGGCTCTCACGGCCAAAAAGATTGCCGACCCCTGACGTAGACAGTTACAAGATAAAATCAAGTGCCAGGACTGGTACTGGCTCTTTTTCCTCCTGAAGTAGCATGGTAGCAACAGGTAATGGCGGGTCTTTCAAATAGCCTAAGCTAGCATGACATGTGGCTTCATTCTTCTAATGGCTGCCAATAAATCCTTTAAAACCATAATATTTTTAAATCTATCATTTTATATTCATTTTATTTTTTACACTTCCTAGCTACTTCCATTAGCTTTAGTTTCCTCATATGTAAAATAAAAATAGTAGTATTTTACCTCCTTTATAGGGCTTTTATGAAGATTAAGTAAGATAATTTATATAAAGCTTATTGTAACTTTAAATACAATAGAAATATGTCATCATAATTATTGTTGTTTGTCCTTCATTTTCAAAAAGGACCAATGACATCATAGAGTGGTCTTGACTTGGTAATGAATTAGATTTAAGTGAGGTAAGAGTTGCACAGTCATCAGTCTCACTATCTCTTCCAGAGTCACCAAGTCCATCCAATGGCAAGATAAAAGTCAAGCTGACTGATAATGACCTGGGATGAAGCGGATGACCTTGGTATCTTTGATGTCTGGCCAAGTTCTAAGTATTCCACAGCACCTGCTTCTGCTACCTTCCTGGCCACTGGCATAATTTGTTTTCATCCTCCCATTCTACTGGAAGAGCTTGAGATAAATATCCCACTAACTCATCAAGGGGTTTGAGATCTGTTGGTGACTCTCAATTCTCTTGCTTGTTTGAATTTGTATCCCTAGTGCTTAGCAAAGTACCTGGCCCAATGTAAGTACTTATTAAATGCTTTTGCTATTTTCCCTCTTTTGTTTATTCAACTCTGAAATTATGTTATTTGGCTCAGTGTTGGAGAGGAATGAGACTAAAGCCTTTATCAGGTGCCTTAGCTACCAACTAACCAAGCACAAACAAATCAACTAGCTAAGTCTTTAACTGTAAAACAAATAGCAAAGTAAACACTAGGAAAAAGAATGTTCAATTCTGAGCTCCCCTACATAAACTTGCACAGTCTCTCTTGGATTCATGTACCTATGAGAAAGTTAAGAAGTTAGAAAGTTAAGAAAAGTTTAAAAAAATTTATTCAAAGTTAAAGAAAGGTTTCAGTATCCATGATAGCAGCCTTATATTATGCTAGGAAAAAACTCTCCTACTTAAAATCTCCCAGCCTTCTCCCAAATGGTTGTGCCCCAGTGTTGAAGGTCAGGTCTACCTGCCACAGATATCTTTAGGCTATTGCTTCTTTCCTCCTCCAAGCTATCATTTTTAAAGCCCCTCCCTTCATTGCGCTTGGCTTTTGAAGTTGCTGTTAATTGTTAAACTTCTATTCACCATTGCTACTTCAAGGAAGTATTAAGGACTTTGAGGGTAAGGCTACTGAGATAGTTTAGTATATTCTCAACTCTATTTCAGTGCTGCACCTTGGCTATTGCAAAAAAGAGCTAATAAGATTTGGATACTCTCACAGCTCCCAATGGAAGGTCTCCAACTGTGTTCAGCAAGTTAATTTCTATCCCATTTTCCCCAGTTCAGGGTGTAGTCAAGACTCCCAAAGCATTCTCAATAACTAGGTTTGAGAAGGACATTTAGATCCATGCTTCTTTAAGTTGCCCTTTTAATTCTTGTCATCTGCACCTTGATAAGTTTCAAGAAGTTATTAGAAACACTGGATTGGAGTTAGGGGGTGAGAAGTTGAGATTCAGCATGATGTAACAGCCTCTGTTTGTCTTTACCTTCCCTAAGACCACCCGACCTTTCTCACTCCTAACATTCACATATAAATCCATGCTTTGCTAGCATTTCTGGACAGTGGTAGGGAAACTAGGGAGTTCAAATGGGGCATACTCAAGGCCACATTAAGGGTTTGAAAGAATGCCCACCGCCCTAACAACAAACATGAAAGTTTTCTAAGATGTTACTCTAGGAAGCATTTCTTGCAATTTCTGGAGAAACAAACAAGATGGTGCCTTAAAAATCCATTCTGGACTAAGGTGGATTGAATGAAAACAGCTGCAAGATATTATTTTTCAAGAAGAGGCATGATTTAAGATTAGAGTGGAGCTGAAGGAGTTGAGGTTTTTTAGGAGTATTTTCAGACATGGCTAAGATTGACAGGGATATGCTGAGAGCCTCTAAGGAAGAGAAAGGGTGGACATACAATTAAATAAAGGTAATTTAGAAATTCTAGACACTAGTGTGATAGATCTAATACACTGAGGTTGAGGTTGACTCAAGAGCTCAAATCCAGTTTGCTATTTAGGAAATTTAGCTCTTCTGTGAATAAATAACTCTGGTCCAGCCATAAGAATAAAGTCATTTAACCACAAGTTCATTAGGTAGTTATAAGCTACATTTTCCTCCATCCCACCCTGATTCCTTTTCTGATAGATTACCATCAGTTCTCATGGAATGATGCAGATTTTTCTCAGACTAGGCTTTCCATTATGGGTACTCCAAATTTTTTTTTCTCAGATATATCTCAGAAAATGATTGCCTTCTTTTACCTCTGATTCTGGCCATATGCATGGCACTTAACTATGAATAATAATATTTGGTAGAACAAGAGATTCTTCATATTTCACATTGCCCTGACCAGTACTGTAAAGAATTCCATTTTTGTAAATATACAAGTTATTGTTTTAGTCTTAAAGAATTGTCAAGGGCTCTTTCTAAGTTAAGTGATTAGGTTATGGTCACATGATCAGAATATGTCAAAGGCAAGACTTGAACCTAGATTTTTCTTATTCAGAGACCAGCTCTCTAACCAGTAAGCTATTCTTCCTTCCTTAAAAGTATAATTATAGTCCAGAAAATGACAGTCCTCCCTATACAAATACTTTTAATTTTTAAAAAAACACCTCGAATGAAAAATATTTAACCTAGATAGGGAAGCTTGCCTTTTGAAAAAAGAGAAAGAAGGGAATAATCATTTATTAAGCACCTACTATGTACCAGGCACCATGCTAAACCCTTTAGAAATATCTCACTGAAAACTGAGTAGTTGGTAGCACCTAGAGAACATATCAGTGAAACACATCAGCTTGAGTTGAAGAGCTTCTGAGGAAGTCTGTTTATTCACTCATCTTCATCCCCTAGTATTATTGTTATCATATCTGTATATACAAAAGTGTTGGTTTTAAAAGAGAATTTTCAAGTATTCCAACAGAAAATATGAAAAAAAAGTAGTGTGGATATCTCATAGGATCTTAGATTTTCAAGCTGGAAGGAACTCTGGTGGTCATCTTAGTCAAATCCATCCCTTTTTACTGAAGAAGAAACTAATCACGCTCAGGAAGCCTAAGTTATTTGCCCAAGATCAGAGTGGGAATAAAATTAATGAAGCAAGATTCAATCCTAGGTCTTCTAATAACGAATCCCTTACTCTTTACAATATGGTTCCACTGAAGTATTTGTAATTATATAAGCACATTGCAAATCCCAAACTTCATACTGGGCAACTGGATTGCACAGAAGATAAAAGCACCAAGCCCAGAATTAGGAAGATCCAAGTTAAATCCAACCTCAGATGCTTACTAGCTGTATGACTTTGGGCAAGTCATGTAACTTGTTTGTCTGGGTTTCATCATCTGTTAAATGAGAATAATAATAGCACCTATCTCCAAGGGTTGTTGTGAGGATCAGATGAGATAATTGTCACGTGCTTAGCACAGTGCCTGGCACACAGTAAGTGCTATATAAATGTTAGCTATTAATATCAAATTATGTTACTAAAACTAGACATCCTTGAGAAAATTTTCCTTACAAAGAATACAAAATGGCAAGGTGTTCAGTTCCTTAATGAACTTAACTTTCTATATTTTCAAATCTATTCAGTTTATGAAAGTGAAAAAAACTGATATGATTGAGTTGTGTATAGATGCATATTTGGGTTTGTATGTGTGTTAAAGCATGATTTGCTGCAGTTGTGGTTCTCCTTTGTACCACCCAAAACTGGCTCTTCATTTGCTTCCAAATCAAAAGCTAAACAGTCTGGTTAGTTGGTAAATGCTTTATAAAGCAGAGCAATTTGTCATCTGGGCTGTGACAAAATTACCAGAAAAGAAAGCAGTACATTTGCAAGTAAAATGAAGAGGAAGCTGCTAATTAGGAATCCCTGAACAACAATGTGTTTCCCCAGAGCAGCTTTGAAGTTTTTCTTTTTAATAAAGAGCTAAATAAATAAACACGAGGAAAGTCTCCTTGTGAATGGCTATCCAAAGACACATATTAAAATACCTGATGAACTGTGTGAACGTATACAATGATAGCTTGAGTTGTGTGTGTGTCTTGAGGCTCACTGTGTTGGCTAGGATTGAGTCACAAAGAGAAAGTGACTTGCATCACTGCATGAATAAACTTCTAATTAGTTGTTTGTCCTGCTACTTCTCTACTCGACAAATAGTTTGCACTTAACCAGACTAGAAGCATGAAATCTTTTGGACAGCAGTGTTTAGCAATTACAGAATCGATAAGTTGTCTTTATCCAAAAATGTTCATTCCAACTCTCTAATGCTGGAGAAACATCAATGTTAAGTTCCATTCTGAAATTACTTCTTTAAAATTGAATGATTGCAGCTATGACAAAAGAGCAATTAGTCTCATGAGTTTATGCTGAAAATAATACAAATAAACCCACATGTAGATTAAATTTCTTTCCCAATATTAAAAAGTGTACAGTTATTAATGGGGGAACTAAGTGGCACAGTGGATAGAGTGCTGGGTTTGAGATGAGGAAGATTCAGACCCTTACAAACTATGTTACCCTGGACAAGTCATTTAATCATATTTACCTCAGTTTCCTCATCTGCAAAATGAGCAGGAGAAAGGAAGAGCAAACCATTATATCTTTACCAAGAAAACCCCAAATGGGGTCATGAACAGTTAAACATGACTGAAATGACTGAACAAAAATAGTAATTATAATTATTTGTAAGTCTCTCAGTTGCTTTCTATAGAAAACTGTCAATACTTCATAAATTGAAATCTCTATCTTCATGGCTCATCTCAATTACCACTGCCTCCATGAAGCCTTCCCTAACCATCTAAATGAAAGGGAATCATGGGATCCTAGACTGGGAGCTTGAAAAGAATACTCAGAAGCCATCAAATCTAACCTTCTCATTTCATACATTAAGAAAGTGAGGACCAGGGAGGTTATAGAGGAGAAAGGAAGGATTTAATTACAAGTTTTCCTGACTCCGAGTCCAATGAATTACCATCTCAACCTTCTCGAATCTGCTAATACTACTTACCCTCCACACGAACACATACATAATACATATACAAATACACATGCACAGCATACCTTTTATTATACCTATTTTTGTAAATACAATATCACTCTTCAGTGATTTTAAGTTGCTATATATCAGAGACTATTCTTTTTGTCTTTCTATTGCCCCACACCTGGCACAGTGTCCTGGTCATATTATGCAATTAATCAAAGCTTGGTTGTTTTTGTTTTATTTTGTTTAATTTTGAATTGAAGAGTGAACTTTGGACATTTGTATAGCAAAGCGGTGAAAGCATAGAAGCTCCACCTGTGGAAGAGTGTCACAGAGACCCAAATGAGTATTCAATAACTGATTTTATTAGTAATAGAAGATGTAAGCCATGTAATTATCCCAGAATCATTTAATGCTTAAGAGTGACATCATGTAAAAAATTTGAAAGCTATTATATAAAAATTCATTGACTAGAAGTTACTCTTCCAAAACAGAAGCCAATAAAATTATCAATCCTGCCATAAAGATAGCTTCTGAACGAAAACATATTCCTTGTGAATTGTGACTCTTTTGTAGGATAAAATTAGAATTTCAGGTTATAAGTGGTTATAGGTTAAAATGCTTCCAACTCCTTTCAGGAAATTTTACAGGTATTAATTTCCAGGATAAAGAAAAGCTATATATAGTACAGAAGCTCTGGCTTCCAGGTTGAGATGATGACCTGAGGTTTGTTGGGTTTTTTTTTTCTTGCCTTTATTTGCAGTGGTTAATAACACTAGCGTAGTCTTTCCTGCTATCTCCAGATCATCTTTTCATATAGTTTCCTAGAGGTAGGTTTTATATACATATATATTCATATATGTATATATATATATGTGTGTGTGTGTGATGTGTATATACATATATACACATATATTATGTATATACTTGGAATTTCAATGAGGCAAGTTACTTCTATGCAGTAGTGGTTTTTGTGTATTCTGTCCCCATTGCAGTTCAGTGTCTGGTACAATGGATCTCTAAGAGGCTAAAGGTTCAAATCATTAATCACTTTAATTTTTTATTTATGTAAACATATAAATATATACACATAGGTATGTAAAATATATACATATACATTTATGCATATACACACACATATATAATATATATACTTCAATTTAAAGCAATTACTGAAGAAGTTAAAAAGCCTTTCACAGAAGTAAAAGCCAGAGATAATTATATCAAAATCAATGGTTCCTTGATTTCTGAGGAACTTACCACCCAAACATTAAAAACTTTTTATACTCTTCTTGCTAAGTGGGCTCACAGCTAGGTCCTAGAACAATCCACTAGGGGGCAAAATCAACTCAGAATGCCCAAGGTTTGCACCACAGCATCTTTGCTCATGGTCATTTGGTGCTACTCTGATAAGAGTTTGGGGATTGAATGTTCCCACATCTACCATTAACCTTGCCCATGACATAATAAAATATTATTCTGTTTCTGAAGGGACATAAATTGTAGATTTTTTTTTAAAATAAAGGTTAGCTCACATTTATTCTGAACTGTGCTAAAAGTAGAAATCTGACATAATAGCCTTTATTTTATAATTTTGTATCATCTGCATCAGACATAAGTTTTGTAGCTTGAATTTTGATTTGAGATATCTCCAGAAAAAGGTAAGTGGTCATAAATGAGGAAATTACTTTTTGAATCACACACTCAAATAATATTGGAATCAAGGTCTAACAAAGTGGGACTATTTAATCAAAGAATCAATAAATCAATAAATACTTATTAAGTGTCAGCTATTTGCTGGACACAATGCAAAGTGCTAGAATACCACAATCATTTAGCAGATTCTTTCTTATCTAGGCTAATGAAAAGTTATGTTTGCCTGGATGATGCAGAATACAAATATTTCGACTTTAGTTATTTCCTATGCCAGCACAGCAGATTCTAAATTCCAGGGAGAAATAGGTAGAGGAAAAAGGAATGAATGATTCATACCAGAATGGGAGAGTAGAATATAGAGAAACTTTTCTGTATCTTCTGAATCTTCAGAATATTTTGGGAGTGAACCACAATTAACATCATTTTCTGTCTCATTTTGATATGGAGTTGAATGAAGTCTTAAAGTCTATTGATGGGAGAAAGGAAGAATGTTAAATTCCTACAAATTCCCCCAAGTTAGAAAAGCTTCAACAATAGATCTTCAGCAGATCTTATGTCTGATATCTGAAAACCAAACTAAATTCGGAAATCTGATACAGATGAAATCCTGAAAATAATCTATACAAAGCTGTAGAAGAGGGACTATAATTTGTATCAATAGAAAAACTTCATCTACACTGATAATATCACACATGCCTCAAGTATTTCAGTAGATTACTGAATAAATAACAGTGAATAATGATGGGATTCCTGGGAAAGTAAGCACAACCTGCCTTGCTGATCAAAATAACCATTTTGTGCATAAATGGAAAGCAAAGTGGAATTGTTGGCTTGACTGGCCCTGTTTCCTTGACCCATTTGTTGGCAATGTTCCAGCAGGCATCAAGAATTCAGCCCAGCTATACTCAGTTTAAAACACTCAACCAAATCCTGTCGGTTTTTCCATCTTGTGCATTGCCTTCCCTGATTTATCTAGTCTCCAGCCCTTAACTCTAATCACTTTCTGAGTGGCTACATATATACAACAATTATCAAGCTACAGGAAACAAGTAGGGCCTGAAGAGTGCACCCTGAGTAACACAGTTGCCTAAAGTTACAAAGACATTAAACTTCATGAAAAAAGTATAACATTTTGTGTAGCATTAAATTGTACTGCCAGTGGAACATAGGGAAAGTTTTCAGGGATTGTGGAGTAGAGAAATAGAGACAGATCGGGATAAAGAAAGAGAGAGGAGAGGAGAAAAAGACTGATAGAGTGTTACAGAGAGTCACAGACAAAGCCAATAAAAAGTGATGAAATGTAACAGCTATGAAATGCTCTTGAGATGCTAAATAGTATACATGGTGTAATGGATAAAGCATATAACTTAGTCATGAAAGTTTGAGTTTGAATTCTGACTCAGATAATTACCAGCTGAATGAATCTGAGCGAGTCACTTGATTCCTCTACCTCCAGTTTCCTCAGCTATAAAAGAGGGGCAGTGCAACATCCATGTTTCTGAGAGAGGTTCAAGCTGCATCACAGAATTCAATAGTGCCCTCTAGAACTCCAAGGGAGGGGGCAGTTAAGGGCAGTTGGATTCCTGGTATAAAAGCCAGGTCACCCCTCTCGCAAGGGGCTTGACTCTTGGCTCTTGGCTCTTGGCACACACACTGTGTGTAGCTTCAGGGGCTGAGGCATTTAGTCTCTGACAGCCTGGGGGCTGCTTTACTTAGGTAGCTAACCTCAAAGATAGACCTTCAAGCAAGATCACTGTCTACCTTCAGTTTAGCAGTTTAGGTTTTAGAAGGAAGATTATTTAGGGGCTTAGATAGGAGTTCAACCATTCAAGATAAATTCCTCCCCCCCAGGGGAATGTGTTGCTAGTCTGTATTAGCAGATTCAGTTAATTTACCTTCCCTCCTTTTTCCTCAGATCTGGTTCCCTTCTCCTGTTCCTTGTAGTCATTAAATTCATTTAGTTTGTGAAAGATAGAGCTCGTATCCAGTTAACTTGGGGTCATACTTACTACCTTCCTTTCATCAAGTCAAGAATTTCATCCAAGCTGGGGCTGAAGCTGCCTCAGTCCTAGGGCCTGTGGTCTGATCTGAAGAAGACCCTGGCTCATATATTTCTATCCTGTGAGAGAATAATTTAGACAAAGAAAGTTATCATCACGAGGGGTTTAATCCCTATCCACTTGCCATCTTGGCCCAGAATTTACCAAGCTTGAATAACCTCCATAACCAGCTCTGAGAGTATTCTGTTAACTGTTTCCAACTGCTTAAAGTATGGGGGTAGGTGGAGGAATACTCAACTTGTTCTTGCCCCTTCCTTCCAGTCAAATCTGTCTGTTTCTCCTCTGATCTGGGTCTGGGGAAAATCCATTGCCTCCTGATCTTAATCCTATAGACCAGGGGTCAGCAACATATGACTCTGGAGCCATATCTGGCTCCACCTCCCGACCTGCCAGTCCAGGCAGAGCCCCAGGATGTGCCCCAGGGGGGCATTCAGCCCCCACCCCATATTCCAGCGCCTTCTGCCAACATCCTCCTCCTTCCACATGCATTTATGACTCTCACGGCCAAAAAGGTTGCCAACACCTGCTATAGACAGTAGCACCTACTTCACAAGGATAAGATGGGGTAATATATGTATAGTTCTTTGCACTTAAAGTGCTAGACTCAACAATGCCACTACTAAGCCTGTATCCCCAAGAGTTCAAAGATAGGAGGAAAGGACTCCCTGGTACAAAAGTATTTATAGCAGCTCTTTTTGTGGTGGTAAAGAATTGTAAACTGAAAAGGATATCCATCAATTGGGGAATGGCTGAAAAAGTTGTGGTATATGATGGCAATAAAATTCTGATGAAATGATGAGCAAGACAATCACAAAAAATCATAGAAGGACTTATATGAAGTGATGCAAAGTGAAGTGAGCAGAACCCCCCCAAAAAAAAACTGTACACAGTGACAGCATTAATGTTCATTGATCAACTGTGAATGACTTAACTATTATCAACAATGCAAGGATCCCAGACAACCTCAAAGGATTCATAACAAATAAGGCTATCCAATACCATAGAAGGAACTGACAGAGTCTGAATGCAGACTGAAGTATACCATTTTTCATTTTATTTCATGGTTTATTCTTGAATAGGTGATATATGACTTCTTCCACAACATGACAAACATGGAAAAACATATTGCATACAAGGGAAAGATCAAGGGAGAGAACATGGATCACAAAATGTCAGAAAATGTTTATTAAAATGTGTACTTACATGTAAGTTGGAAAATATAAATAAAAAATTTAATTAAAAAAGTTAACGTGTTATATAAAGTATTGATACTGCATAACTATTGAAGCAAATGGCTATTCTAAATACTTATAGAGTAATTTATTTAACTAGTCTTTGATTAAATAAATAGACTTCTAGAATTTTAGAAACTGAAGGGCCATTAAACTCCATGTGTTGGAGAGTAAATTTGTATGTTGGTGATTATTTATTTTAAGTAAATATTTCTTTGTAGAAATGATTCTGTTAGATAAATAGAACTGGGGAATAAAAATCCACCCCTACAAATGAAAGAACACTAATAGAGATGAAAAAATTGGCATAGAGCTGAGACATCCTAATCCACTTAAGGCTACCAGAGAACCCAGGAGAGAAGTGAAATATAGCAACCCTAGCCTTCAGGAAGGAGGTCTGGGATATTCAATGTTACACTTTTATTTTAGAAAAGAGATTAACAAGGCCTAAAGAGGTAAGAAGAATTTTACTAAGGTAGGGACAAGCCAAAACCCAACTCTGGGGCCAATGCTCCTACCTAAACAACAGTTTCCCACATTTAACGATTGATGACAAATAAAATGGGGACAACATTTTTCAATTCCACACTGCCTCCACAACTTTCCAGCTATTTGGAAATCATAAGATACTAATTTTTAACTAGTTTGACACAAGGTAAAGGCTTTTTTTCTATTCTCTATACAAGAAGAGATCAAAATTGCAATTTAGTCAGAATTGCTATAGCAGACCACACAGACCAAGAAAATGCATAATGATGCTTTCTAAGTATTCTAATGTATTTGAGTCTTCAGGATATCAAGTCTAATGGTGTCCCATTCCCTTGCCCCTGAAGATGTCTGAAACATTTAAATGCTCTGAGGTTCTCCATTCCCAGAAAACTTTATTTGCCTAAGGGAAATATCATTTAGTGACTACAACAACATTCCAGGGTATTATCATTGCCAACTATGAATTATTATGTGACCCAATAATTCTCTGTTTGGGTTTTCTTTTCCAAGGTAAATACTGAATATTCTCTAGATTATCAAAATCAACTAGTAGTTCAATAGATGGTATCACCAACCTAAATCTGAGGCTTTTTCAATAGGCTAGAAATGATCTTTCCATTTTAAATGAAAGTATGATGTGAAAATACAAATGGCAGTGGAATCTTGCTCTATAATTAGTAAGAAACTTCATAAAAATCCAGCATCTAAGGAAGTAGAAAGCAAAGGATACCCTGCCTTTACCAGGACAAATCTGGATTTTGACATTGGCCTTGTTTATTTTGTTTTATTTTTTTAAGTACTAGCAGAAGATGGCTAGGGAAGATAATGAGTACAGAGAAAATGTACTGTTTGTACCAGTCTGTTCACCCAAAATAAACAGACACTTCCAAATGATCCATTTGATTGTTCCCACTGATAAGTTTGTAGATATGGTTGAATGCTCTCACATAGACAAGCAAAAGACCAAAAAGGGATAAAATTACAGTAGATTCTGATCTACAGTGCCAAGCCTACCTTTACTATTGAGCATGCTAAGCTCTGCAAGCTTGTGGGTTCAGGCTTCAGTGTTTCTCAAAAGCAAAAAATAGTTGGAGATTTATATACACATTAACCTATTATAATTTGGAGCCAGTTATCCAAATCTAATCCCTAATACTCTGACAGATTTCAGTTAAATTTCTTGACTTTTCTAAATATATGTGTGTATATATTTCTTATTGTTTAGGTATTTTTCAATTGTGTCAAATTCTTCCTGATATCATTTAGGATTTTCTTGACAAAGATACTTAAGTGCTTTGCCATTTCCTTCTCCAGTTCATTTTACAGATGGAGAAACTGGGGCAAACCAGGTTAATTGGCTTATCCAGGGAAATATAACTAGTAATTTTCTGAGGCCAGATTTGAACTCAGGAAAATGAGTGACCACAGGTTCAGCACTCTATCTACTGTGCCAACAAGCTGTCCCACTTTTATATATACTACATGAGTTCAAATATAAGCTACTCTTCTTCTTCTCCCTTCCTGACATTATTTTAAAATTTGGCTTTTATAAAATTTGACTGTGACCTGAAATCAATATTACTTCTTTTGTGAGGTCTTGCTGTATGTATATGTATATATCACATGTATTTATATTAACACAGATTAAATATGTATATGTATTCATATGTTTCACACATTAGAATTGTGCTATATACTAGCTATATGTACTATACCTGTGCATACATACATATATGTTTATACAAATAAATGTGCATATTACTTTTCTGTGTGGACCTACTGTGGTTATGTATACAGTCTATTTATATATGTATAGTCCTTTTAAAGAGCTTTCATTATAGTAATCTAGCCTATAATTTGAAATGGCCTATGGACTTATATGGTACTAGCTTAGGAAATGAATTTTGTTTTGTATGTCATATTTTATACAAAATAATTTTAAGAACCTTATACTAAAATGACATCTATATATGTATATATGCATATATATACATATACATACACACACACATATATATATACACAAATACATATATCACATTGATCATGGAAAGAGGATTTCAAGAATAGATCCCAATGTCTAATACAATGTTGATTCTGAGTTTTCTCTAACTTCCTCATTTCCAGAATTCTAGAATGTTTCCTGATATGACCCTTACTCATTTAAATCAATAAGGACATTACTGAAATATAAACTAGAATGTCTTCTCTACTCACACTCAACTGTTGAATTTCTATCATTTTCCTCAAAATCCAATTCAAAGGAAGCTTTCCCTGATTTCCCCCAGGTCAGCACTTTGGACATTCTCCAACACATGTACCTCTCTTATGAAGGTATTAAACATCATTCTGCATTCCAGTTAACTCTATATACACTACAGTATCCTAATAGCTTTCAATGTTCTCTAGGGCCGGGACCAGTGGTTTACTGGGTTTACTGGAATGACCTTGCACCAACTCTCAAAAGTCAATTGTTCAGTTTTCATTGTGAGCATTTACAGCTCAGAAATCAACAAATTCTACAAACTGCAGATTGATTTATTGTTTTGCTCAAACATTAATGCAGATTAAACCTGAAAGCATGTGATGCTTAAAGTTTGGTTTTTGTTTTTTTTTCCACAGACGTTTGTTAAATATTTACCAGAACACTACTGTCCAGGACCTTATTTTAACTACTCTTTATAGCTCCTTTATAACTTGGCAGTTGGTTCCAAAAACAAGAAGCACTTCAAAAGCATTTGTTAAAATGAGAATTATAGAAAAGTGTATACATAAAAATATTTCTAAGGTGAGGATAATTTGTATTTATTTACTTCTCTGAAACAAACATTTCTTCTTCTTCCTTCCCCCCTTTCACGGTCAAAATTTTCTATCAACAAAGAAAGAGATCAGTCACATATGTGTTAGATAGTTCACAGCCACCTTTATCTCAACATCAAGCCCTTAGTGGTCACCAGCATTCAATCCTGAAAACCTGCCAAATAATACAGTTCAACATTCTGGCAAAGGTTTAATGGAGAGCATTCATGTTGACAAGATGAGTCATCTAGCCCTCTGTCCCACATCAACTCTGGTATTTTACTGAAGAGGTTGCCAGTTCAGTGTTGTAAATTCCATTCTTGTATGACAGGAATTCATGATGGAAAATGTTACATTCTAATGTGCAGGTAAATTTCAAGTCAGTATTTACCAAGTGTTTCAAAGCAACATAATAATTCCATTTAAATTTGCCTTGCAAAATATATCAAGTAGCATGGAATTCTGGTATCAAGGGAATGAAATTTAGTGATACTTGTTAAGTAATTCCTATAAGCAGAAATGATGATTCTATGGAGCACATTTGAAGATCTGGCATTCTGAGCATTTTTTCCTATGTGTGTTGTAGTATTTTATTTTTATAGATAACAAATCACTGAAATGAATGTTTTCATATTCAAATGTGAAATTATGATAAAACCTAATAAAAAGATGGTGCTTTATGAACTACAAATCTAAAATCTATGACATGGAGAAAGGGAATAATATAAATAAGATTATTGGAAGGCAAGGGAATATCTCAAAAAATTTCGGTTTGTATTGGCCCATGGCAGAATTCCCTAGAAAAATTCAAGCATCAAAATGATTCTAGAGCAAAATACTTAGGAGCTAACAAAATCTGACCTGGGTTGAATAATACTGTAAGTTTTAGGAAAGGTATGCTTTTTGGTAATGTAACATTCAGATATTTGGTCTTTGATGTTCTTTACTCAAATGTGTTAGGAAAAAAATGAAAAGTGAAGGGTTTTTTTTGTTGTTGTTGTTTTTACAAAAAGATCAGATAGGATAATTAAGGAATTCTCATTCCTTTCTCTTACTTCCTTCAATAAAACATTCAATACTTGAAGAAAGGCAATAAAAAAATCTCAGGAGAGTCTATTTTAGTGTCTCCAGGGCAAGAAACAGTGAGTGACACTAAGTGTCATAGAATGATTGCTGATATTCCAACCTAATTTTCTTCTGGTTATTCCAACTCATCAGATATTTGTTTTAGAAATTCAAAGGAGAGAAGAAAATGGAGAGCCATAGAAGGCTTAAACCTTTTTGTCATTCAAAACAACATATAGTGTGCTATGGTGAGATTTATAATCATTTCAAAGATCTAGCCCTAATTGCCTAGTAGTTCATTTAGGATGGATTGTATGACTGGACTGAGGAATGATGACTTACAAGCCACTGGTTATAGAAAAAAATATTTGTTTTACCTCTATATCACTTTATCTTTGCATCTTAACTTTTATCATTCCCTGGAGAAGTTGACGGTGTGTGGTAGGTATGAGCAGATTATCATTCTTCATAATAGAGGGAATGATTTGACGAAAGACTATAAACATTTTTTTTCAAATAAGGTTTAAAGAAAAGCAGCATTCAGAACAGTAACTATAGTAACATGAGCCATCAAAATCTGAAGTTACAACCCCAGCTACTCAGGAGCTCTTAACCTTTACACAGTCCTTCATTTTGGAAATGAAGATTCTGACTCATGAAGAAGAGGACGAGTGGCTGCCTAACCTTTAAGTGGTGTACAGTGGGGATGAACTGACAAAACCCCAAGTTCAACAAATTATAGATTGAATGAGGGAAAGACCGATACTTCATAGAAATGAGAAGTTTTGTGAGGTTAAAATGGGAGAATAGGTAAAGAAGAGGAAACTGTTAAACTGAATTATTCATGTAAAAACACAAAGCATATTGGAAGTCAACCAACAAATTAAAATATTTTAATTCAGGAGTTTAGCTATGATTTTCCTAGGAAAAAATTGAGGTATGGTTGGAGAGTACTTGAGACTAGGATGGTAGTCTCAAGGTATACATTCAGAACATCAAAGAAAAAAATAGGAATTGTATTACTCAAAGCTAAAAGTGATTTGAAAGAGAATAGGACTATAGTTCTAGATTAGGACTTGACTTTTAAGACCATCTAGTTCAATCACCTTATTTTACAATTAGAGAAACTGAGGGTCAGATATTTGATGAAGTCTTACATATTAATTAGCTGAGTAAGACTTTGAACTAAAGGCTCATAACTACATAGTCTGCATTCAAACTTATCCCATCTGATCTCATTTTTATAAAGAGATGAAATGATTTATCCAGGTCACTTTGGTAGTAATTAAAAGATTCAGGATTTAAACCAGAGCTTTTGACCATTTTATCCAATGGTCCTTCCATAGTCAGTGTTTGGTGCCTTGTGCTAATGGGAAACAAATACCACATAGGTTGAGTAAAGGTTAAGAAAGAAAAGGAAAAGAATTAGAGCAATATTGATTTATAGTTTATTATAAACCTAAAAGCTAGATCATGGAATTTAAAATTCTGCTTCAGCTACACTAACTATTATATAGTTAGAGGATTTTGTACCTTGGACTTCATCCCCCGGAAGTCCTTCAGTATTTCCCAGAATTCCTTTTAATCTCTCCACCATGTTGCATGATCACATTTTGTATATAGTTGTGGGGAACTCTGCCTCTCTCATTTTTTAACACTTGTGCAGTTGGGAAAGGAGGCTTTTTATGTTAGTTATTAATAATAAAATCTTGTTAAATATAATACTTAGAATATTGGATATTAATTTTAACCTTAAAACTATGTAATCCTGGACAAATCACTTAACCTGCTTTTGCCTCAGTTTTTCCATCTTCAAAATGTGAAAATAAAATTCCTACTTCACAGGGTTATTGTAAGGATCAAATAAAAAATATAAAACATATGTAAAGAATTTTACAAACCTTAAAGAGATATGTGAATTATAGGCATTGGTAGCAGTTACCACCATGAGGGAAAATTAGAATTTCTTCAGTAATTTGAAGGTGTGAAAATTAGAATTTCTTCAGTTAATTAAAAGCTTCTTTAGGGCATGACATTGTAATGATGGGAGATGTGAATTAGTCAAATATCTTCCACCTCAAAATATCACTGTGTCCAATTCATTTAATATCATATTAGGAAAGTGTATAAAATTAAAATATGGAGAAATCAATTAGGGCAAGTTTTTTATTTCTTCTATACAAACAGGAAAGGCATTAGATGTGCATTAGAAAATTGACCCAAAACATTGGTGAACATGATAACATAGATGGGTCATAACACCAGGCAAAGATGAAATCTACGCTGATTTTTTTTTTTACAGCAAAACTGTGAAAGAAGAAAAGTCTATTTTTGGCACTATTATCCTTCTTTCTTTCTGTCACTGCTTTTCTTCTTCCTAGCATTTTTTCTCCCAAGCCTAAAGAGCCTCATGCAGCCTTACCTAGAGTACTGAACATGCCTGGTCCCCAAGTTCAAAATCTTTCTCATTCTCCTCTCCTTCATTCAGGTTTAGCTGTCCTAGGTGATCCAGGATCCTTTCTGCTATCAACAACTCTACAGTTTTCAGTGGATATTAATGAATTTCAGCATACCAGGCAAATATATTTGCCTGAAGTTTGAACTGATCCCTTCTGAAGGTAATTACTTAATTCCAAAGAGTACTTAGAAAAGGCTGGGAGTTTTCAGATATCACATTGGGCCAAGAATAAAAATATTTAGAGGCAAAGAATCCACTGAATGATAGTCTATTCACACCTAGTCATATAGGATGTCACTGTCAATATGTGACCATGATAAAGAAAATGGATTTCAAGAAAGCTGCTTTCAACAATTTTAGAGAACAAAGAAGAATAATGATTTCAGAAATAAAGAATTATAAGAAAGGTGACTACCAGTTAAGTGCCTGGTCTGTGGTCACAAGAATAAATTAAACTAACATATCAGAAGGAAAGGAACTTACTGCCAAGTTAACTTAACTCAGAGGCAAACCAAAACTTGAAAAGAAATCAAGCCAAAAATACAAAAGAATTCTAAAGAATACAAAAAATAGTGCCATTGTATGAGGCCAAGAGAACTGAAGGAACAACATGAAAGAAGATGTAGCTTACAAGGTAGAGAATAGGTAATAAAGAAAAATGTACTGTCAGTTATGGGATTTAAAAGAAGATGAGCAAAGAAAATGCCATCTACATGACAGGAGAGGAAAGCTGATAACAGAGATGCCAAAAAGTAAAGGTACTTTGATGTCTTTTTCATGTCTGTCCTCTTTTTTTTAATTAAGAGATGAGCAGATAACTAAAGTGTCATTTGCTAGAAGAGAAGAGGAAAAACAAATGAATAAGAAAGAATGAAAAATTCATGTACAGATGTCTTCCAATTATTCTGGCTTAGCAACATGCCAACTAGGTACTTAAGCACTACTGACTAAGTTTTAAGAATCTGGAAAAGCCAAAAATCCTTGGAAGTGGCATTAAAGGAAAGCCCTAGTAAAATCTGTCCTCTTGGGTTTAATATTTGGGATTATATGAGGGCAAATCAACAAACAAAGGGAAGAGCAAAACCTGACATGTCTTTGAGAGCATTATTTTCCTCTATGATGAAGTGACAAGCTGGATGGAGGAGAAGAAGAACCAAATGGATGCAATTTATCTGGATTTTGGTAAGGCTTTTCATTCTGCTCCTGAAGGTATTTCATTAATAAGAAGCAATGTCAGAGAGTAAAATAAAAAAATACTAGATTTATAATTATGCTACTTGGTTTAGATAAAAGCACTGTCATTTGATTACCTGTGTATCCTTAGGTAAATCCTTGAATTTCTGTACCCCCCTCCCCAGTTCCTCATTATGAAGTGAGGGGATTTGGCATAGATGACTTTAAAGACTTCTTTCAAGTCTCAATCTATGATCTTAAAACGTAAAAATCTGGCCACAATCCATAAGATTCTTAGAATTCAGATATCCAACTCCAAATGAGGTAAATAGGACAATAGATAGAGCTCTGAAACTGGAGTCAGGAAGACTAAAGTTCAAATCAGGACTCAAACACTTATCAATTGTATGCCCTGGGTAAGTCATTGTTAGAAAAAAAATAAGTAAACTGAGTGGGTCTTGAAGGCAATTTGGGTGTGAGGAAGGATAAAGGTTATATAGGTGATTATAAGGTGATTGGAGGAGGAATGAAGGTACAGGAAGGTATAAAGAAGATAAGGGGAATGGGGTATGTAGGAGAGGGCAGCTCAAACAGGTTTATTCACAGAGGCTAGAGACAGAGAATATTGGGGAAGATAGGCTGAACCCTTCCAGGCAAAGAAAGGTATCTCTATAGGTACAAAGGAGTTGGGCCAGTCAGAAATGTTTTAACTCTGCCTGGAGTGGTTCCCTAGTCAGTTTCCAAAGTTCCTCGAGGGAGGAGTTGAAGGGGCTCTTCCCTGCCAGAGAAACTGTTAATAGGAGGAAGTCTCAGATAACCACTTCCTGCCAAGATGGGTGCCCTCAGTTCCCTCAAGAAAATAAAAGAAAATTATTCCTTCCCTTTCAGCCCTTGTCTTAATTTTTGACACAATGATTCACCAGAGGGTTTGAATAGGTAACAAGGGGATTTATTAATACCAGGGTCAGTTAGAAGGGGAGAGGGGTTTAGGGTTTTCTAATTGCTTCTAGGGAGAGGGGTGATGGTGGGGGAAGGGTTGCAGGAGAGGTTTAGACTGAGAGAGCCTGCTCTCTCAGTGAGGAAGATTTGACTGCCTTTTAAGTAAAGTCTTTATCAAATCACTAAAACTATAAAACTTACATATAGAAACTAAACCCACAATGTCCAATCACCCAACCCTCCCTTCCACCCAAGGCCCAAAGGAAATTCAGGGGAAGGGGAGGGATGTAGATGGAGAGATCAGGGAGAGGTCCAGAGAAATGAGATAGGTCTAAATTTCCCCGAGACAAGATAAGCACAGGCCAAAGCCAAAGCAATTAGGTCAAAGCCAAGCCAAAAGGCCTAAGCTAATAGTCTAAGTCAAAGCAAAAGCCTCTAGCCACAGCGAAAGCCAGAAGGCAAAAGTCCTGTCAGTTGGAACTTCACCTCTATTTGTAACTTCAAGTTCTAACTGACTTTCTGAAGATTCTAAGATCTTTAACTGACTTTTGGTGACCATTAGAAATTACGGAAGCAAAGGTTTCTGTTAGCCACCTTGCATTACAATCTTCTCCTTTGTTTTTTTTGGAAAATTTGCACCTTGCAACATTTTCTGGTTGCTAAGATCTAAAGGGTTACTACTCTTATTCTAAGCTAAAGATAACTATGCTCTTATCCCTATCTAAGTTTTGTAAAATAATAAAAAGGGTTGCTTACTCCTAAACTATGCTAAGACTAGTCTAAGTTAAAACTAAGATGTGCTATGATTAAAAATGATAAAGACTGATATAATAATATAAATTAGTATTTTAATTAAAGCCATGCTGATAGGGATAAAATCATTAGACCACGAGCTTGTAAGAATTCACATTGCCTCAGCCATCTTTACCTTTTGTATCGCCCGCCTGCTAGCTAAGAAACCAGTTCAAAGTCACTTCCCCGTATTTAAAGCTGTCCCTCACCTTGAATACGTAATCCAAAACAGGAAACCCATTGGACCACGGGAAATGTAGTTTTAAGGTCCCCACGTGTCCATAGAAAATATATATACTACTTTTAAATGGCATCTCCCAAATTCCAATTATACAGATAGGTTGTAGGAAAGGCATAGGAAAGGAATGGGGTTTCAGTTTTGCAAAAATTTTAAACAGAAAGGAAAAGCAGATTAAAAGCAAACATTCACAAACGGTCTTAAAGTTAACATTTGCTAACTAAAACAAAGTAATAAATTCTATCTATGTACTTATCTAATTTCATGAACTAGCAACAAAAGTATCAATTAAGAAAAATTTTGCAATCTAAATTTCCAAATTCTAATTCATCTTCCTAAAGTTAGTATATGGATATGTTAGTACACTTATGCCTATGTTAGAAATGTTAGTAAGAATAAGTAAGACTAATATTCTTTGTAAGTCTTTTGGTTAAACTATAGACTTAAGCTACGAACAGTATTTACAAAGAAAGTTTAGAAAATTCTGTCCCTGTTCTAACTTATCAAGCTAACTAACTGTCCCTGTGTGTTAGTAAAACTTATTGCTAAGGAGTAGTAAGCGAACATTTACATATATACATTATTTACAAATAAATGTCAGGTGATTTGAGTAGAAGGTGTCTGAACCAAAGTAAGAGGAAAACTGTGCTATGGCAGACAAGCTCTTCTCTCTTAAGTGTAAGTTTATGTTTCACATGTAGATGTGAAGTCAGAAAATGTTCTATGTGTTGTCTAGTGTGACCTTTCTGTGTAATGAAGTGTTACATACTTATTCCACCGGAATTCTTCTGCAATGTGTATGTACTGTGTGGATGGAATCTAAAGTGTTGGATGCCATGAGAATTCTGTTGGATGTAAGTTATGTTTTACAAATGCATGGGTCCAACGCTGTTCCAATGCTCCTTTTCACAGTGTGGTTTGTTGTCCCATACACCTATTGTGTACTCGATCATGTATGTTTTTTGTAGTCCTCAGCTTTGCTGTCCTTGTGATGATCTGCAAAGTCAGTAATGCTTCACTTGTGTCGTTTGATGTTAGCCACGAGCTTGTCAACTTGCACTGGAACTGATGTTCTGGTGTGTTAACTTGTGTTGTTTGATGTACCCACGCTTGTCATCTTGCACTGGAACTGATGTTCTGGTATGTTGACTTGTGTCAGGAACAAAGTACAAATGTCTATGAAACATGATTAATTTTTTCTTCTTTCTTTTTCTTTTTCAGTTTAATAAAGATGATTACAGGTAACAAGAGCTTGTGATAAAGTCTTTTGTGCTTTCATTTATTCGTCAATGTCTGTGTGTAGGTCTTGGATTGATTGCAAATCAAATGTTGTGTCTTCTTCTGCCGTTGATTCTTTTTCATTGTCATAATGGTTTATGGATGATTCTTTTAAGATGTAATTGGGATTGGGATAATCATTTGGGTGTAAAATTTGGTGTAATATCTGATTGTTCACTGGTTCTTGGTCTAATTCTGGTTCTGATTTATGCTCTGATTGTTGTTCTAATGCTGCTCTGGTTCAGTGGTCTTATGTATAGGCTGTGGACTTTCTAAGGACTTATTTGACTAATTGGTTGGTGCTAATTGATCTTTGTGCTGTATAATAACTGAGTCTTGTGGTTGTTGTTGGGACATGTCTTTTTGCTGGCTTGACATGGGTGACATGGAACCAAGGATCCCTTCCTTTAACTTTTATTGCACTCAGAGTTGTTAGAATTACCAGGGATGGTCCTTGCCACTTGGGTTCTAACACAGACTTCCTAGTGAAGTTTCTGATGTAAACATAATCTCCAGGTTGGAAGTTGCGGAGACTAAAATCAAAGGGTACTCTTTGATGTATCAAGACAATTTTATGAAGTTGGTTTAAGCGTTGCTTGAGTAATTTAATGTACTGTGGTCTGTATATTGAGTGAAGATGTTGTTTGACTCCTAAGGTCTCATATACTGTAGCTAAAATCTTATTCGTGAAATGGGACCCAGAATCTGATGCAACTGAAGTGGAATAGAGAATCTGGGTATTAATTCTCTCAGTGAGACTTTCACAACAAATGCTGAGGTGTTATGTTTTGCTGGAAAAGCTTCTGGCCACTTAGTTAATCTATCCACTATCACTAATGCATATCTGTAACCTTGACTCCTTGGCAGAGTGATGTAGTCAATTTGTAAGCATTCGAATGGTGTATAGGCTAATGGTTTGCCTCCCAGACTGTGGACTTTTGTAATTGTCTGGTGTGTAAATGGAATTAGTTCCAGCCCATTCCTAGTTAGTCTCGTAATTAACCTATACATAGAAATTACGTCACCCTCACCTCCCTTAGTGAGGAGGGGAGACAAGTTACCCACATGTGACAATAAGTAACAAATCAAGAATAAAGGACTGCCCTTTGGGCAGTCCAAATCAATGTAGAGACTGCCATTTGTCCATTTGAATTAGAGGTGGACCCATGGGAAGTGATGAAAGACACCATCTCTTTAAGTATGTTGGTTACTTCCTGTGGAGGCAGTTCCCGCCTTGAACTTGGTGCTGAAGGATCTTCTGAGACCACAGAACGCTTACACTCTGTATTGTCACATGGGTAAGTTAGGCTGACTTCCTTGGCCTACCTAGGCCACTTCCAAACTCTGTCTATCTGGTTGCTGGGCCTTGTGGCTTGCAGCTTCATTTATTTAGCCTTTTAACCTTCTCTCTCGTCCAGGCCTGACCAGACCTGGACTAGCCTCTCCCTTTCTCTTTATTCCTATACTTTTACCTTCCTGATTGTAAATAAACTTGCCTCAACCCGATGCTGACTTGGGTCTGATTTAATTACGGAATCAACCTGAATTATTGATTCCTGGTGGCCACGTTTTAAATATATAACTATAAAATACCTAAAATTTCCCTCTTACACTGGTTATATTGCATACAAATTCTGCACCTCTGTGAAACTCTCATAGCAACTTCATATATACCCCTTGTATTCCAATCTGCTCAACTTATATGTGTTATGTGTCCCAGTTTTGTCAACTGTAAAATGAGGATAATAGAACCTACCTCTCAAGGTTGTTTTGAGGATTATATAAATGATATTTGTAAAATGCTTAGCAGATTGTCTTCTAAAAATTCTTCTTCATTTTCTTCCTTCCAAATCATAAACTGAAAGATTTCTTGAACTCCTAATGCATATAGTATCCATTTATGTTAAAATGAAATTAGTTTCATTTTGAAAGTGTTGTTCTTAAAAATGATGAGGGCCGAGATAAAAAGGGAGAATAATATTTTAATAAAAACCATGCTGATAGAGATAAAATCATTAGACCACACGCCTGTAAATATTCAAACTGCCTCCTCAGCCATTTTTACCTTTCGTACCTTCGCGGGCCTGGTAGCTAAAAAGGAAGTTCAAAGTCACTTCCCCCGTATTTAAAACAGTCCCTCACCTTGAATACATAATCCAAAATAGGAAACCCATTGGGGATCACGGGAAATGTAGTTCCAACTATCCCAAGTGATTTTAAATAACACATTACCCCCCTGAGATCCGTTGAAAAAGACTGGTCTTTTTCAGTGGATCTTAAACCAAAAGAAAAGAGGACAAAAGCTAGCCGCATTGACAAAAAGCCAATTTTGGGGCAGTCCCCCACTGGCATAAGACTGTCCATTCAAAATAAATGCATTCAATTTGTTCAACCCCCATAGTTCAGATCAACTGCGCCCCAAAGTTCAAATTTGGGTCTTCATGATCCAGTGAAGGCTCTTCAGGCATCTTTTGGAGCCTCCATCAAACAGGTTCAGTCGTCTGGATTCTGGGGGGATGGTACAATCCTTATCCTGAAATTATTCTCAAAGAATTTAAACTTTACATTATAGATTACAAAACATACATTTTCTTCTGAGAATTATACATTACCCCCCTGAGGTTACTTCTAAAGGAGTAAAAATTGACTTGCAATATAGATTATAATTCAGACATTATGATTATAAAAACTTAACACACACCCCCCTGAGGAAAATTTTAAATAACACATTATTCCCCTGGATAGGTCAGCCACGGATGCATGGCTGAGTGAGTCACAGGGGTGCATGAAATCAATTGGCAAAAGAAATAATAAAAAGAATAAAAAGAATAAAATTCAAAATAAAGGAGAAAAAAATTATTGTGAATGAAATGTAAAATGTGAAAAAAAAATGTAAGGAAAATAAACTTATAACAGGCCTAATTAAAGTGATTTAAGCAGTTTGCAAGTACCCATTCAGGGCCAGGACTACAGAAAAATTGCCATTCTCTATATATATAGAGAGAGAAATAAAGGAAATGCCTTTCCTTGATCTGATTGCCTTCAACTTCTCAGTGAATGAGCCATTAAATGATAGCCAATCTTAGGTGCTTCACTACGGATTTAAGTTGAGGGGACCCATGTCCTCTAAATTTTTAGAAAAGATTGGGACTCCATGACTCAAACCCCAATTTTCAAGCCCTTCAAGTATTGGCATAGAACTCCTGCAATTCATGCAGATTCTCAGTCAAATCTCTGTAACCATGTAGCTCGGCACTTCTCCTAGAATCAGACAGAGAGGCATTAAATCACAATCCCATAGTCTCAAGGCTCTTCAGGTGTTTGCATTAAGCTTATATCACTGTAAAATAATTTTTAAAAAAGATAATGATTATGTATGTACTTCCAGTACAAGATGAGAAAAAGGAAAAATCAATTGCTCTAATTAAAAAAATGTTTTAAAAATCAAATATATATATATATATATAGCTTAGAACTAGTGAAAGGTTTTGCTACTCAAAAAATGAGATTTTTCTAAGAGTGTAATAGCAGATTCACAATGCACATTCAAATAGAGTACCCTAATTTCTAATAACACATTTTAAAACAATAAACAATGATGTTCAAAAATCATATACTTGTTCCAACTTGTAAACCTTGGCAAAGAGTTTCTCAACAAATTCTGTTACTGCTTCCATATAAAAATCTGAGGTCCCAGGTTCAAATCTGACCTCAGACACTTCCCAGCTGTGTGACCCTGGGCAAGTCACTTAACCCCCATTACCTACTCTTTTGGCCTTGGAGCCAATACATAGTATTGACTCCAAGACGGAAGGTAAGGGTTTAAAAATAATTTTTAAAAAATTATGAGTTCTAGGTCAATATATTCCCCACTTTGGATAGAATACTTTCATTTCTAAGAAGATTATATCCTACAAGGAGTGGCATCCTCCACATTTCATCCTTTACCTTGGCCTTAGAATAATATTCCACAGGAGGAGCCCCTGGAAAGGATCCTTAACAGAAGCATATGATGATGGAATGAAGACAGTTTTGACAAATCTGAAAAAAACAAACTAATGTGTCCCCTCTGTTACTCATTACCTGTGTGATGTTGGACATTTTATGTCTACTCCTCTGTGTCTTGGTTTTGTCATTTGAAAAATAAGGGGGGAG
The DNA here is from genome assembly GCF_016433145.1 of Gracilinanus agilis. NCBI lineage: Eukaryota > Metazoa > Chordata > Mammalia > Didelphimorphia > Didelphidae > Gracilinanus > Gracilinanus agilis. The sequence continues at coordinate 534,526,453 of NC_058132.1, forward strand.
GTTTTAGATGGCTTCTGAAGTCATTAACAGCTTTAGAATTTTAATCCAAATGTCTGTTCTAATAGCCACTTGTTATCATAACTCCAACTTCATTTCCAAATGAGATAACAAAGGCATCATGGTTTGTAAACCTACAAGTATAATAGGAATGATGGGTAATATTATATTTTATTAGAGGGTACCTTGTTACAAATGATATAGATGGATATATTAAAAGTATTAATAGTTTATTTAAAGGCATATTGGGAATTAAGAAGGCCACGCGCCTGCTAAGATCTCACTCAAATCACCCGTCATTACCTTCTGCCCACTTGGCTGCTTCATATGAAAAAAGAGCGTTTCAATCAAGATCGCGGCAAGACAGAGCAGGGCGGTAGTGAAAGAGGCAGCAGCTGCAGCAGTCTCCAAGTCAGGGCAGGGCTATAGTGAAAGCAGCAGCACCTTTGGGGCTCAGAACAGGACAATCAGCACCAGCGAGGCAGTATCAGAGAAGTGGTCTGTACTGGCGGACCAAGCAGGAACAGAGAAGGCAGCAGGAAACCCAGCAGTCCGTCAGTGTCTGCAAGGGCCACCAGGCCCGGGGCATTGAGCAAAATAATTTGCAGCCCAGTGGCGATTAAAACCATTGTCTCTCTTCCCCGTAAAGCAGCCTCTAGGCTGGGGAAAATAGGGAGGGGACTGGGTGAGGAAAAAGATCTTTTCTGAGACTCTGGGTCCCAGAGCCACATGGCTTCTTCTTAGGCTATCTAGAAGATTGAGAGTTTGAATTTCGACCTTCTGGTTTGCCAAACTCTTGTTATTAAAAATGATGAGGGCCGAGATAAAAAGGGAGAATAATATTTTAATAAAAGCCATACTGATAGAGATAAAATCATTAGACCACACGCCTGTAAGTATTCAAACTGCCGCCTCAGCCATTTTTACCTTTTGTACCTTTGTGTGCCCGGTAGCTAAAAAGGAAGTTCAAAGTCACTTCTCCCCTATTTAAAACAGTCCCTCACCTTGAATACGTAATCCAAAACAGGAAACCCATTGGAGATCACGGGAAATGTAGTTCCAAGTATCCCAAGTGATTTTAAATAACACAAAAGTAACAATATCAGTATGTGACTATACGCAGAAAATTACAAACCCAATAATAAGAGTTGGCATAGTAGTTTATACCATAGCTTAATGAAGAGTCTATAAAAATTGCCCACAAAGGTAATTATACATAATTTGTACCCAACTCAATGAGATATATCTATTAAAATACTAGACCAATCTAAAGAATATTATTCAAAATATTTTCTAAATGCCCATATGGCAGATTAAAAAATGCAGATGATATGAGTTTGGAAAGTTTTATAACACTGTAGATGGAATGTGCAGAATTTCAATGGAAAGAGAATCTCACAAAAATAAATGAAATAGATAAAAGATAGGGAAAGATGAACAAGAATCACATAAAGCAGAAAAACACTAGGGGATACAGTAGATCAAATATAAATATACATGGTGATTGGATGATGGTTATTGTTCTTCATACTTGAAGGGGACCAAAATTACATTTTGTCTGATCAAACCAATATAAGTTCAGAAGGTTCCACCACAAGTCAAGCACAAATAGCCCATATGAACATTTGAAATGGAGAGGTCTCTAAATTTTTGAATCTCCCATTGATTTTGAATTACTGAAATTACTCTGTTTTGATCAGAGATCAGAGTAGCTTCTTTGATGCAGGCATGCCACAGAGACAAGTCCTATTCCAGCATCTCCTCTGTCTTACAATCTATAAAAAAGTTCTTCAGAGAGACCTAGAAAGTGTCCTTATATCACTTCTTCTAATCTTGAGATCTCAACGAAATTCTCTTTTAGGCAAATATATACATTCGCCATTCAGACAACATGCCTAGCCCATCAGAGTTGCACTCTCTGAGGTAGAGTCTGAATGCTTGCCATTTCAGCTCAAGAATGGACCTCCTGTCTGGTTCCTTATCTTACTAGGTGATCTTCAGAATCTCTCCAAGACAATTCAAATGTTATCATATGCTTGACAGCAGCTCCCCAGATGATAGATGCTGATCCCACAGTCCTATAAACAACTTCTAAAAAACTAAGGTAATTTTTTGGGAGGAGTGACGGAATATAGGTATATTATATCATATGTTATATATTATTATTTTATATTACATATTATTTAATGAAAAAAGTCTTAGTTTCCTTATGGGCATCTTACAAAATTCCAGTAGTGAACCACTATGAATATTTTTAATATGAATGAAAAATTGACTAATGGGAATGAAATAAGAGAAGAGTGTACAGGAAAATTTTATGGAAAAAATGTTTCCATTGGGTTTTTATAGTTGAGACTTATGACTTCCCTGGTATAAGGAATTCTCAATGAGAAAAGTTCCTTTCCTCACATAGATGAACAACTAATTTTCAACTTATTTTTTTGGAGAGTAACCATAATGAGGTCTAAAAAAATACTGCATAAGCTATTATTATTATTCGTTATTCTATGATTGCATAACATTATTGGTGAAATTTTGCTACTTACAAAGTCATCATGGTGTAATGAAAAGCACATTAGAAAGGGAGTTGAGAGGCCACAAGAACATAGCTTTCTAGGAGGAAGAGAACTGAATGGTAAGCTATAGAGTGAATAGAGTTCTAGGTCTGGAGTCAGGAAGACTTAAATTTAAATCTGGCCTGAGATAACTTGCAAGTTCTGTGATCTTGGGCAAATCATTTAATGTTTGTCTGCCTCAGTCTCTTGAACTGTAAAATGGGCATAACAATAGCACCTACCTGGCAGGGGTTTTTGTGAGGTTCAAATGGGTTAGTATTTGTAAAGCAATTAGAGCAGTGCTGGAGACATAGCATTTATTTAATAAATTATTGTTTCTTTCTTTCCTTCTCTTCTTCCATTCTTCCTTCCCCTAATGTTACATATGAGATTACTGAAACCCAGAGAGGATAAGTGAATTATTGAAGGTTATTTACATTGATTGACACAGCTCTGGACCACCATATACCCATAACAGACTCAAAAATATACCTTTCCATGCACATACACAAATAGGCATATATGTAAAAAGCACACTTTCTGACATACTAAGTACTTAATAGATGCTGTTTTCAATCTTCAATTATTCAAACATATAGTCTTAAATTATTGAGATGATACAGAAATTAGTGGATTCAAGAGCTGTATGAAAATCACACATATTCAGAGATCTAGTTTGCACATACTATAGCTGTTCACCTGTTTTCTGACTATTTCTCCTTTCTTTGTACCTCCAGAATTTAGCACAGAACCTAGCACATCATAGGCACTTAATAAATGCTAGACTGATTTACCTTTTCAAATGTTTTTTTTTAAACCCTTGTACTTCGGTGTATTGTCTCATAGGTGGAAGATTGGTAAGGGTGGGCAATGGGGGTCAAGTGACTTGCCCAGGGTCACACAGCTGGGAAGTGGCTGAGGCCGGGTTTGAACCTAGGACCTCCTGTCTCTAGGCCCGACTCTCACTCCACTGAGCTACCCAGCTGCCCTTTTCAAATGTTTTTAAAACTATCCTATATGACTTAATTCACATTGGGTAAGAAAATGGTTATGTCACTTCTAAGTGACATTTTTTTAATACTTTTTCCTCTCTCCTCGTACTCTGTCTCTGATACACACACAGGCATAAATACATACATACACAACTTGAAGCCAGAAAATAAAGTGTCAGGAAAAGAGAGCAGAGAGGAAATAAATGGCTATTAGCATTAAACAGACCAAAGGATAAAAACTACCTTTTGACCACATCTCCTCCATTCCAGCAGGGCAGTCCATCAGCAGCTGCTAATTCATTAACACAAAGCTGATCAGCCAGGCCACCATAAAAAGTCTTGTATAGACGCAGGCTGTTGATAAATTCTCTGAATAGAGAAACAAAGAAAACAATTAACACCAAAAATCCATAATAATGGCCTATAAAAATGCCACACATTGTTATATACATTACCTAGAATTTAACTTTATTGTGGCTTCATCTAATCATACTTGTGCTTATTGAACAGGGTTTCAATATTTCTTCTCAACAAATGTAGCTGCTCTATCTCTTTCACCCCTACAATGCTGTAAGTTTAAATTCACTCTTGTGTTTCAGCATAATGGATTTTTTCACTCTGCAAAGAGAAACTTTAAATTTGTCTAGACCTAAATGACATTTCTTTAGGGACCATTTGGCATTTTGAATTTCATTAGGCTTTTGTCAAAATACCCTTCATATATTGCTGATATCAGGAGCAATGCTGATGCCCTAGACCTTCCATAGAGAAGAGTTTCTCATATGTTCAGACACTTGAGTCCCTAAATATTCTTAACTGAGTCCACTCTAGAGACACACACACATCCAATTTTCCTTTCTATAATATGAGCTTAAGAAGAACCTTCATGAAGTGAAAATAATAATTGGACTATCAAAAGCAAACCCGTTTTATTATCTGACTAATTTAATTAATTGATATGGCTACCTGATTCCTAAATGATTGTTAGGCTGAAAATATTTTTTAAACATTCACTAATTGGTCAGTTCAGTTAAAATGGCCTAATTTATTTGTATAAGCATATTCAGTTTTTGTTTTCTATGCAACGATTCAGTAAAATTGAAAAATACTATTAGGGTCATGCAAATATCTAAGCTCTTAAGGGAGTGATTGGATCATCAAAATTACAGCAGTATAGTTATTAGCACACAACTGGGTACGATGAGATGCTTATTAATAAATACTTTTATATGATGCTAGACCTGGTTAGTTGCTCTCTGGTGACGATTCAAAAGTGAATAGATCTCTATCTATGACTAGATAAGAATCTAGAACAACTAGATATTATTTGGCAATACTTAATATAGAAAACTAGGGAAACATTTATTTAGGATTGTGTGAATTGAGTCTTGAAGGAAACAAAAAACTCTAAGAGTAAAAGATTAAGAATGTATCCAAGCATAAGATACACAGCTCGAGAAAAATGATATCAGCTAAACATAGGAAATCCGACACATCAGGACATTTACTCAAAATTCATAGCAGGGGTATATTCAAGTTCCATTGAATGAGGCAAAAGTAGTAGGCTCATAATTTATATTCCACATATAATATCACTAATATGTCATAAACTAAAATTGGGAATGACTCTGGCTGATAATAATATCATAGGATCATAGTTTCGGAGCTCAAAGTAACTAGAGTTCATTGAATTTTACTCCTCATTTTACAGAGAAGGAAACTGAGTCCCAGAGAAGTCAAGTGTCAGGTTAAGACTCAGGCCACAAATCTACAAAAGAAAAGAACCAAACTTAATACCCACACCTTTTGGATTCTCAGTCTAGTGTGTCATGATGGACTACAATACAATAGTTTGATCTTCATGTTTCTAAGTTGAGAAAATGAAGACACAGAGAATAACAACTTATTGATATAGTGCCTTATGAGCTTATAAATATGTATGCATATGTAGATATGTATACATGTATATATTCCCCATCTCTTTGACTTATTCTCTAATACTTACAGACATGTCCATGCTTTCTCTATATTGAATGAACCTTCACTTTTTCCTTCTATCCCCATTAATTATGGTCCAATAGCTTCTCTACTCTTCTCTCTAGTTTTTTGGAACACTATTCTTTTCTGATTTTCCTCCTACCTATCTGACTGCTCCTCCTCTGTCTCTGTTGCTGGATCTTCCTCTAAATCATTCCCTCTAATCATAGGTGTCCCTCATGGTCTTGTGCTAGGCCCCTTTCTCTTCTCTTTCTTTACTCCCTGATAATCACATTAGCTCCCATGGATTTAATTCCCATCTCTATGCTGAAGATTCTTAAGTCTTCCTCTCCTGCCTCAGTTTCTCCATTGACCTTTAATCTTGGCTCTCGAGCTTTCAGAAATCTCAAACAGGATAACAAAGTTAAGAAATGTCTGAGGCCAGATGTGAACCCAGTACTTTCTGGCTCTCAATCCACCAACCTACATAGCTGCTCCTACTTATTATTTGTTTGTTGTTTATTTGTTGTTTCTCCACTAGATTGTGAGTTTCTTAAGGGTAGAGGTGTCTTTTGCCCATTTTTTTTATCCTCAGTGCTTAGCATAGTTCCTGGTCCATAGTAGCCACTTAATAATAATGGTGGTCACCATTTCAAAGTATTTTTGCTCAGTCAAAATTACTTTAATAGATTTTATTTACAAAAGAGGTAAAAAGAGTGAAAGCAGAGAAATACAAAAGGGTAAAGACTACATTAGCCCATCTAACTAAATATTACTTCAGCACTCAACTCAGCCAAGACTTGTTGATCTTCAACTGGAATGAAACTCTCTCCAGAAGACAGGAATAGAAAGTCAGCTATCAACTCACCCAAGTTGCCTCCAAGAAGCAGGTCAAGACAATGACTCAAGTTGAAGGTGACTCCTGAGGCTGACTTTCTTCCTTGAGCCAACCTTCTTCTTGAAGCTGACTTCCTTCTTGAAGTTGAACTCCCCAGCCCCAGAAATTCAGAGCCTTTTATAATGGCTTCTTGTCCCTTCCCCTCTTCACAAGGGCCAATCACAGCTTCCAAATTGCCTAGCATTGCCAAGGGGACAGTGTCTGTGGGATCTACTTCTCACCTTCTGGAGATATGAATTCTTGTCAAAAGGGTTCACAGTTTCCTGGCTGATTGAATTTTTGAAGGTATAAATTCACTAGGTGGTTTGCAGCTCTTCCACCTAGTGCTAAGTAGGGTGTTCAAGCTTTTGTTGATTCAATTCAAAAGTAGACAAAGGAAAGTTAATCCTGTCATTACAATCTGGTGAGGTACTAAGTAGGGGTACTTAAGTTATTGTTAACCAAGTGTGAACTCAAAATAGACAAAAAGAACAAAGAATTCCCTTTTCACAATATATATGTTGTTTTTGCCTGCCATGAAATACATTTAGGTTCTACTAACCCCAGTCAATTTCCAGTTTCCAATTTCTAGAACCATTCCAGGAAGTATCCTCCAGGGAAGTAATGAATATGGGGGTGGAGGGTGGCATAGATATTATGCATGAACAGTGTAAAAAAAGTAGACAGCAGCAAAACCATTCATGCAAAGGTTGTCAGCCCTTGTTTCCCTGGAGCTCATTGAAAGCAAGGGAGATACATGGACCAGCATAGTGATCATTTCATCATTTCCATTGTACATATAGTAGGGAGAGTGAAAAAGAATTGTCTACTGTTAAAAATATGTAATAACCAGAGAGGAAGGCACACTCCTTAAAGCGTATTTCTGATTCTTTCTATCACAGAATAACTCCATAATTAAAATTAGCAAAGTGAGAAGAACTATGCAATTTCATCCTTTTAATTTCTCCCAGATATAAGCAGTTTACTTAATAATAACAATAATAACTAGCATTTATATAGTTCTTACTAGATGCCAGAAGCTGTGCTAAGTGCTTTATAAATGAAATCTCATTTGATTTTCACAATAAAACTGAGAGATAGGTGCTATTATTTCCACCATTTTCACAGTTCAGTTAACTGAGGCAGATCTAGGTTAAGTCATTTGCACAAGGTCACATAGCAAGTAAGAATCTAAGGCAGGATTTAAACTCAAATAAGTCTGATCCTAGCTCAATGCTCTATCTACTATGCCACCTATGTTTACTTGTTCATTCATTCATTTTGTGGTAGTGGTGGTGATGATATGGTTGAGGGGTAGAATAAGGGTGTTCCTGTGATTTTATCAATGTGGAAACTCCCTTCACAGATATAGATGGAAAATTCATCTGTAACACAAGACCATAGATACTAGATCTGGAGATTGGAAGGAGGAACCTAGTCTATCAATTTTATTTTACAAATGAAGAAACTGAAGTCTAGGAGTTTAAGTGACTTACCCAATATTACACAGATTAGGGGCAGAGCCAAGATTTTTAACTTGGGTCTCATGATTCAATGCCCTTTCCCTACACCATGTTGCTTCCCTAGTCCTGAGGCACTGTAGGAGTTAAGTGACTTGCAAATTGTAGCTCAACTAGTATATGTCAGAGGCAATACTTTAATTCATTTCTTTTAGACTCAAAGGTCAATTCTTTATCCATTATACTATATTGCTTGGTATGCACTTGTTGTTTAGTTATTTTCAGTCATTTCTTTGTCTTCCTAAATACTTTTGAAGTTTTTTGTGGCAGAAATATTGGAACAGTCTGCCATTTCCTTCTCTAGCTTATTTTATAAAGGAGAAAACTGTGGCAGAGAGGGTAAAATGACTTGCCCCATGTCACACAGCTAGTAAAGTGTCTGAGACTGGATTTGAACTCAAGTCTTCCTGATTCCAGGCTCAGCACTCTATACACTGTGCCACCTAGTTTTCCTAGCTTGGCCTTCACAGTAGGTGCTTAATAAATGCCTGTTTGGGGACAACAAGGTGATATAGTGGATAGAATGCCAGGCCTGGAATAAGGAGGATCTGGGTACAAATCTGACCTCAGATACTTCTTAACTGCATGACCCAGGGCAAGTCACTTAACCTCAAGTGCATAGCCCTTGTTGCTCTTCTGTCTTAGGACTGATACTAGGACAAAAAATAAGCATTTTTCAAAATAACAAATAAATAAATAAAAGTAAATGTCCAAATGAAGGAGGGCTACAGTAATCAGAGTAAAATTAAAACTTGAAAGGATTTCACCGCCACATTTTTATTGGAGATTATATGGATATATATATATATATATGTATGTATATATATATATATATATGTATGTATGTATATGTATATATATGTATGTATGTATTTATATATATAGCACTTAGTACAGTGTGTGGCACATAATAGGCTCTTAATAAATGTTTACTGACTATTGTAGTTCAATCACTAAAGAATTATGTCTGCTTAAACATAAAGATAAATTCAAAATACAGTCAAATTAGGCTTTAGGATTGTGTTACAAAGTTCAAAACATGTCTGTATCTTTGCAGAGAGTATTTTGTGAAAGATATCTCTAATTTATTCAAAGATAGTTCTCTGGAAATTCACAAGAAGTGTCTTCTCTACTTCTACCCATACTCCAAGAAGGGGATCACTCTAGGTTTGAGACAGCCCATTTCTTTTGTTTAATGATTAGTATTGATTCCTCCCCTCCCACCCCAAACCAGTAAGTACACACATAATATAGAATCCAAATTAAATGCAGTGCCTAGCACTCTGTTTGACAAACTCAGAAGAACAAAGGTCAAATTGTGCAGTTTGCTAGTTAATGGCCTGAGGCAAAGTTAGGTTAATGTGGCACTAATGAGCAGGCTCAAGCCTGTAGAGATGTCTGACCACAGCTGTCAAACAGAAGACATTTAAAGTGTCAGTTTCTTCTCCAGCAGAGGAAATATGTAATTACATGTTGCTAGATAGGAATTGTGTCTTCTATATCTATTCTGTAAGTACATTTAATCTTTTTGCTTTTTCTCCACTAAAAGTATCCTTCATTTTGCCCAAAGGAGAAAAAAAAGTATAGATGATTCTTCAGAAGAGAAAAAAAAGTAATGTTGGTGATTTGAGCTCCTAGTAACATTTATCATTAAGGTATCCTTGCATATTATTTAACATTTGGGGGTTTTATTTCTCTGGTAAGGAGAGAAAAGAGAGGTTGGAAAGACAAGGAAGGAAAGGAAGTAAAAGAGAAAGCAATAGAAGAAGAAAAAGGGGGAGAGGGAAAGAGAGAGAAAAAAGATGGAGAGATAGAAGAAGAAAGAGAAAAAAGAGAGGGAGAGGGAGTTAGAGAGGAAAAAGAAGAAGAGGGAAAGAGAAAAGGAAAACACTTAGCTTTAGCCCTTAGGATATTATTTCTCTGTACTAGATAATGAAACATGAGATACTGTGCTTATCCATGATGCAGAAGGATGTCTAATCAAGACAGTTATATAAAACATGAGTCTATTTTTGCATTTTGTAGAATTTGGATAATACTTATGTCTGATTCCAAATGGAAATGGAAATTCTTTGACCCATGTGAGTAAAACAAAAAACCCTGCTGTCTGAATCCTCTCTGAACTTAGCCCTCATTATAGTACTTAGGACCAAAGTATCAATGCTATGCTCCTCAGGAAAGCTTTTCTTGGATAAGTGACTCCAGGTTTTGTATTCCCCACAGGAAGTCCTCTGAGGGCACATTCACATGGCATGTTTTCCCCCTCATTAAGGGATTTGCTTTGCTTTCCCATTAATGCTCCAGGGTTATAGGAAGGAGGAAAGGAGTAGTGTCAGGAAGAAAGAGGAAATGTAGAAATCTGCTTCTATTGTCCCAGTCCCCCCTGGTGTGGTTTGTTTTGCTGACTAGTACTCAGGCCATGTGCTTATCTTTCTGGCAGGGTGATTTAGTATTTGCTCCTGTGCTGGTAGATTGTAGTTAGCTCTATTAAAGCATATGTGCATGTCTCTGACTCTCAGTTTTCAATGACTCCACACCCCCAATATAGCTAAAAGCACCGTGAAGAAGCATTTCTAGTGAAAGCATCATCATTTTTAAAAGGGTCATCTAAATCTCTCTTTCCAAAACAACTCTGCTCAGGACTGTTGGAACAATCTTGAAAAATATACCTCTAAAAGCCTTGTTTATGATCTCTCATAAATAAGGGCTTTAACCACAGACTTCTTTGCAGTCATGACAATAAGCCCTGTACCAAGAGTCCAAGGACTAAGTGAAATTGCTGTGTGCATAAAGAAAATAAGGCACCAAGCTTGAAAGAAATTTCCTACAAGCTGTCTCTTCTCTCTATGGCCTTTGGGGTGGATTTTCAAAAGAATGCACGTATTGAAGTCTTGGTTCCATTAGCCTGGTGGAATGTTCTATTAATTTATGAACAGAAAATTGTGGGCAGAACACTAGTGAGTGGGATGGGGCAAAGCTAATGCAATGCTTATAAGTCAAATATGGAATGTATATAAGTCAAGAGTTCCATTATTCATTCAAGAAGCATTTGGTGGGTCTATAATATTGATAGTTGCTGTTGCCTTGGTCTAAATAACAATCAAGGGAACACATCAAGAAAAGTAGTGGTCAAGAGAACAGTAAGCCTTTACCAGGCCTGAATCAGAGAAGTATTCTATTTAAAATTCACATTTTGAAACTGAAAAGAACCATAAAACTATAGAAACTGAAGAGGAAAAAAACCATTAAGCAACCAAAGGAACAAAACTTGACTTATTTCTTCACTACAATGCTTCATATATAGTGTTTGTGTGTGTATGTGAATATATATATATATATATATATGTATGTATTGTAATAGGGAAATAGACTTATGCCCTTAGCCTGACTGCTAAATCTGCTTTCCTACTGTTAAAATCTATTTCCATATTACGGTATGTGTGTGTGTTGTGTGTTTGTGTTAAGTCTCTTTCTCTCTCTCTCTCTCTCTCTCTATATATATATATATATATATATATATATATACACACACACACACACACACACACACACACACTTAAAAACCCTGTTCCCTATTACCAAATAATCTTTTATCTAGTGTGGAAGTTCCCATCTGTTCAGTTCAGTCACCATCTGAACTTCAATCTTAACTAATACATAAATCATCAGCAATTTGAATGGGTCAATATGACTTAGACTCAAAAATATGAGAGATCTGGAAGGAGAAATAATAGAGAATTTAACCTAAGCCTCTGCTTTACAGGTGAGAAAAGACTTGTTGCTTTTCTATTTTTTTCTACCACAAGAGAATCCTTAGGAAGTCTAGCTCAAAGAAATGATTCCCAGAAGTCTCCAGAGGAGGTTTTGATCAGTTTTGCTCTTGACAAGTTACCTTAGTATGTATGTTTATTAACAATTTGTTAACAAAATGATGCTATATGTATCCTTCTGAAATATGAGGCTTAAGTAACATAGCTACTATTATCTCAAATACAATGGTGTAAGGGCCTAAGGAATCTCCTTGTTCTCCTGAAAGAAGAAGCCTCCAGGGAGACTCAAAACCCCAGCATTAAGCTGTTCTGGTAAATTCTACAGTAATAGCTCCAAGTCCCAGTCAGACTCTTCATGGCACTGACTATCAACTGATAGACAATTTCCAGGAATTTCCTGTGCTCCCAAACTCTTTTTAGTCATTACGAGTCACCAGGTCCAGGATCCCTCTTTTCTCTCTCTAATCCTTAGTTGAGATAAGAACCCTATTAAAGGCTTTACTTGTTTGCAGCCCCCAGTTCCACTCAGTATTCCCAGTGATGTTTCCATCATCTCTGACTGTCTTTATTGTATTTCTTGTTCATTAATCTGTCAGAGATGGACTGTCACACCCAATGTCAAAAAAAAATTGAAACGTATTGTGGCATATCATTAACAGTCTGTTTTAGTGAAACTTTATTCGTCTCTACCATCATTTTAGTCTGACTTTTCATTTGAGTGTTAGGAAGTACAATAGCAAAAACTGAGATAAACTTTCTACCTTCAAAGTTCTCAGTAGTGCTTAGATGTCAGAGTGTTGCAATTAATGGGCAGAATTATTTCCACAATGATTTAAAATGGAGCCAGGAGAGCTTTAGGAAAACCTGAAGATATCCACAACAATCCAGAAATATCACACCTAAATTGATCTTACAAAATCAGTAAAGGATCCTGGGCCGCACATTCTTCCTTACTTCCCACAGAAAAATAGATGCCTTATTGAGTCAGACTGAGCCGTCTGGCATATGTTACACTCTTATAGTCTTTACAATATCAGAATCAATTCCAGGCCACCCGATATAGCTTCTAGCTAGTGCTTTCATGGGAATAATTTCCAGATGTTAGGCATGTAAGTATGGCCTGGGCAGTTTCCAGGGTGAACTTGTTTAGTGGAGAATTCATTTTTCTTCCTTCAAGCTTAAGGCACATTTCTGACTTTCATGTGAATTGGGGCAATAACTATATCCAAATACAATGACACTGGGTTCACCTTGTAACCTTCCAGGTCCTCAGAGAACAACCTGGGGAATTTGTTAACTTCCTGTAGTCAGGCTATTCTAAGAGTATGACTGCCTCAGACAATTATTCCTGGCGTTTTGAACCAGTTCCTTCCTGAAAGGCTTTTCCTAGATCATTGACTTGGAGCTGAAAGGTACCTTGGAAATTCTCTACTTCAGCTCTCGAGATCCCTTTATTTTATAGCAGAAGTAAATGAGAACAAGAAAGATGACATAATTTTGTTCAAATGATTATCCATATAGTATTTGGAAAACTCAAAATCCAGCTTCTCTGATCTGAAATCCAGAATCCCTTCCATTACACATGTTTTTTGCAATCACTCCCTGTGATATAGAGAGGAGGTTACCTTATGAAAGAGCTATACTGCTAATCCACACTCCATCGTCATGCAATATAAACTATACATACTTTATAACCTTGAACAATGACTTGTGTTGGAAACAACTTTGGCCTGGAGCCCTAAGAGAAAATATCGTAGAAAGTATCTCTACTGATTGATACATGGCAATTAAAGTGGATTTCCATTTTATACTAAAAGTTCACATGTAAGTAGTTTTGCAAAAACTGGCATCTTGCTATTGAGTAGCTATTAATATGCTACAACTGGAGGGATTACATTCTTGTGCATAATTATGGTTCCTTCGTCTTTGACTACTGCTTGGATACTCTGTGTGCTCACTTTTAATGGACTTTGAATGTCATGATCTATCATGATAGCATTAGAGGTTTTTTAATATATTAAAAGGTTGTTTTTATATCATCTTTCATTTGTGTATATATCCATTATTTCTCAGACCAGCAAGCCATTCTTTATAACAAGGAATAAAAGAGAGGATGAAAGAAAAGCAGCTATGCAATACAACTTACATTGTGACCATCTCTGAGAACATATGAAATGTTCCACCTATATAATATCCCAACCCTTGCAATGAATGAGGAGAGATTCCTTTTGTAATATATTACCTGAGGCCAAGGTTCTGCATTATAATTACAAATCAAGAAGTCTACATACATTTAGTAAATGCCTACTATTAGTCAAGTACTATGCTAAGCAGGGGGATGAGGAGGAGGAGCTCACAGTCAAATAAAAAAAAAACATTGTAAAACATTAAATTCCTTTTATTTACTCATCATATATTGTTTCCACACTCCTGCTTCTTTCATCCTGCATTAGATCCTCTAAGTTTTCCCATGCTTCCCTGAATTCTCCATATTCCTCATTTCTTACAGCACAAGACTATATTATTATATCAATGAACCAACACTTGATTAGTTATTACCTAATTGAATGGGCACTTAATTTGCTTCCAGTTCTTCATTCCTACAAGATGTGTAGCTATAAATATTTTAGTATAAAGAGGACCTTTCTTTCTAGCTTGACTTCCTAGTGTTATTCACCTAGCAGGGTAGATTACTTTTTCAGAATCTGTACTTCAATTTTTAAAAACATAGATCAATAATACATGGAGTGTTCGATACTTTAAGTAGTGGTCAGTATCTATGAATTGATCTGCAAACATTGTGGCACACATTTTTATATGTGGTCAATTAAATGGAACACACACACATATGTGTGTATATATATTCTACTCTACATTGTGTATATATTCTACTGACCCTTTGGGCAAAGGTTCTCTACTTTTTGTTTTATACAGCAAGAATAGTAGGAATAGCACTTTTAAATTATTTAATATATAGTGGTGGAGACTACTTGGCTAAAGGTTTACCTTAAGCCATCATAATATCATTTTTGATTCTATCAAGAGTTACATTAGAAGGCATCATTGAAAAAATCCATACATAAGATCTTTTAAAATAGATAACTAAGACATCCCCCATATTTCAGTATCAAGAAAGTCCTTTAATGCATGCACCAAATTTGCAATGTATGAAGGATTTCACACAGCAATTCCAATTGCAAAGATGAAATAAATCTTTGCGTGGTGACTGATGATGTTGACAAAAACATCAGTTTTCAATCATTTCCAATTTTTTCTTTGTCTTAGGCTAACAAGTGGAGCTGGGGAATGTAATCATGCCATTGTTCATCCTCACAGAGAGTAACATCATATAATTCTTTTCAAAATCCTTTATCTTAATTTTTAGGTGTTTTTTTAAATGGATAGTCTGCATAAGAATCAAAGGAAGTAGATTGTTGGACATCAACCTCTTTATTATATCTCAATGCATCTATTCAAGTTCTGAGATACAAGCAGAAGCAATTAGCTGGTGCAGCAGATAAAGCACAGCGTATGGGGTCAGGAAGACCAGAGTTCAAATTTCACCTCAGATACTTATTAGCTGTGTGATTGTGGGCAAGGCACTTAAACTCTATTTACCTCAGTTTCCTCAACTGTAAAAGGGAAGTATAGTAATACATACCTCCCAGAGTTGTGAAGATAAAATGAGATCATATTTATAAAGCAACTAGCATAGGGCAGGTACTATATAAGTAAGGGAAGTTTCTAGAAATGTTTATTCCTTTCCCTTTTCTTATTAATATTATTCACTCATTTACTAGAGAACTTGAGAAGAGTTACATTATGAGTAGTTGCCCAGGCTTAACAATATTCCATCCTCATCTGCAGATAAGTGTGGTATTGAAAGTGATAGGCAAGAGATAGACAAGCCTACAGTATGACTTTATTACTAAAGAAGCCATTCTCTACAAAATTTTATAATAGAATCTCCCTGTGGCATACAAATCAGAAAAATAAAATCACTATATCCAGATCTACATTCTGAGAAGTCTTGGTGTTTTGTATGATAGGATTTTTGAGAGAAAACTTCAATTTCAGTGATATTTTTGCTCTTTAAAAAATTCAATGTAAACTCATCTTAGCACAAAAATACTATTTCTATTTGGAGGGGAGATTTTGAAATTAGAGATTTTTCTCTTTTCCTCCAAAATTTCCTATATTCCTATTTATTCTGTGAATATTGCTCCATGCCCCGATAGCCCATTTTCATAAATTTTTAAAATATATTTCAAGCCCCAAAGTGTTCAGTGGTCAAATTGTTCTGGGAATTACTGCTCTAAAGGCACAAAAAACTAATTGCAAATCAAATGAATAAAAGTCATTCATGAAACACTGCAGACTCACCAAGCACACATATGTAACAGAACCATTTTGAGAGAGAATGTAGTCAACATTGTCTCTCAATTGTTTTATTTTCAAATATATACAAGCATCCAAACATTATACAGGCATTATCTCTAAGGGAGAAAAGGAAGTACAAGAGAAAGTATTCATAATGTATAACCTAATGGACCAGGAAATTTTAAAAATCACTTATTTTGTTTTACAGCATATATTTTGTGAATTTATAATAGTTATATTTCTTTGAGCTTTTGGGGATTAATATTAAAATGACCTTATATCCCCTACACGATTTACAGGCTGGGGCAAAACTCTCGCAGATCTTGGGTGGTAAAAGAAAGCCAGATTGAGCCTAGATATTAATTGGGAGGAAATTTATTATTTTTTAATCAATTTTAGCAATCAGTTGCTTGTTTGTTATTACAGAGTATAACAGTGTTCAATAAACAATTGTTTTTCAAGCTATTATTTTGTTCTAACTACTGAATAGGCATTGAGGTTGCAAAAACCAAAGCATTTAGGCTTAACTGGTAAGTACTAGATTTGGATCAAAAAATTTAACTATATTCAAATTCCACCTCTCATATTTACTAGCTTTTTGTCTATGGGCAGCTCGATCAGTCTGTGCCTTTGTTTCCTGATCATTTTAAGTGACAATAATATACTACCTTCCTATCAAGATAATAATAAAGAACTTTGTAAACCATAATAATTTAATACTTTTATGGATCGGTGGTGAGAGAATGAGGGGTACCAATTCTCAATATTCTCATATGATGAACAATTCCTGTTCATAGTGTAGCATTAATCCTCAATACCGCATCCTAGAAAAGGTTATCTTCTAGTTCATTTAATAATTAATAGATGCCAGTAAAATAGCTTAAAGTTCGACATACGCATGAGCTACTGGGATTATTTGGACAATAACATGAAACTACTTCTCCAATTTCAATTGGGCAACACTAAAGGAAATACAGTATCATGAAACAGTGAAAAAGTATATAGCCTTTATGCTGAAGAACAACATATTAGCTATGGAATTAGTTTGAGTTATTGGAATGCTAATGAGGACACAGTCTGAATAGTCTTAGTTCCTTCCAAGGCTATAACAAAATGGGGTGGGAATGAGAAGAGAATACAAAATTTTGTTTTAGTTGTGTTGCATTTTACTAGTACCAGGACATGCCTTTCCTTTTTCACCCTTGCTCCCTATCCCAGCTGGGCATCTCATTTGTCTCCACCTGCAAGCCCTATGTTAGCCACACTTGGGAATTGGTTCCTGACTTCTCAGGAAGCATATAAAAACTGCTGGACTGATGCCTCATTATCAAGTCATCAAAGAATCTTATAATTGGTACTTCACATCTGTTCTCCTGCTGGCTTTACCTCCTTTTCATTTTAGATCTCCTAATCTCTAATTGGTTATTTAGACTTTTGACCACCCACATTGCTCTGTCTTTTTGGTTCCTAAAGACCTCAAGTTCTTAGACATTGGATTAATAATACACCTTGCTTTGCCCTCAGGTATTAGTGCCCCTTTGTTTCTTGTTTCTTTAATTAGTTTCTGGCCAACAGCTTGTCTTCATCCCTCTTATTCCTATAACCTTTTATTCTAGCTTTTGTACTCTGTTGTTAAATTCCTGCTTCTTTATCTTTCGCTTCACCTAATATCAACTCCCTACCCAATTTTTGGGAGGTTTTAAAATAACTGTCAAATAATAACCTGTAATTATAAGTCCATGCTAAATGTTGTTCTACATTAAACATCAAATTCTTTATCGATTGGAATATGATATTCATTTCCATAGACTAAATTCACAAATAATAAATAATAATGGCTTATTTATGAAGTACTGATGGGTTGTATTTTATTTTGCTTTTAGGAACCTACTTTCATATCACCTTTTCTGGGACTATAAATGGTATGTTCATTTTAATTGTTTAAAATTAGTAATATTTTTGAAATATGAGGACTTCCTTCAACCAATCTTGAACTCGGTGAGTCAATGTCATAGTAAAAATATGCATAATATATAAATGTCTTATTAAGGTACATCTGGTTTTAAAATAATTATTTTTTTTGCTTTCAGAGATAACATCTATATTAATAAATGGGATTTATATAGCATTTCATAAAGAGTCATAATATCTTTTGAGATTCATAGAAATCCTGTGAGGTAGGTCCTATAGATATTATTCCTGTTTTATAAATGAACAGGCTGGTACAGTGGCCTGGAGGGTCAGACAGACATGGGTTCAAGTCCCACCTTTCACATTGGCTACTTAACCTGTTGGCAAGTCATTTGATCTTGTAGCTCTCCAGGCAATACCCCAAGACTGCATTTTCTGTCTTTCCTGATAGGTCTTGACAGAGAGGTTTCCTCACTAGTAATTCATTACGAAGACAAAGTAAATGTTGACAGAAAAAAAATCAGATAACTGATGAGTAGACAAATGAATTTACTGTGGTCCTATAGCTACTTAGTATGTGAGGAAGGTTTTAAACTCAAGTCCTACCTCATTCCAAATAGAACACTGTATCTGCTTCACCATGCTTAGAACACTATATTGATATGACATGCTGCAGAATAATTGATTACCTAGTAAAGAAATTAATGTATGTATTTTGGCAGTAACTAATATAAATATATATGTGGATTTAAAATTTATACACATGCATTTGGTTTGATAATCCTAGTAAATTCAAATGACACTGAGTAAAACTGACACCATTTCAACTCTTTCCCTATTTCAAATGCATTAATTTCAGCAATTTCTATGTCATCAGCATGGTTCATGCTTGACATTTGGAGTTTACCACCACCCTATTCAATGTAGTATAGAACAAATTCATTTGCTCTAATAGAGGATGACTTCGTAAGCTACTTAGACGTCTGCTGTGCTGTGCTCATCTCTTTAGCCATGCAATTTTATCTACACTGCTAAATCCCAACTACCACCAAGTATTTGGTAAATTTTGGTTTTCCCAACAATGCCTGATAATATGCTCTGCTGTTGGGAAGGGTTGTGGAGGCAAGATAATCATTATATATTTCTCTTCAAATGGAAATGCAATAAAGATATGCTCTTTCCATTTATTCGTCATCTTTAAAACAATATTTAAGGAGACTTAAATTATATAACCTTTTAGGTAGAAAAATTCATATTTCTAATTTTTTCTACCTTTTCCTCAATCTCACATAGTCCTCCAACATTTTAAATTATTTTTCCTAAAACGTGTGACACTCTCTATTACACATCCACCCACTCATGCATACATTCAAATCTCCTTAATTGGCACATGCTTAAATAGGATGCTTGGCTAATTGGAATGCTTGCTGGAGAACAGATGGGGCATTGGTGTTGAGACTCTGTCTTAATTTATTGTCCTGGGGTTTTCCTAATTACCCACTTAATTGGCACAGCCACACCACTTTGAAATAATAATGTACAGCTAATTATCACCCATTTAAGACTGCTAATAGCTTGCTTCTTACCAACTAAATTCAAGGAACCAAGCAGGGAAAGGGATCTGCCATGGGGAAATCATTCTGCCTGGGCTGGTTTAGACAGCTACATCAGTGCTATGCAGTTTCCAGCTGCACCAACTTGGTTGCTGTCTGTAAAACAGAAGAGTTAGCCTCACATTCACTGGTTAAAAGAATACTACTTCTTCCTTTTCCTCCTTCTCCAACCTTTGATGAAACTTGGAACTGGCCTGGTGCTTCAGTTAAAAGAGTAGGATCAATAACTCAGCTTTTCAATTAGCTCATCATTAGCATGTTGTATAGAAAGGATGAATTAGGGGAGATGGAATAAATTCAATTACATCCCCAAGGTGCAGTGTTAAAGAATTCAGTTCAGTTGCTGGGAAGGAAAAGTCTTCCAGCTTCTAAGTTGCAGGGAACCTGGCCTAGTTAATGAATATGCCCAGTACAGCAGTTAGTGCCAAGCAGAGGTTTTAATAGATGATTGCACTTCTCCCAGTGTTGGGAGCAATGGAGATGAGAAGGCAAAAGAAACAATGAGACATGAAAGAGCATGGAAATCAAAAGAAGAATTCAACTAGGAAATAAGAAAGGCCAAGCAGAAAAGGGAAAGGGTAAAAGAATCCAGAAGGAGTATTAATAAATAACTTTGAATTAGAGAAAGAAAGATTTCTGTTCAGTGATAGATTGTGTTTCTAGAATGTCCACATTAGAAATTTACATTCAGGCCAGGTGTTGAATCCAGTGCTCTTCCAGTCTCTCTAACTCCCATAATTCAGTTCTTTTAAAGCTTTCAGTTAATGGTGCTCATAACCAAATTACAGATCTAACTAAGTCTAAAAGAGACAATCCCTTCTGGTTTCTTACTAGTGAATTAAATTTATGATCACATGACAATTCACAAAACCTTTATTTTTTGACAAAGGATGATTGTTTTCATTTGCATGCATGCATATATGTATATAGGTAGGTATGTATGAGTAGAATGAACTTATTGGTTATTTAGAAGAAGAGGATGCATGGACATACCATGTGAGCATAAGAAAAATGGTTTTGTCAACTATTAGCAAAACCATTTCTTGGACCAATCAAATGAGCTCCCAACTGGAAGAATACTGTGATGCTGCCAAAAAGTCTAGGAAATAGAGGGGGAAATAGTCTATTTTGTCCTTATAGGAGTATTGATCTGAGAAGGAAGATTGTTTATAAAGTAGGATAACTGGAGTAGATAGAAACTTCTAAGCTTTGGGGAGAGGGAAATTGTAATTCTCGATAGTGTTACATTCCTCCAAAGCAAGAATTAGGGATTCTTATTAAAGGTAAAGAAAATTTACTTCTGTTCCCAGTATGTACAAGGAAATATTAGTCAGTTGGTCTATATTATAAGGTTCTAATTATAGCTTCACCATCTACTAATCTTGAGCCAGAAGACAAATTACTGAATGTCTCTGTGCTTCCATATGTAAAATTTAAATTCTAATTCCTTCCCTATCTGACTCAGAATTCCATATGTAAAATTTAAATTATAATTCCTTCTCTATCTGACTCAGAATTCTTTGGAGGATCAGATGAGATAATGTATGGGTAAGTGCCTTTGAAAAGCATAAAATGTTATGTACATGCAAGGCATTATTATGTAATTAATCTTTAGCCCCCTCCTACAATAACTATTACTCTCTCAACAACACTTCAATTAGAATCATGGGCTAATTTATTCTATAAATGACTATTTACTTGACAATCCCCTTTTTCAGCTACCAGTTCCTATATGGTTGTTCTAATTCCTGTCTACACCAGTCCTACTCCTTTAGCCAACACTTCTACAATCTCCATTCAGTTAGAGTTAGCAGACCTCTCTCTTAATATTCATTCCACACTTAACAGTGGCCCTCACCTGAAGACACCACATTCCTCACCAATGCTAGCTGTTCCTTCTCTCATGCCCCTGATACATAAATTAAGGAGGTTGTGATTGAGAGGTAAGAGCCTAGAAGTGAATTAATCTAGTTTCCTTTATTTTATAGACAAGAGAAAAGGCCCAGAAAAGCAAAATTACTTGTCTAAGGTCATATGAAGAACGGTAATATCAGCAGAAATAACAATAATAGCAGCAGCAGTATAGGTTGTGGCAATGATGACAGTTGATATTTGCATATTACTTTAAGGGTTGATAAGCACATCATATATGTGTTTATATATACATGTGAATATCTAAACATATACATATTTATAAATATACATAAGATATATGAAATGGTTACATAATAGATATTATTATACAATGCATATGATAATCATTATATTACATCAATGTTATTCCCCAAAAGTTATGTCATTTAAATAATTTAAAGCTATAAAAATTTATATATATATATGTATATATATATATTACTTGAGATGTATAATGTGACTACCATTTAATAATATAATCTTTCATTGGATTCTCTAAGCAATCCTAGGAGCTAAGTGACCTAGAAGGTCAGTGGTGTCAATATCAATTAGAAACAAATTGCTACAGGCTCATATTGATTTAGAAAACCACAAATTAACATTATTCATGTTGTATTATATTTTCACTTATCTGGATAACCTTTTCTCGATTACATTTTAATATTGTTCAGCCCACCCTCAGGAGTTTTGTGGTTACATGTTACAGGGGACCTTGAGTTTCATACCTTTGCTATAGATAATATTATTTTCATTTTTCCAAAGAAGAAAAATAAGAATCAGAGAGAGCAAAAATGTGCCAGTGGTCACAGATGTAATTAAGTGTCAGAGGTAGAGTTGAAATCTAGGTCTCTCTGATTTGAAATTCAGCATTCTTTTCACAATAAACAAGACTTGAAGATTTGTACCTGATGAAAAGGCAATATATGGAGTGCTTCTCCCTTCCAGAAACATGACTTCTGTGATCTTGGGATATGAAGCTTGTTTGAAGACAAATCTCATTATATTGCTTTGAACAATATCCTGTTGCTATCACCTACCAAGCTTTAGGGCATTCTTTGACATTTTACATCCTCAGCACCTGGTTAAAAGTATTCCCACTATTTTAACCTTTATGACTGTGCTTGAGGAATTCAGTATTTGTGACAGATGACCCTTCTAATATCCTTATTCCATCAAGCTCCTTTTTGGTGATCCCCACCTGCATTCTACTGCATCTACCTAAGGGCATGATCATATCTACACCTCTATTGGGAAAAATCATGACCGCTGACTTTCACTTCTGTGGTCATGAACTTCTATGCTTCTTTCACTCCAATTTCCAAATTATACCCCAACCTGATTTTTCTCCCTTATCAGGACCCTGAGTTCCTCAGTCTTTTACTCCTACTTTATTCTCCTGATCCATCATCACTAACATGGCTTCATTTCTCTCTCCTCATTGTTCTGAACTGATAGTAAGTCAATTAAGCAAACTATTGTCTTACATCTTTTTTTCACTAATTCCATATATCACTTTCATTACAGCTTTTCTAAGACTTTTTTTTATCACACTTTCATCTGCAACTCAATATCCTCTCTCACACATAGAGCTTTAATTACTACTATTCCACAAGAAGAAAGAGGCCATCCTTTATATGTTGCTCTAGCTCTTATCTACTAGGGTCCCAAACATTTTTATGTTTTAATTAAGCATCAAACATATGGCAAAGGGGCTGCATGTGGCCTGGAACACTCCTGAATATAACCCACACCAGATTAAAATGTAATTCGGAAATATTTAAAATAATAAATGAATAAAAATTCAACATACAAGGTATTATGTTTTTAAATTGTTAATATGGAGCCCACAGAGATCCATGGTTTTGGTGGCCATATTTCTATTTTTGAGTTGGACACCACCCTAACCAACTCAATGTCTTCTCCTTTGCCCTCACCTTAGAAGATGAGGTGACCCTTCTCTGGAAAAGCTGACCATGATTTCATTCTCTCAAGTTACCTGTTAAAGATCATTCCACTGATTACTTCTCACTTTATCCTCTTTAGTCACTCCCTCATTACTAGCTCCTTCCTCAGGAACCAAAAACTTGCAAAACTCTCCCTCATATTAAAACCTTTCCCTGATCCTGTGATTTCTTCAAGAGATGATCTTCCTTATCTTTTTCTACTTCACTACAAAATTTCTAGAAATAATAACTACTTTCTGACTCTATTTTCTCACTCTTAATTATTTCTCATTAACTCATTTATTAAAGCCACATCATCTATTTTCCATGTGATCTACTGTAAGAAAATTCACCCAAGTTAATTACCACTTAATTGCTTTAACTAATGCTTTTTCTCACTCTCATCAGTCTTCTTGTAGCATTTGAAACTCTTACCATTCTCCTAGTATTGTGGATTCTGTCTGCTACCCTAACTCCCAAGACATTACTTTTTCTAGCCCCACACTCTTTTTTCAACTCTAGTCCCACATCTCCAGCTGCTTATTGGATATCTGCTTCTGGATGTACTATAGGTAAACTTACTCAGTCTAAAACTAAATGCATGATCCACCCTTTCACCTAATTGCTGTCTTTCATTGTATACCACAGACAAATATCAGTAACAACACATCTACCACTTCTTTCAATCCATTTTCAATCAGGTTTTTTTTTTCTGGGCCTAATCATTTTAACTCATTTAGATCAACAAGGGGCTATCTTACTGCCTGTGTTTTATCTTAAGTTTAATCTCTGTTTTTATTATTATTTTTCCAGTCCAAAGACTGTTCTCATAGTTAGAAAAAAGAAGTAACCTATATTAAATTGTTTTACCTTCTAAATTTTATTATCCCATCTCTCCATGTTTGGCTCTCCCTTCTTCAATTCCCACATTTCTCCTAACAAAATATTTTAAAAACACTCTTTTTTTTTACCTTTAGTTTGCCAAATAAGTCTCAACTAATTTAGATTTTCAGTTTTCCTAATTCTATTTTTGTTGGACCACATAATGCTTTTGTATTAATATTCCATTGTCTGACTTTGCTTCCTTTTCTATGTTTTTTTTAAATCAAAAGTTGTTAATCAGTTCTCTAGGCATAGATATCCATTCCTTTTCATTTACTTAAAATAATTTTTACTTTTTGTTTTAAAATTTGCCTTTTGAAGATATCTCATTCTTTCTGCCTGATTTCCTAGGCTAGGATAACCTACCGATTCTTTTTCAGAATCCTTTGAAATATGTCCTCACAAATTATAGGATTCAAAATCTAAGGCTATCTTTCTTTCTCTTCTATCATAGATTCTAAATGGAATGGGTACTCCTCCCTTCTCAATATCTTAAGGACTCCTTCATTTTACCTTCAACTTTATAAGTAGTTCTTTTTTTTTCAGAGCGAATTAGGTTCAGAATAGCACCTAATACTTCCCACTCTTTGAACAATTGGAGTATAATTAAATCAATAAATATATTATGTGAAGAAGGGATTACCTCTCCCCTATCCATTTTTAGATTTAATCACCAGAAGCATATACACTCTACTTATCATTAAGTGGGGGAGTTCTGTGACCCACACGTGTGAAAGTGGACAACGAATCAGAATCAACTCACTGCCCTCTGGGCAGTCCTAAGCAAAACTATAGCTGTAATTGGTCCACGTAAAGTGGAAGGAAGGCCCAGGAAGTTACGAAAGGAATGCTCTTTAAAAGTGGCAAGAACTTCCTGTGAGGAGGTCTTTCATCTTCAACTTGATCTTGAAGGAGCTCTGGCTGGGGACCTCAGACTGCTCTTGAATTTTTCCTTAGAACTACCATGTGGGTGAGAGAAAAAGGATGATTTCATTTTCCTGGTTTTCCTGGAGGAACTAGCCTCTGGAGAGGAGGCCTCATGGCTAAAACCCTTGTTTAATTTACCTCTGGGCCACCTTTGCTAGGGCCTCTGAATCCTCTGAAGCCCTGCCTGATTCTGAACAGGCCTGAGTAATTATCTACTCTCTCTCTGATTTCCTTACTTTCACTCTTTCTCCTTTTGCAAATAAACTGTCATAAAAAAGTCATTCTGACTTGAGTAATAATTCCTAGAGAACACACTCTTATAAATTTAGTACAATCCTTCAAATTTTTACCCCATACAATTATTGACTGCTCTGTTTGCTATAGAAGATGCCTATATAAATAAAGTCTGACATTTCCAAGTTTCCTCCACAGATATCATATACATACATAAATGCTTCTCAATCCTCCACTTCTCTACAGTTTAACCTACTATCCCACTAAGATCCAGGGTAACTAATGGGCCAAATATGCATTTTTGAGTTAAGGCCTCTAGCTCACCTTGCTTGATATTCATAGACTTTGCTTTCATATATGCCCAACTGAGTCTATAGAGTTTATTGTTAGTTTGTTTCTTGAATTTTTGACTCTTTGAAATTCATGAATAGGCAGTTAGGGATATGGCTGATGATGAGTTCTAATCCACTTTCAGGTATTTACTAGCTCTGAGACTAGAATAAGGTTATTTAATCTCAGTCTCTAATCAAATCAGGAAATTTCTCTTAAGCACCTTTCAAATCTTATAATTCTATAAATGCCAACATTTATGTATTTTATATTATTATTACTATTATTTTAATTTTTGCCACTCTTTCTATAGTGTTTGCACTCTCCATGGCAACTAGGTAGTGGGATACATGCAGGCAGATTTTTCTCTAATATTTTCTTTTCAGCTTAAACTTTGATTAATTTGCTAAACTCTAAATAAATACATTTTATTATACAGTTTTATGGGCACTTGATCTTTAGTCAATTCCATAATTCCTCTATTGTAAGCTGTAGTCAAGAAATACAAATTCTCTTTTGGGATGTAATCCTCTTGAATATCCATACAGTTTTCAGATCTGCAAATCTGTCATGACT
Organism: Gracilinanus agilis; assembly: GCF_016433145.1. Lineage (NCBI taxonomy): Eukaryota > Metazoa > Chordata > Mammalia > Didelphimorphia > Didelphidae > Gracilinanus > Gracilinanus agilis. Next base: position 534,552,851 of record NC_058132.1, read on the forward strand.
TCTTATATTCAATCAGCAACAGTGATAAAAATGCCACCTGTGTCTCCCATTTCTTTCAGGAGTGGGAGGGGGAGAGAACAAGCATTTATTGAGCACAGGTGTATACTAAGTATTCTTCATTTGATATTCAAACAGTGAAAATTGAGGGAAACAGAGGTTAAATAAAGTACCTAAGGTCACAAGTCAATCAATGTCCAAGCCTAAATTTGTACTCAATGTCTCATCCAGACCCAGTGTTGTATTCAGTCTGCCATTTAGCTGCCTCCAACTAGAAATAGTTCTTAGAAATTCAATCTATATTCATTCTGGAAGTTCACTCATAAATGCCACCTATGAATCACCAAAAGATGATAGTAGTCATTATTAACAAACTTAACCCTAATATATTTTATTTTATTACCCTTATACACAGTTTGGGACTGAAAATTAAAAACCATTCAATGGAGCTGAATATTTTCTTATCTTCTCTTCAATGGTCATGGGTTTAAATTCACTGATAATATCTTTTTATCAGTCAGAAGATTGCTCTACATTGTAAAAAAAGCAAAAGCCATAAAAAATTGAATAATTCATCCATTTTTATGTTGTCTAATATCACTGGCCTCTCCACCCTAAGTAGAGATCCTAATCTTTCTTTCCTCTACCTGTTATTCTATATGCATCATTTTAAAAACCTTTTTTATTATCTTTGACTTTTCTTGCCAGACTCATTTCATACTCAGATTTAGCATTCCTGATTTTTTTACAGGAGCTTTCCAGTCTTTGGTAAGCATCCTCCATTACAATTCTTGCTTTATCTTCTATAAACATCTTTATTTTTAAAATCTGTATTGCCCAAAAAGTCTCCTATCTATATCATTTTCTTTAAACTTTCCATCTTAATTATAATCACTGATTTTTGTGCAATAAGAACTTCCTTAAAGAAAGAATCCCATATACCTTGGATTAACTTTTCCTATACAGTCTCAGGTCATGAAATTCTGAACTTCTTCTGCCTGTTTGAAAACTATTCTTTAAAAACACGTATGTGTCAGACTATGCATTGTCTGTTTTTCCCACTGCCCCACCAGCCCACCTGGAATTGTCACTGGTTGTCTCATTTCAATCTGGATGACTGCATGTACATTATTCTCCGTACTGTTAAGAATGAAATTATCATCAAGACAACTCAAGAGAATATTCATTGCTTTCTACTTTTATATGAGAGAGATAAATAGAACTCCAGGATATTATAAGTAAAGCTACATCTACTCCTTCACACCTTCATTTACACTCCACAGTATATCATGCTTTTGTGACAGAATTATTCATCATTTCCTCAACTCATCACGTACTTATTTTTGCCTACTTTCTAGGTTCTTTGGTATACTTCAGTTATAATGTCATTCTTATTTTTCTTTCCATTAGCTATTATTTCTCTTTACCCTATTCCAATGCCTAATCCCCACCATGGTTCTCAAATTTCCTGTCTTGAGTACAACCTTGTAGTATTTCATGCTATTCTGCCACTATTCCTCTAATCTTTGTTCATTTTGAATAAATATAACATTCTATAGTCCTATTAGTGGTGAGTCTCATCTGTCATTACACTGAAATCAATGAGGTTGAAACATACCTCCTTTGTCAAAGACTTTTCATTTCCCCTTGTTTCTTACCACTATACTGCATATTTCTGTAATGAATCCTAAGGCTCCATGCTTTATTATCCCCTCTTTTCATAGATCCTGTCTCCTCTGAATTACTTGTCTTTTCCACTTAAAGTCTTCCTCCTGTCACATACCTGCTGCTGCCTTTGGGCTAAAGATAGTTTTGGTTTAAAGCCCTGAAGAAACTCTGCCATTATTTTTGTTGTTGTGTTGTTTCTATTTAATAAGAGATGATCTTGTGATATTGCTTTGATATAGATATTAATTTTATATGTTAAATGTGATGATAATAAAAATGTACATTAATTTTAAGCAAACTACTCCCTGTTTTTCCTTTCTAAGTCAATCTATATCATTTTAGTTCCATTCCACAAACATGTATTGAATGGCTATATATGCTTTAATCTGTACAAGATATTGTAGGAGTCATAAAGATAAATAAGACATAGTCCCTGACTAGAGGAGGTTCATGATGTAGTAAGGGAAATAATGTGGTTTATTACAACAAAAGGTCAAATTAGACATCTGCAAAAGAACAATGTACAATGGGGAAAAAAAGAGAAAAAGAATTCCTAATCACATAGGTAAAGGAGATTCAAGAGAAAAAGTCAATAACCTTAAATTCTTAACCAACTATGTTTTCCAGAGTCCATGACCACAGCCTTACCTTTAAATTTTATATGATATATGAGCCATCTCCTAATGTAGAACCTAGATTTTACAAAAGAGCCCTATCCCAAATAATTAATGAAAGAGTATTTTTATTGGTTTTTAAAACAATTAATTTTATTCTCTTCCTTCTCTCCTGGTGTATTTCTTTCTTTTTTTCTAACTTATTGTGGTCCATTCTGTTGTAAAATTAATGGCTTACTTTCTTCTTTCTTTCTGGTTGTAAAACTAATGTCTTACTTTCTTCTGCTGGCAAGACTTTCTTCACCATCTCTTGAAGAGATCTTCATTCCTTGCTTATCTTTACTCTGATCAAGAGAACAACCAGGGGTTTGCGTGGGTGTTCTTACAGGGGGACCACAGATCTTGTTCACCTTGTTAAAAAAAAAGTAAGAAAGAGTTAGTAATAGAATTTTGAGGAATTATCAACCCCTTCCCATATGAAATTCCCCCAATTCAAGTATGAAAGCATAGACTTATATAATACACATAAGTATTCATTTGTATGTATATATATATTATTTATATATATTAGGTAATATATATTAAGTATTTATTCATAATAGGCTACAAAAACAGAATTTTATGACATTTTCAAACTAAGCTTCATTGATAAATAGCAATAATGATAAATAAAACAAAGAAGAAAAGTTGAATGATAGGGTTAGGATTGTTTTCTACTATATAATGTGTTTATATAAGATATACTGGATATTACAAGAGGTTCAGGAAATGGACTTGAATCACCGATATAGCATATGCCTGGAAAGGAAAGCCCTTTTATCAATGTTGGTTTTTTATCTGCTATTTAATTTATAATCGTCATGTTGCCTCTCTAGGCATCTTAATTGAAATGTTAAATGACTTGCCCAAGTTCAAACAATCAGAATGTGTCAGATGCAGGACATGAATGCAAGGCTTCCTGGCTTTAAAGCTGGATCTAACTGCTATACTATATTCTTTATATAATTCAAAGGATTATAATTTTATCAATATCAATAGTACATAAATAAATGTTGGACACAGACTGGAATTCTTCTGAACTATACTGTGTAGTATTCACAAGGTATTGTGGAAAGAAATTAATAAATTAAAAAATCCATGACCTGGTAATGCAGGTTCTCAGGATATATATATATATATATATATATATATATATATATATA
>NC_058132.1:534556685-534570150 GCF_016433145.1 Gracilinanus agilis
ATATATATATATATATATATATATATAAATTTGGTTCTCACAATGTGTCACTGGATCTGGATTAAAATCCTTTCTAGCCTGATTGGATTTCTGAGAGCTTACATCTATGAAACTCGTATTGATAGTTCCTACTGTCAAGAACATGGTTCAACTGTTATTTTATAATCAACTTAACTTTCTTTGTATACCATATTAGTTTACTTAAAAGCCTTCTTTGTTTTAATGAACTTTAAATATCCAGACCAACTAAGTAATATATTGACTAATCTTAAACAGATTATATAGATTTTAATATCTATTTCTTTTAGTGAGTTATTAAAAGCTTTAAAATAAAAATTTTTAAGTAAAAAATTTTTTTGCAAAGAACATTTGCCTAACCTTTGAGATCTAAGTATTATTTTCATGTCACCATGAAACATCAGAATAAGATCTTAGTGGAAAATGTATAATATATACAATATCTGTATATACATATGCAATATAATTCATTCAAAAGAGCATTGTATAATTAAGTAGCTTAAAATAAATCATTGAGGGGAGGTAAAATATTTAAAAGTGAAACCAACATCAAATAACTTCATTTGGTTCTAAAAAAAAGGTTATTCTGTAAAAGGAGATTTATTTATAAGCTGCATTTGTATAGATAAGTAAGAACTAGTTTAGATAGAGTTTGAAAATTAAAATTTGATCTACTGACATTCTCTAATTAAAGAATGAAGATATAATTTAATGTCTCTTTTCCATGAACTATTCTGAAAAAATAGAATAAAAAAGTATATATCTAAAAATTACCAGCATTCTATTTTACTTGATTATTTGATTTATAAAACCAATATATTATAAGGTCTTTGCTGAGGCTTCATCTATTAGTCAATTATATTAATTTAGTATAGATTCATTACCTAAACAATGTCCTTTATACGGATTACTCCAACACCATCCAAAAACTCTTAGTAAATTTTCTTGTCAAGAACATTTTTTTAATGTGCTAAGTACTGTGGAAGAATCATGCATACATACATGTCTTTTGTGGAGTTTCAAAATTTACAGAATCAAAGGATTAGTGTTGTGAAATGGAAAGATCACCAGATAAGGGATTAAAAAACCTAGATTTTAAAACCAACTTCGTGGGTGTTCTGAACCCAACTTATATTGTAAGACTTGCCTCTTGTTCAGTTTTCATTGTGAGCATTTACATCTCAGAAATTGGCAACTGCTACACATCAGGGTTTGGTTTATTATTTTGTTGATTGTCTATACTCAAAAAAGTGATGAAAATGTTAGTAATGAAGATTAAAATAAAAAATGTGTTTTGATTTTATTCATTTGGAAACCAGTTGTTAAAAATTTACCAGTACATCCTTGAACAACTTTGCCACTTTTAATGTTAACAAGTCATTTAATCTCTCTGAATTATAGCTAGTTTCTTCACTGTTAAAAAAAAAACAAAAATACCAAATTAAATGATCTGTGAGTTTCTTTTAAGATCTGAAAGTTTGTCTTTGAGAAATGAGAATAAAATAGTCAGATAAGTTCTTCAGAGCAGTTGAAGGTCTCTACTAGTAAATTTCACAAAAGTGTACTTTTCTTTGTTCCTTTAGGGTAAGAGTCTGCTTTTTTTTTTAATTCAACCATATCAATGTATCTATACTCCTGGGTAACCTCTACAATATCACAGTTTGTAATATAGAATGACTTCTCATCTTGTGCTGCTTTTACCTATAACCTCCCATAAATCCTACAAAGAGCATCCAATTCAACATACTAATGTCAACATGGAATCTAGAAACCCCAAACTTGTAGCCTTATAGGATCTGATGAACCCCAAGTTTTAGGATTAGCTTGTAGGTGGAGAACTCAAAGTTTGTCCTTGTTCCTTTTTCCCTTGATAATCCACACTGAAGGGAAGTAGTTTCAGACCAAATAATAGATCTAAGGTAAATGACAATTCCAGTTAGGTGGGACTAAGCAAAAGCTGAGTGCCTTCTTAGTGCAGTAGGCAGCATGTCAGTCTCATAAGCTGAAGGTCCTGAATTGGATCCTCAAAGGGGACTGTGATACAATGGGAGAAGCTTCTGGAGGCAAAAACAACTGCTACATAGATTTCCTCTATCTTTCCCCATTCAAACTAACATTTCCAAAATACCCTGCCAATATAGAAGATAATCAGAGATACTTAAATGCACATGATCAATTGCTTAATATACTTATCTTCAACAAGAGGATTTTAATTTTAAAAGACACCATTCCTTAAATTAATAAGGGGAATATTTAATAGTTGAATTATATTCCAATAGTAAAGGGTTGGAGAAAGCATAGTGATAATGAGCTCTATTCAAGCTTCTCAAATCATTCTAGGAAGGTAACAACCTATTTGGGCCTTGATTGGGGGAAACTTTTCTTAGTTCCCTTCCAATATCATATCTCTCATGGGGCTTCGGGTATTCCAAATCTAAAACCTTTGCCCTCAAATTTGTGACTGTTCACTTATTTTCAGTCATGTCTGACTTTTCAGGACCTAATTTGGAATTTTCTTTGCAAAAATACTAAACCAGTTTTCCTTTTCCTTCTCTAGCTCATTTTAGAGATGAGGCTACTGAGATCACAGGGTTAAATAACCTAACAAGTTTTTTATACAATGTCTTTGGCCAGATTTGAATTCAGAAAGATGAGTCTTCCTGACTACAGGTCAGGCACCTTATCCACTTCCCTTAATTACAAGATATCAAAAACTTGGTAACTACCATAAGAATTCTTAATTGTTTTAAAGGTATTGACAGATTATAGGAAATATTACTTCAATTTATTGCAGATTCATGAAAAACAATGAATGGGAAATTAGTACGGAATTTAAACTATAAAACTCAAAGGAAAACTCTATAAGATACCTAGGTATTTTCGCTCCAATAATGTGAGCTGAATGAATCACATATTCTTTGTAATATATTTCCCTCTCTATTAAGAAAACTCTCAGGGATATTTTGAGCATTTTTCATCCTACACTCATTCTGTAATTTCCTCCTTGCTCTCTTGATTTTTACCTTCCTTCTCTACAATCTGTCAGAAGTGTCCTAGAAAAAAATTGCATTTCTACCTAATACTTAGCTATTCCTTAAAGCCCTTCCATTTTTTCTCACTGCTTTCCACTTAGATTTTCAAGTTTTTATATTGTCTTGAAAGATATGTTTGAGCTGCTTCTAGGCAAGCTCAATTCTCACATTTCCACAAAGTGTCTGTTTCATTGTTTCCATTCCATTCAGCCTCTCTTCTTATATTTTCCCTATTTCTTCATGTGCCCTTGGCCTCATTCATTTACGTTATGGCACTTTTTCTGCTACTTATAGACTTCCTAAGACCACTGAACCTATCTTCTATCTCAGACCTGTATTCAGAAATTAAGAGAGGTGAATTCCAATTTGCACAGATGACTTTGGGTCCCTTCCTAAGTAGAAGCTGCATGTAGGGCTCCACTTACTACTATTACAACTAATAATAATAATAATAATAATAAATAGCTAATATTTCTATAGTACTTATTATGTGCCAGGAACTAAGCTCTTTTTATAACTATTATCTTATTTGAGTCTCACAAAAAACCTAGGAAGAAGGAGTTTTTAAATTCGTTTTACAGATGAATAAATTGAGACAGAATTTAAGTAACTTGTCTAGGATTATACAGCTAATAAGTGTCTGAGATCAAATTTGAAGTCAGTTCTTCCTGACTCCAGGACCATACTCTACTTCCTGAGTCATCTAGATGCCTCTACCTACTAAATTCTTTTGTTTTCAATATGCCTTTTGTCTGGATTTAGAGAGCTTTTCCTTTATTTTTTGAAAACTTTAGATTATACAGCTACCAGTCGGGGTCTACTGTATGTAACATTCTAGACTGTGGTTGTTGTCCTTCTAATTAGAAAAAAACAAAAATGACATCACTGGTGATACCTTTTTGACTAGCATATAAATTGTGTTTAGGTGAGGTAGCACTGCACAAAGTGGTTGGACTCCCTCTCCCTTTCAAAGTCATCAAGTTCAGTGTTTAAGATAACTGAACCCTGGGAGACTACATCTCCCAGGACTCTCTACCATAACTTCCTCAGACACCTCCCACTTATTTTCTGGGAGGTGTCTGCGAAAGTATAAAAAGAAGAGAGAGTGTGGGTTTTGGCACCTTTTTCCTACAATGGAGGAAAGCGCATTTTTCCCCAGAGAGAACCTTTTTCTCAGAGATCCTTTTTGTCCCGGAAAAAGCCTTTTGCCCCAGAGATCTAACTCCTATCTTTCCCAAACCTTTTTTTAACTAAACCTAAAACAAACCCACCTTGATATCCCTATAGTCTAGTAGCCTGATTTTGTTCTGCTCTGAAGGGCTAGGGTTAATTTCCCTATTGGGGCTGGGGGCTACCCCAGCTAACATCCTTTCCTTCCTTTTCCCTTCCTTTCCCTTCCTTTCTCCCATCATCCATTCCTCCCTTTTTCACCAACAACAAGTGGTAAGACAAAAATCAAGATAACTGGTGATGACTTGGGATGCAGTGGATGACCTGGGCTTCTTTGATGTCTAACCAAGCTCTAAATAGGCACTCCACAAGTGCCGGCTTCTGCCACCTTCATGGCTACTGGAGCAAATTGCTCTCATCTGCCCATTTTCATTAGGAGGAAATATTCACATGGCTTGGGTAGATATCTTCCTAATTCACTGAAGGACTTGAAGCCTCTTAGCTACTTTCAACTTGGTTTAGCCTGCCTGCAGAGACATTTTTTCAGGATGTGGCCACTATGCATGCTATAGGTTCTTGGATTCACAGGTAAGAGCTGGGTGGCAGGTAGACACCAACGGTGAAAAGCATCTTATCAAGCCCTCACATCAGACCTCTGGTCTTCCCTGAACACTTTGTACACTGCAAAAGTGACACAATAGAAATTGCTATGTAGATGTATCCAATATAGAACATATAAAAGATATGACAAAGATAACATTTCCCTATAGTTTGCATATTGCTAGGAAAATAAAAAGTCTTTTTAAAAACATTGGCTTGAGATTACAGTTCCCAGGAAGTTTTGTTTTAAGTGGTCACTAGAGCCCAAGTGAGAGAAAAATAGAGAAAGACTTCACCAATACTTGGGCATTTATAATGTAGTATAAAGAAATAATTACTAAAGCTGATACTGCAAATGGCACTGCAAACCATAAATATTCTTTATCAAATGTGAAGATGCAAGTTGGACAACGAATGTGCCTCCAGTCCATAGACTGAATTCACACCATTGTCTAGCCACTGATCTACATAAGATTCCCAAATAAGAATAGGAAGTGAAAATGACAAAAACCAATAACCTTAAGACTAAATGGAGTGGACTTGGGAAAGGAAATGACTTTAGCAAAAATTATTTTACCAGTAAAGGTCTCTGCCCTAGCTGAAAGAATTCAGCAACTCTCCAACTGAAGAGTGTTGTACCAGATCCCCTTCTCATCCTAGCAAGCGGCTAAAAGTAGTAAAAAGGTTCATAGCTGTTCAGTGAAGAGCAAGTTCGAGAGAAAAGTAGTTCGACTCTAGGACAAACATAGACCCACCCATTCAGCAGAGATCCTGTGCTCTGAGAAGAGTCCAGAGGCTGAGCATCCTGACTTGCCTAGGCATCAACAGCAAAGTATGGTGAGAAGCCAGAATGGCGACGGAGTGACCTACATGATCTAGCCTTCCAAATAATTTGACCATCCAGCTGAGACATTATACTATGGAAGGAACCAATCCAGCTGAATAACTGCTATGGCAAAGACAGTGTGGACTGAAAAGAAACATTCCAAGTATCAGTCTGGCTAAACTATGGAGAGACTCAGAGTGAAATTTTTGAGGATTTTCAGAAATAAAAAGGACATCGAAGCTACATAGTACTGGGATTGTGAATTGCCTTGTTCACATCTTTCCCTTTCCCCATGTGCCTCACTATCATAGTAATATAAATTCAAGCCCACCTTTCCCTCTTGCTGGAATGGCTATTTTTGTGGTAGACTATGGCCCTGATGTTTGAGGAAAATGTTTTATGATTGCTGTTCTTGTTATGCTGTTTTCAACAAATGCTTTTGCTAAAGATTTAAGTAACCTAGATTATTAAGGGTAAGTGAAGTAGTAGAGACTCATGAACTAGTATTTAGGATGAATGCTAAAACAAAGAGTCTGGCAATAAATTTCCTCTGGGAATTCAAATGGCTAATGGCATTTTAAATTTGGCAAGTGAGCTCTGAGATCATGTTACCAAAAAAAATTATAGGAAGACAAAATAATTATGTAGAAATAAGTGAGATTGGATCTCTACTTATGCCATGAACTCACAACAAATTCTAATCCTGTATGTGATTTTTAAAAAATCACATTAAATTTTTTTAATTAAAAAAAAACATAACAGATAGGCTCCTTGTTCTTTGCAAGAACACTGATATTTGGTCATAACTTCATTAATCCCATGTGCATTCTAATATTCATTGAGCATTTTAGGTAAAGAAAATCGATATCAGAGGCAGAACAGTATAGAATTTGTAGGTGAAAAGAAAAATAAAAAGAATTAAAGTCATCTGTAGTAAAGAGCTAGTGTTTTTGTTTCTTCTGTTGCTTTATTTTTGTGTCCCATAAGGAAGTTCTCTAGAAGAAACCTTATAGTATGAGGGAAAAAAATTAGACAACTACCCCTGAGAAAGCTAGAGATGTTCACCTATGCCATAATGGACTAGAATAAAGTCAATAACATCAGTCCTGATCTCTCAGTTACTCTTGCCATTTTTTTCTCCAAAAATAATCAACAGAAGCTGACCTACAGTGACAAATTTGTCAACAATTAATTAAGCCTTTCCCCTTCTTTTGTGTTTAGATTCGTCTATTTATTTATCTCTTCCTGGTCTTTTCTAAGAATCAGTTAGTTTTATCATAGCTTTAGTCTTTTTATTTTCTATTTTACATGGTACTTTAATTTTCTAAATGTATTAATTTGTGCCTATTTTGGATGTATAATTTTCATGGTTTACAGTTTTATAATTAGTATATTAATCTTTTTTCTGTTTGTTAGTATATTTTTGTAGATATAATTATTCACCTTAGAAGGTCTTAGAAAATTGTAACATACAGTCTCATTATCATTTTTATATCATTATTGCTTTTCCTCTAATTTACTTTTTGATCTATACAGAATTTAGAATATTATTATATAGCCTCCATTTAGGCCTCTATCTTGCCTGCATTCTCTATATTAATCAATTTAATTACATTGTGATACATAAAATTTTATTTAGTATTTATTTTTCATATGTATTTATAAATTCTCTGTGCCCTAAAAATACTTTATTTTATAAAGCATAAATTTCTTTAAAATATTAATATTCCAATTAAGAAGACATAATTACTTAGTTTTTAATTTTTCCATAAATTTTTCTCTAATTTCTTTTTTATATTAAGCTATTTTACATTTTATTTTTTTATATGTTATATTTCTTTTTATATTAAATATATTCAGCTCTGATTGAGAGACATTAGTTTCCTATATTTATATAATTTCTATATATTTTTGTTACCTTTATTTTTAAATACTACATAAGTAACATAACAATAATATAATATATGATTTGTTAAAATATGTAATAAATTACAATAAATATGCTTATTCAAAAGAAACAAATTCTCACATTAGTTATGTCTGGAAATCTATGCCCCATTTTCTTTCCATCCATCCAACATTCCCCTCTTTCCAAGAAGGCAGGTAATATGAAATAGATTGCATATATATATATACATACATATATAATCATAAAATACATATTTCCCTGTTTGTTGTGCTATGAAACAAGACATATACTACTTATACAAGAGAAAAATTCATAGAAGAAATAAAGTGAAGAATGGTATGTTTTAACTTGCATTTACACTTCATCTGTTTCTTCTATGGCAATGGATATCTTTTTCTGTCATGAGACACTTGGATATGTCTTGTGTCCTTCCCTTGATGTTAATAGTTGTCATGCACAGTTGATCATCATATATTATTGTTGCTATTGTGTACAACATTCTCCTGGTTCTGCTCACTCCACTCTGCATCACTTTATATAAATCTTTACAGGGTTTTTTGTGATCATCTTGTTTATTATTTCTTTTTTTAAACATTTATTAATATTCATTTTTAACATGGTTACATGATTCATGCTCCTACTTTCCCCTTCACCTCCCGCACTCCCCCCACCCATGGCCGATGCACATTTCCACTGGTTTTAACATGAGTCATTGATCAAGACCTATTTCCAAATTGTTGATAGTTGCATTGGTGCGGTAGTTTCCAGTCTACATCCCCAATCATGTCCCCCTCAACCCATGTGTTCAAGCAGTTGTTTTTCTTATATGTTTCCTCTCCTGCAGATCTTCCTCTGAATGTGGGTACCGTCTTTACCATAAATCCCTCAGAATTGTCCTGTGTCATTGCATTGCTGCTGGTACAGAAGTCCATTACATTCGATTTTACCACAGTATATCAGTCTCTGTCTACAGTGTTCTTCTGGCTCTGCTCCTCTCACTCTGCATCAATTGCTGGAGGTCTTTCCAGTTCACATGGAATTCCTCTAGTTTATTATTCCTTTGAGCACAATAGTATTCCATCACCAGCTTATACCACAGTTTATTCAGCCATTCCCCAACTGAAGGACATACCCTCCTTTTCCAGTTTTTTGCCACCACAAAAAGCGCAGCTATAAATATTTTCGCACAAGTCTATTTATCTATGATCTCTTTGAGGTACAAACCCAACAATGGTATGGCTGGATCAAAGGGCAAGCATTCTTTTATAGCCCTTTGAGCATAGTTCCAAATTGCCATCCAGAATGGTTGGATTAGTTCACAACTCCACCAGCAATGCATTAATGTCCCAATTTTGCCACATCCCCTCCAGCATTCATTACCTCACCCCTGCTTTCATTTTAGTCAATCTGCTAGGTGTGAGGTGATACCTCAGAGTTGTTTTGATTTGCATTTCTCTAATTATTAGAGATTTAGAACACTTTCTCATGTGCTTATTGATACTTTTGATTTCTTTACCTGAAAATTGCCTATTCATGTCTCTTGCCCATTTATCAATTGGGGAATGGCTTGATTTTTTATACAATTGCTTTAACTCCTTGTATATTTCAGTAATTAGACCACTGTCAGAGTTTTTCGTTATAAAGATTTTTTCCCAATTTGTTGTTTCACTTCTGATTTTGACTATATTGTTTTTGTTTGTACAAAAGCTTTTTAACTTAATATAATCAAAACAATTTAATTTACATTTTGTATTTTTCTCTAACTCTTGCTTGGTTTTAAAATCTTTCCTTTCCCAGAGATCTGACAAGTATACTAATCTGTGTTCACTTAACTTATTTATAGTTTCCCTCTTCATATTCAAGTCCTTCACCCATTCTCAATTTATCTTGGTGTAGGGTGTGAAATGTTGATCTAAACCTAATCTCTCCCATATTGTTTTCCAAATTTCCCAGCAGTTTTTGTCAAATAGTGGATTCATGTCCCAAAAGTTGGGCTCTTTGGGTTTATCATACACTGTCTTGCTGATGTCATTTACCCCAAGTCTATTCCACTGATCCTCCTCTCTATCTGTTAGCCAGTATCATATTGTTTTGATGACTGCTGCTTTATAGTATAGTTTAATATCTGGTACTGCTAGGCTCCCTTCCTTCACATTTTTTTTTCATTATTTCCCTTGATATTCTTGATCTTTTGTTATTCCAAATGAAATTTGTTATAGTTTTTCCTAATTTAGTAATGAAGTTTTTTGGTAATTTGATAGGTATGGTGCTAAATAGATAAATTAATTTGGGTAGAATGGTCATTTTTATTATGTTAGCTCATCCTAACCATGAGCAATTAATGGCTTTCCAATTGTTGAGATCCAGTTTTATTTGTTTGGAAAGTGTTTTGTTTTGTAGTTGTTTTAGTATAATTGCTGTGTTTGTTTTGGTAGACACATTCCCAAGTATTTTATATTGTCTAGGGTAAGTTTAAATGGTGTTTCTCTTTCTACCTCTTGCTGCTCTAATGTGTTGGAAATATATAGAAATGCTGATGATTTATGTGCATTTATTTTGTATCCTGCAACTTTGCTAAAGTTGTTGATTATTTCTGCAAGCTTCTTAGTTGATTCTCTAGGATTTTTTAAGTAGACCATCATATCATCTGCAAAGAGTGATAGCTTAGTCTCCTCATTGCCTATTTTGATACCTTCAATTTCTTTTTCTTCTCTAATTGCTACTGCCAGTGTTTCTAGTACTATGTTGAATAATAGAGGTGATAATGGGCGTCCTTGTTTCACTCCTGATCTTATTGGGAAGGCCTCTAATTTATCTCCATTGCATATGATGCTTGTTGATGGTTTTAGGTATATACTGTTTATTATTTTTAGGAAAGGTCCTTTTATTCCTATACTTTTCAGTGTTTTCAATAGGAATGGATGCTGTATTTTCTCAAAGACTTTTTCAGCATCTATTGAGATAATCATGTGATTTTTGTTAGACTGTTGATATGGTCAATTATGTGGATGGTTTTCAGAATGTTGAACCATTCTTGCATTCCTGGTATAAATCCCACCTGATCATGGTGGATGATCTTCTTAATTACTTTCTGGAGTCTCTTTGCTAATATTCTATTTAAGATTTTTGCATCTATGTTCATTAGGGAAATTGGTCTAAAGTTTTCTTTCTCTGTTTTTGATCTACCTGGCTTTGGAATCAGTACCATATTTGTGTCATAAAAGGAATTTGGTAGGACTCCTTCTTTGCTTATCATATCAAATAATTTGTATAGTATTGGGATTAGTTGTTCTTTGAATGTCTGATAGAATTCACTTGTGAATCCATCAGATCCTGGTGATTTTTTCTTAGGGAGTTATTTGATGGCTTGTTCAATTTCTTTTTCTGATATGGGATTATTTAGGTATTCTATTTCCTCTGCTGTTAATCTAGGCAATTTATATTTTTGTAAATATTCATCCATATCTCCTAAATTGTTATATTTATTGCCATATAATTGGGCAAAATAGTTTTTAATGATTACCTTAATTTCCCCTTCATTAGAGGTGAGGTCTCCCATTTCATCTTTGATACTGTCAATTTGGTTTTCTTCTTTCCTTTTTTTTTATTAACCATTACTTTGTCTATTTTATCTGTTTTTTTCAAAATACCAGCTTCTAGTCTTATTTATTAATTCAATAGTTCTTTTACTTTAAATTTTATTAATTTCTCCCTTAATTTTTAGTATTTCTAATTTAGTTTTCATCTGGGGATTTTTAATTTGCTCTCATCCTAGTTTTTTGAGTTGCATGCCCAATTCATTAATCTCTGCCCTCCCTAATTTGTTAATATATGCACTCAAGGATATAAATTTCCCCCTGAGTACTGCATTGGCTGCATCCCACAGAGTTTGGTAGGATGTCTCATCATTGTCATTCTCTTCAATGAAATTGTTGATTGTTTCTATGATTTCTTCTTTGACTAATTGGTTTTGGAGAATCATATTGTTTAATTTCCAATTGGTTTTTGATTTGCCTGTCCAGGTGCCCTTACTAATTATTACTTTTATTGCATAATGATCTGAGAAGTTTGCATTTATTATTTCTGCTCTTTTGCATTTGTTTGCAATGTTTCTTTGCCCTATTACATGGTCAATCTTTGTGAATGTACCATGTACAGCTGAAAAGAAGGTGTATTCCTTTTTGTCCCTACTTATTTTTCTCCACATATCAATTGAATCTAATTTTTCTAGGACTTCATTCACCTCTCTTACCTCTTTCTTATTTATTTTTTGGTTTGATTTATCTAGATCTGAAAGAGGAATATTTAGACCTCCCACTAATATGGTTTTACTATCTATTTCCTTCTTGAGCTCTGCCAGTTTCTCCCTCATGAATTTGGATTCTATGCCACTTGGTGCATACATATTGAGCAGTATTATTTCCTCATTGTTTATATTGCCTTTAATCAGGATGTAATGACCTTCCCTGTCTTTTTTAGTCATATCTATTTTTACTTTGGCTTTGTCAGAAATCATAATAGCCACTCCTGCCTTCTTTTTCTCATTTTACGCCCAAAAGATTTTGCTCAAGCCCTTAACCTTAAACTTGTGTATGTCCACCAGCCTCATATGTATTTCTTGTCGACAACATATGGTAGGATTTTGGTTTCTAATTCACTCTGCTATTTGCTTCAGTTTTATGAGCAAGTTCATCCCATTCACATTCAGAGTTATAATTATCAGTTGTGCATTTGCTGACATTTTTGTATCCTCCCCTGTCCTGCCCCTTCTTCTTAACCTATTTCCTTTTAAACCAGTGGTTTGCTATTAAGTCGGTATCCTTTATCCCCTCCCTTGATTAACTTCCCTTTCTGCCCTCTCCCTTATTATTCCCATATTTTTATTTTTAAAGGCCTAATAAATTCCCTCCCCATTTTTCTCCCCTCCCTTTTTTGACCTCCTCACTCCCTTGCTCCCCTTGGTTCATCCCTTCTGACTTTCTCAGTAGGGTTAGATAGAGTTTTATATCCCAATGGATAATATAGCTACTCTTCCCTCTCCAGGTTGATTACACTGAGAGTATGGTTTAAATATTACCTCTTAATGTTCTCTTCCTCTCCTTCTTATAATAGTATTTGTCAACCTCCCCTTCCCATGCCCTCTTGGTGTGTAATAGAATATCCTATTTTTCTTATTCACTCAAGTTTCTCTTGGTGTCCCTTACTATTCACCCCCCTTTTTCCCACCCCCCCATGTCCTCTTAGACCATTTAATATTATGTCCTCTCCCTATGAATTATTCTTCTGATTACTATAATAGTGAATACTATAATAGTGAATAGAGTTCACTACAGAGAATTATACATAGCATTTCTCTACATAGGAATACAGATAATTAGATCTTATTGAAGCCCTTAAAGAGGCAAATTTTAAAAATTATGAGTTTTCTTTCCTTCCCCTCTGTTTCTTATTTACCTTTTCATGTTTCTCTTGATTTTTGTGGTTGGATATCAAACTTTCCATGTAGTCCTGGTCTTTTATGTGCAAATACTTGGAAATCTTCTATTTTGTTGAATGCCCATACTTTCCCCTGGAAGTATATAGTCAGTTTTGATGGGTAAAGTTGATCCATGGTTGAAAGCCCAGCTCTCTTGCCTTTCTCAATATCATATTCCAAGCCTTGTGGTCTTTTAGCGTGGAGGCAGCCAGATCCTGTGTGATCCTGATTGGTGCTCCTTTATATTTGAATTGTCTCTTTCTGGCTTCTTGCAAGATTTTTTCTTTTACTTGGAAGCTCTTGAATTTGGCTATTATATTTCTGGGTGTTGTCTTTTCTGGGTCTAGTGTAGAGGGTGATCTATGGATCCTTTCAATGTCTATATCGCCCTCTTGTTGTAGAACTTCAGGGCAATTTTGCTGAATAATTTCTTT
>NC_058132.1:534574497-534640381 GCF_016433145.1 Gracilinanus agilis
TTTTTTGAGTTGCATGCCCAATTCATTAATCTCTGCCCTCCCTAATTTGTTAATATATGCACTCAAGGATATAAATTTCCCCCTGAGTACTGCATTGGCTGCATCCTACAGAGTTTGGTAGGATGTCTCATCATTGTCATTCTCTTCAATGAAATTGTTGATTGTTTCTATGATTTCTTCTTTGACTAATTGGTTTTGGAGAATCATATTGTTTAATTTCCAATTGGTTTTTGATTTGCCTGTCCAGGTGCCCTTACTAATTATTACTTTTATTGCATAATGATCTGAGAAGTTTGCATTTATTATTTCTGCTCTTTTGCATTTGTTTGCAATGTTTCTTTGCCCTATTACATGGTCAATCTTTGTGAATGTACCATGTACAGCTGAAAAGAAGGTGTATTCCTTTTTGTCCCTACTTATTTTTCTCCACATATCAATTGAATCTAATTTTTCTAGGACTTCATTCACCTCTCTTACCTCTTTCTTATTTATTTTTTGGTTTGATTTATCTAGATCTGAAAGAGGAATATTTAGACCTCCCACTAATATGGTTTTACTATCTATTTCCTTCTTGAGCTCTGCCAGTTTCTCCCTCATGAATTTGGATTCTATGCCACTTGGTGCATACATATTGAGCAGTATTATTTCCTCATTGTTTATATTGCCTTTAATCAGGATGTAATGACCTTCCCTGTCTTTTTTAGTCATATCTATTTTTACTTTGGCTTTGTCAGAAATCATAATAGCCACTCCTGCCTTCTTTTTCTCATTTTACGCCCAAAAGATTTTGCTCAAGCCCTTAACCTTAAACTTGTGTATGTCCACCAGCCTCATATGTATTTCTTGTCGACAACATATGGTAGGATTTTGGTTTCTAATTCACTCTGCTATTTGCTTCAGTTTTATGAGCAAGTTCATCCCATTCACATTCAGAGTTATAATTATCAGTTGTGCATTTGCTGACATTTTTGTATCCTCCCCTGTCCTGCCCCTTCTTCTTAACCTATTTCCTTTTAAACCAGTGGTTTGCTATTAAGTCGGTATCCTTTATCCCCTCCCTTGATTAACTTCCCTTTCTGCCCTCTCCCTTATTATTCCCATATTTTTATTTTTAAAGGCCTAATAAATTCCCTCCCCATTTTTCTCCCCTCCCTTTTTTGACCTCCTCACTCCCTTGCTCCCCTTGGTTCATCCCTTCTGACTTTCTCAGTAGGGTTAGATAGAGTTTTATATCCCAATGGATAATATAGCTACTCTTCCCTCTCCAGGTTGATTACACTGAGAGTATGGTTTAAATATTACCTCTTAATGTTCTCTTCCTCTCCTTCTTATAATAGTATTTGTCAACCTCCCCTTCCCATGCCCTCTTGGTGTGTAATAGAATATCCTATTTTTCTTATTCACTCAAGTTTCTCTTGGTGTCCCTTACTATTCACCCCCCTTTTTCCCACCCCCCCATGTCCTCTTAGACCATTTAATATTCCGTCCTCTCCCTATGAATTATTCTTCTGATTACTATAATAGTGAATACTATAATAGTGAATAGAGTTTACTACAGAGAATTATACATAGCATTTCTCTACATAGGAATACAGATAATTAGATCTTATTGAAGCCCTTAAAGAGGCAAATTTTAAAAATTATGAGTTTTCTTTCCTTCCCCTCTGTTTCTTATTTACCTTTTCATGTTTCTCTTGATTTTTGTGGTTGGATATCAAACTTTCCATGTAGTCCTGGTCTTTTATGTGCAAATACTTGGAAATCTTCTATTTTGTTGAATGCCCATACTTTCCCCTGGAAGTATATAGTCAGTTTTGATGGGTAAAGTTGATCCATGGTTGAAAGCCCAGCTCTCTTGCCTTTCTCAATATCATATTCCAAGCCTTGTGGTCTTTTAGCGTGGAGGCAGCCAGATCCTGTGTGATCCTGATTGGTGCTCCTTTATATTTGAATTGTCTCTTTCTGGCTTCTTGCAAGATTTTTTTCTTTTACTTGGAAGCTCTTGAATTTGGCTATTATATTTCTGGGTGTTGTCTTTTCTGGGTCTAGTGTAGAGGGTGATCTATGGATCCTTTCAATGTCTATATCGCCCTCTTGTTGTAGAACTTCAGGGCAATTTTGCTGAATAATTTCTTTTAGTATGTAGTCCAAGTTTCTGTTAAATTCTGCTTTTTCAGGAAGACCAATGATTCTCAAATTGTCTCTTCTAGACCGGTTTTCTTGGTCTGTCACTTTCTCATTGAGATAGTTCATGTTTTCTTCTATTTTATCAGTCTTTTGACTTTTTTTGTTCTTGCTGTCTTGAGAGATCATTATCTTCTATTTGCCCAATTCTAGCCTTTAGGGACTGGTTTTCTGCTATAATCTTTTGGTTTTCCTTTTAAATCTGGTCATTTCTGGTGTTCAATTTGCTTATCAGTTCATTTGATTTCTGAGCCTCACTTTCCAATTGCAAAATTCTGCCTTTTAAACTGTTATTTTCTTGCCAGATCTCTTCCATCTTTCTCATCATCTCAGTTTTGAACTCTTCAATAGCTTGTGACCAGTTTTCATTATTTTGGGAAGGTCTGGATATGATTACTTGTTTGTTCTCCTCTGTTGTCTGGATTTTCTCTGTGTAAAAGTTTTGGAGTGTTACAGAGTTCTTCTTGATAATCTTTCTCTTCTGGGGTTCCCGATTTTGTCTTGCCATTGTTAGATCTGCACCTTCTGTGCTTTATCCTCACACTCAGGATCTGTCTGCTCTCTCTAGGCTCCCGAGGTCTCAGGTCTCGTTGTTCTCGGGGTCGAGCCTCCTGGTTGTCCCTGGTCTGCCCCTCTGCCTGAGGCTCCTTCAGCAGTCTCAGGGCACTTCTTCCATAGCCGTGCTCAGGTCTGCACAGGGTCCCCACTAGAGGTCCAAGCCTGTACTCGTGATCCTTGTCTGCACCTAAGGCAATGCCTTCACCTGTGCAGGTGTCCAGGAAAATCCGTGTGTGTTCTTTAGCCTCTTGGGATCCTAAGTCTTGCTGCTCTCAGGAACAAGCCCTGGAGCTGCCAATGACTTAATGTGTGTCCCAAACCTGCTTTAACTCCTGTGAGCTGGCCTTGGCTCTGTACGTGGTGTGGGTGTTGGGGGAGGGGCTTCTTCCTCTTGCATTTTAGTGAGAGCTGTTTCACCTTTATAGCATGGAAATGCCCCAATTCCACGTACCTTCAATGCTGCGCCCTGTTGTTGGGGTCCCTTTATTTGTCTGGATTTGTTTTTATGACCCCTTGAGGAGTCCTGTATGCTTTAGTTAGGAGAGATCAAGCAGCTGCTCCTTACTCTGCCTCCATCTTAACTGGAAGTCCCTTGTTTATTATTTCTTATGGCACAATAGTATTCTATTATAAGAATATACTACAACTCGTTCAGCTATTCCCCAACTAATGGACATAATTTCAGATTCCAGTTCTTTGCTATCACAAAAAGAGCTGCTACAAATATTTTAGAACAAACAGTTTCTTTTCCTTTTTTCTTGATCATTTTAAGAAATGTACCTAAATTGGTATTACTAGGGCAAAAGGTATATACAATTTTATAACTCTTTTGAGTAAAATTCTAGATTACTCTCTAAAATGCTTGGATCTGTTCACAGTTCTACCAACAACGTACTTGTTCCCCCCATTTTTCCACATTCTCTCCAATTTGCCCTTTTGCCCTTTTATCATTTTAGTCAATCTGATATATGTGAGATGATATCTTAGAAATTTTTGATTTGCATTTCTCTAATCAATAATGATTTCGAGCATTTTCACATATTTTATATACCTTTGACTTATTTCTTTATTCAAAAGTCTATATATTTTGAAATACATTTTAATTATGCATTTAGAAGTTATGGATTTTGAATGAAATTTCATATTGATATTATTTCACAATGACAACCTTAAACATAATGCAGTTTCCTTTTCATTTTTTGATATTATGATTTTTTAACTTTGCTTTTTCTGGCTTCTGCAACTAACATTATTTGGAATTATATGATACAAAGTAAATTTTGGTTCAAGCCTTTATTTCATTCTTATTCTTGGTGTGACATTTTTAAGATGTGTTTCTTGTATTCAGAAAATCATATGGAATTATTCTTAACAATTTTGCCATTATCTTTCATTTTAATGCATATGAATTTGCTCACATTTGAAAGTATGGTTGTTCAGTTTGTGCTTCTTCAATTTATTTCTTTTGTGTTAACTTGTATACTCTTTATCTTTTAGGTCAATACTTATACTTTTGCCCTGCAATTAGATTTATTTAAATCACTTAAATTCTGATCACTTTCAGCAGGCTCTCTCCAAAATTTCTATGCATTTGTCTTCTAATAACTTCTTTGAATTCATTTAATTTTTAAATTTCTTTCAACTTAAATCGCTTGTTAATTTCTTTTTATTTTTGCTTAGTTAGCTATTTTCCCCTTCCTTTCCTTTCCCTGTTCAGGAAGCTATGTAGTTCAAAATCTTCCCTCCTTTCCAGTCTCCTAGTTTGGTATATTCTTTTATAGCTCCCTTTCCAAGAAATATTCCTTTCCATTTCCTCACTTCTATTCTTCTTTCATCTATTAGTAAGTATATAGCCTAATTCAGGTGTTTTACCATTGCTTGTTCCTTCTTTTTTCCCTCTATGACTTTCATGAAGCTTCTAAAGTACCAAACATGAAGTCCCTCCTTCTATCTCAATTCTATAGTATTTAGTCCCATTCTTCATCAGCAGTGTCTCAATGTTAGAAATATCACATAATGAATAAAACAACAGCACTTGGAAGCAAGGGAACTACTCATGTCATCGTTTTTGTTATTGTCATTTATCTGTCATGTCTGACTATTTATGACTCCATTTGGGGCTTTCTTGGAGAGATACTAGTGTAGTTTACCATTTCCTTCTCTGGCTCATTTTACAGATGAGGAAACTGAGGCAAAGAGGATAAAGTGACTTATACGTGGTCACGCAGCTAGTAAGTGTCTAGGGCAAGATTTGAATTCAAGAATCTTGCTGTCTCTAGCTTGGCACTTTAGCCACTGTGCCACCTACCTGCCATTTTAGGTATGCATTAATAATGCGTAGTGTGGTAGAAGTCATTCTTTGTCCTAAGTCATGAAGCCTTGCTCCATCTCAGGATTTTGCCATGAGAGCTTTCCATTCTTGATACCCAGTGATTCTCATTCTATGTCCCTTCCTACCACCTTTGGTACTGGCATCACTTGGCGACCTTTATATCCCATCTTAGGAGCCTAAATGCAATCCTAAGGAGTTTAAGCCTCTGTAAGAAAAGGTTTTTTCTTAATTTCCAAATTCCCTTTAGATTAAGCCTATTTTAAGGCCCCTCTAATTTAGAATTTGCATAGCCCTTATATTGGGAATGTTCTTTTTTGTTTAGCCATTTCAATTTTGTCCAATTCTTTGTGATCCCCTTTGGGTTTTCTTTGCAAAGATACTGGAATGGTTTGCCATATCCTTCTCCAGCTCATTTTACAGATGAAGAAACTTAGGCAAACAGGGTTAAGTGAGTTGTCCAAAGTCACACAGCCAGTAAATGTCTGAGACTGGATTTGAACTCAGGTCTTCCTGACTCCAGATTCAGAACTATCCACTATACCAACTAGCTGCCTTTTTTACTTCTATACCTTGGCTAAGATTTCCTTCTGCTCCTCTTGTTCATAAGTACTACTGTTTACTATGAATTGTGTGAGAATGCATATCCAGTTCCCCAGTGTCTTCTATCTTCAGTCATCCTGTGTAAGTTCCCACTGTGTTATTCATCCTATGAAACATATGGATTCAGCTTTTTCTCTTTTCCTTCTAATTCTTCTAAATTTCCCTAAATTTTTATCCTAAGACTCCTTTATTCCTTGATTATCTCCCTTTGTTCCTTTCTTTAGCTCAGTTGAATAGGTCTTAAAGATAGGATAGAGGTAGGAATTCAGTCTGTAATTCCATTGATATAACCAACTTATTCATGAAGGAATTTTTTCTACTAATGCATTTTGAGGAGATATATAATTTGGGAGTGCAGCTTTAGCTCATTTTTTTAATCATTCATTTTCATTGGTTTTTTTTTTCCCTTCCCTTATCACTTTGAAATAATCCTGGGATATTCAATTTGGTGTTCCTTGACATTTGAATTTCCTCCTCGTGTTTTGTAAAATGATGTTCATCCTTCATGAAGAGGGACAATGACATCACTGGTGATATCTTGACTTGTTCATGAATTGGACTTAAGTGAGGCAAAATTACATAAAACTGCCAAACTCATTCTCTTCCAGAGTCATGGAAGACAAAAAGTCAGAATGGCTGGTGATGATCAAAGATGCAGTGGCTGACCTTGATGTCCTCAATGTTTGACTAAGTTCTGAGTGCTCCACAACACCTTGTTCAGCTGTCTTTGCAACAATTTGAACAAACTGTTCTCCTTCACACATTCTGCCAGGAGAAGTCTTTACATCCTTCTGGTTAAACATCCTTCTAACTCACCAAAGAGATGTGGTCCTGTTAGTTGCTCTCATCCTGGTTTAGCCTAGTTGCCAAGCCAGTTTTCACTATAGTGTGTCTTCTTGGAGTCACAAGTGAAAGTTGAGTGAAAGGTAGACACCGAAGAGGGATGAGCAGTATTATAGCCATACATGTGCGTTTAATTTCTGATGTTCTTCAGAGAGACTTAAGCTCCTTTAAATATTTCTAAGCATACTATATTCAAAGTTAGCTACTTTGGCTTAAATAGAATTCATTTGTTTTAAGTTATTGCTTTTTGTTTGTCTTCTACAAAGTTGTTTTTTGCTTCTGAATTTTAGTGTTTAAAATTCTATTTTTTTCTCTCAGAGTTTTAGATTCTATGGAAAGAATATCTATCATGGTTCCTTGATTTCGTTAGTCTTACATTGAGAATTATAATTTCTGGCTTAATTTAATTCCAAATAATTTTATTTATTATTTGAGTTATTCTATCTTTTCCCTACTTCTTTTCTTCATTTCCCTTGATAGTTGAAATATATCTGTTTCATGGTTTCTGAGCAATCTTAAGAAGTTTCCTTTAGAGAATGTTTGTTCATTTTCTGATAAAGTAGAAATTGTTGATTAAAATGTAAACTTTCTTTGAGATTATTATTATTATTATTACTAGTAGTATTTTACTGAAACTTCCTAATGGTTATCTACTTATGAATATGATTTATACTTAGAGATTTTTTCCCCTGTTGGACTTTGATTTTTCAACTCTCTCTTGCATTTCCAGATACTTGTGACAATTGGATTTCTATCTCACATTCTGCCTCCACCCTCTTTCACTGTAGCATAAATCCTGAATATTGGGGCCTCCTGAGCCTCTGTGCAATAGAGAATTAAGGGTCTATCAATGGGGAATCCCTGGCCTATATCCCAACCAGAGTAAATTCTGTGGGAAGCACTAAGCCTAGATGGATTACCATTCTCTTTTCCCTTGGCAAATAAGCTCCTATAATAATATATGTACTTTAGAAATTTTTCCCTTTTAAATTTGGGTGTGTGGGGGCAGTAATCAGGTGGGAATCCAATTGGGCAAAGTAAGTTTTTTGCTGAGATTATTTTTTTTATTTTTCTTATATCCTCCTTCTAGATGGATTAATTTAAGCTATTACTTTCCTGTTGTGTCAGTTTTAGTAATCTTTTAAATTATCAACTTTTAAACCATAAGTGTTTATAATTGATAAAAACACTAGAAAAACTAGAAAAGTTTGCCTATAATTATATACTAACATTTTATACCTTGTACAAACATAAACTACAAACAAATACATGAGTTATGCATTAAGAAGGATATCTGAAACCAATTAGTAGATTAAGAAAAGAATTGCCTTTCAGATATATAGATAGAGGAAGAATAATGTCTATAGAAAAGATAGAGAAAATAGCTTTTTCACAGACAAAAGCAATGCAGCTAAAATTAAAAGGGAAAAGGGTAACGGGAGAAATCTTTACAGAAAATTTATGTAATAAGGGTCTCATTTCTAAGATATACAAGGAAATAATCACTTTCCAGAGTGGAATCACTAGATCCAAAACTTACAGGTAGAAATAAATCCCTGATAGTGCATATCAACAGAATATTACTGCCCTTTTTTTCTCATTCACTACCATATACAACCGTAAATATATAAATTTATGACCTTGAGCAACAGTTGGTGGGAAAAAAATTCTGGTCTCAATGAAAAAAAGTAGAAAAGGCAATGATTCTTTGTTAGCTTTTTCTTTTTCATCTTCTGATATGAGTAAAAATTTCTTGAGGAATCCCTGCTATGTTTGGAGATAGAGTTTTATGTCTTTTATAAAATATCTCCAAAAATGGGCTCTTTCTGAAATTTTTACTTTGAGAATGAGAATTCTATCTCAGTCATCCCACTGGCTTTTCTTTGCCTCCCTATTATCTGCTCTATTCCTATTTATCTTTTCCCAAAACATGATTCCATCCCTACCTCTGATAGCTGCCATCAGACAGCCCTTTGATGTATCATTGTAGAGCTCAACTTGTAGAAAGTCTAATAAAAAAAAATTTCCAAGTAGTAAATATATAATCTTCGAATTTCCCTTTCTTGGAAGGATATAATCTGCATAAATGACTTTTATCTCCCTCCATTTAAACCACAAGAGGGAGCATTAGCATCTGATCTTCCTTGTAATCCATATTAAAGCTTAGAATTAGGTGATTGTACATTAACTTGAATCAGAACTTCTATAGAGAGATAGCAAGATTAAGTCAATAATGCAAGTGTGTGCATTTATTCTCTAAAAGCAACCTTTGATTTTCACATCTTATTATTACCAGAAAGGCCTTCTATTTGACCTAAAAAGGGTCTGACAAACAGTGTCTGAAATAAAACACACTTAATTCATCCATTATTGATGTATACATCAGCTATGTGTGAGTGCTTACTTTCTACCTAGCAAAAAATATAGCATATGGCCTCAGGGAACTTACCATCTAGTTAGAAAGACAAGACATACAAGTTGAATAGTCATATAAAGAGTTAAATGAGACATCACAAAACACCATATACTTTCATAAAGAGTAAGGACAAAAAAGAAGAATTCAAAGGAAATTATTATGTACTGGGATGTCAGAAAAATTGTTAAAGCCTTGAAGAAAAGAAAACAAGTTTGACAGAGTGAGTTTGTGTTGGGACATCCAAACAGAACCATACACGAAGAAGTTGGAAATATAGTTATTCTAATACTATAGGAGACATCTATTTAGGTATGTGTATTTTTAAAGCATATCCTAACTGACCACAGTTTTATATTGTCTTATATTCTCACCACTATTGAGAAGCAAACAACTATGTTCTAAATGGCTTCTTAAAAATACATACTATAATCTAAGAATTTAAGTCAATATTTTGGAAGAATATGCAATACCCATTAGCAAGATTGTGTAAAAATATTCATGTAAATTTTTGGAAACAATGGATTTATTTCTATAGTATATTTAAATAATGGAGGCATGGCAGAAGAAAAGAATACTTTTTGCCCAATAAGATTTATAAACTTGGGGCATACTAAATCTGTATTTCCAATTAAAATTTGTTTAAGAACTCAAGAAATCCAAATTTTTTAATAACTGAAATTTTAAATACAATTATTCAAAATCATAGTACTAGGAAAGAATAAAAATATGGGTAATAGCACCAAATACTGGGAATATAGGTGACAATAACATAATGATTTTATTAGGTTTTTCAAATGAAAAAAATGAAAACTGGAAAACTAGGTAAAGGAGAGAAAGTAGAAGGGAGAAAAAATAGTGGGATGTAGAATACAAGAAAAGGAATCAATACCATAATTACTTCCTCTACATATATGAAAATGAAAGTGAGGGGGGAAAGCCTGCCCAAAGCTTGAAGTATAGACATGCATAAAAAATGTAACAGATTCTGACAAGTCTGTCTCTGAAATGTCTTGTATTCAACTTCTCATTTTCATTGTCTTCACCACAGTTCATATCTTCATCACCTCTTGCCCAGCCTGTTGCAATAGCTTTTTTCTTGGTCTTTCCATATTCTATTTAAGCCCTGTGTTTTGTTGCTAGAGTAACCTTCCAAATCCATATGACTTCCCTACTCAGAAACTATTCCTGTTCCCACACCCACTGGATCACTAAAGTTGGAAATAGTCTCTGTATTCTCTTTTTACCTCTTTTTTGCACTTATATTCTACTATGTCTATATTTATTTGTGTACATGCCTTATCACTCTAGTAAAGAGACAAGAATACACTAGAACAAAAATTTCTTGAAAGAAGGGAGGTCTAATCCTTGTATTCCCACAATATTTAGCTCAATGCTTTATACACAGTATTGATTTCAAAGTACCAGCTTTTAGTCTTATTTATTAATTCAATAGTTCTTTTACTTTCAATTTCATTGTTTTCTCCTTTAATTTTTAAAATCTCTAATTTGGTCTTTAACTGGGGATTTTTAATTTGTTCCCTTTCTAGTTTTTTGATTTGCATGCCCAGTTCATTGATCTTTGCCCTCTCTAATTTGTTAATACATGAGCTCAAGGATATAAATTTCCCCCTGAGTACTACCTTAGCTGCATCCCACAGAGTTTGGTAGGATGTCTCATCATTGTCATTCTCTTCAATGAAATTATTGATTGTTTCTATGATTTCTTCTTTAACTAACTGGTTTTGGAGAATCATTATTTAATTTCCAATTAGTTTTTGGTTTGCCTGTCCATGTGCCCTTACTAATTATTATTGTTATTGCATTATAATCTGAAAAGGTTACATTTATTATTTCTGCTCTTTTCCATTTGTTTGCAATGTCCCTATGCCCTATTACATGGCCAATCTTTGTGAATGTACCATGTGCAGCTGAAAAGAAGGTGTATTCTTTTTTGTCCCTATTTATTTTTCTCCACATATCTATTAAATCTAATTTTTCTAGGATTTCATTCATCTCTCTTATCTTGTCCTTGTTAATTTTTTGTTTTGATTTATCTAGATATGAAAGAGGAATATTTAGATCTCCCACTAGTATAGTTTTACTATCTATTTCCTTCTCAAGCTCTGCCAGTTTCTCCTTTAGGAATTTGGATGCTATACCATTTGGTGCATACATGTTGAGTACTGTTATTTCATCATTGTCTATATTGCCTTTTATCAGGATGTGATTACCTTCCCTGTTTTTTTTTAATCAGATCTATTTTTACTTTGGCTTTGTCAGAAATCATAATTGCCACTCCTGCCTTCTTTTTCTCAGTTGAAGCCCAAAAGATTTTGCTGCAGCCATTGACCTTAAACCTGTGTATGTCCACCCACCTCATATATGTTTCTTGTAAGCAACAAATGGTAGGATCTTAGTTTCTAATCCACTCTGCTATTTGCTTCCCTTTTATGGGCGAATTCATCCCATTCACATTAAGAGCTATAATTATCAGTTGTGTATTCCCCAACATTTTGGTATCCTCTCCTAGTTCTACCCCTCCTTTTTACACTATTTCCTTTTACACCATTGGTTTGTTTTAAACCTGTCCCCTTTGTCACCCCCCCCCCCGATTCACTTCCCTTTACACCCCCTTCCTTATAGTTCCCCTCTTTATTTTTAAGGCCTAATGAATTCCTTCCTCCCTTTCCCTTTCCTCCCCTCCCTTGTTTTGAACTACCCACTCCCCTGCTCCCCTTGGTTTATCCCTTCTGACTTTCTCGGTAGGGTTAGATAGAATTCTGTATCCCAATGGATATAGCTACTCTTCCCTCTCAGAGTTAATTCCTCTGAGAGTAAAGTTTAAATATTACCTATTTTTATGCTCCCTTCCTCTCTTCTAAATAATAGTATTCATCCCCTCCCCCTTCCCATGCCCTCTTTGTATGTAATAGAATATCCTATTTTTCTTATTCGTTCAAGTTTCTCTTGGTGTCCTCTACTATTCATCCCCCTCTTTCCCACCCCCCAAATCATCTTAGACTATTTAGTACTCCAACCTCTCCCTATGAATAATTCTTCTAATTACTATAATAGTGAATACAGTTTTTGAAAATTATACATAACATTTCTACATATAGGAATACAAATAATTTTATATTATTGAAGCCATTAAAGAGGCAAATTTAAAAATAAGAGTTTTCTTTCTTTCCCCTCTGTTTGTTATTTACCTTTTCATGTATCTCTTGTTTTTTTGTGTTTGGATATCAAACTTTCCATTTAGCCCTGGTCTTTTCTGTGCAAATACTTGGAAATCTTCTACCTTGTTGAATGCCCATACTTTCCCCTGCAAGTATACAGTCAGTTAGTATGGGTAGGTGATCCTTGGTTGTAGACCCAATTCTCTTGCCTTTCTGAATATCATATTCCAAACCTTGCAGTCTTTTAGTGTGGAGACTGCCAGATCCTGTGTGATGCTGATTGGTGTTTCTTGATATCTAAATTGTCTCTTTCTGACTTCTTGTAAATTTTTTTCTTTCACTTGGAAGCTCTTGAATTTGGCTATTATACTCCTGGGAGTTGTCTTTTCAGGGTTTAGTGTAGAGGGTGATCTATGGATCCTTTCAATGTCTTTTTACCCTCTTGTTGAAGAACTTCAGGGCAGTTTTGTTGGATAATTTATTGTAATATGGAGTCCAAACTTCTATTGATTTCTGCTTTTTGAGGAAGACCAATGATTCTCAAATTGTCTTTTTTAAACCTGTTTTCTTGATCTGTCAGTCTCTCAGGGAGATATTTCATGTTTCTTTCTATGTTGTCAGTCTTTTGACTTTGCTTTATTTGTTCTTGCTGTCTTGAGAGATCATTGGTTTCTACTTGCCCAATTCTGGTCTTTAGAGACTGGTTTTCTGCTATGATCTTTTGATTTTCCTTTTCGATTTGGTCTATTCTGTTTTTCATGGTTTCCTCCAATTTGCTTATTATTTCATTTGATTTTGGGGCATCTTTCTCCAATTGGGAGTTTCTGTCTTTTAATCTGTTAATTTTCTTTTGAGTTATTTCCCACTTCTCTCACCAAATTTCTTCCATCTTTCTCATGATCTCAGATTTGAACTCTTCAAGAGCTTATGACCAATTTTCATTTTGGTGGGAAGGTTTGGATGTGATTACTTGTTTGTTCTACTCTGCTGTTTGCTCTTTTGTCTGGATGTTTTTCTGTGTAAAAGTTGTCGAGTATTAAAGATTTCCTCTTGATCTTTCTCTTTGGAGGATCTTGTGCTTGGCTTGCCATTATTATTATTTCTTTCTCACTCAGAAGTGTGGGCAAGGCAGACAGGCTCTCTGCCTATCCTATTGAGCTGTGGGGCAGTTTTCATCTGAGTCACAGCTTCATACACCCTCTCAGCTTTATCCTCGTGGCCACAGTGGGTCTGAGCTCTTTAGACTCCTGAGGTCTCAAGCCTAGATGTTCTCAGGGTCAAGCCTCCTGGTGGTCCCCTTGCTTGCTCCTCTGCCTGAAGCTCCTTTAAAAGACTCTGGGTGCTGCTTCCACAATCATGCACCCCTCTGCACTGGGTCCTCACCCAAGGTCTGTGCCTGTGCTCAGCGTCCACACCTGCGCTCAGCGTCCATACCTGTGCTCAAAGTCTGCACCTGAGCTCGATGTTCATTCCTTCACTCAAGGTCTGTGTTCCAAGACTGCAGTTTCTTTAGCCTCTTGGGGTCTTAAGTCTTGCTGCTCTCAGGAGCAGGCCCTAGTGATCCCATGTAGCTGCCAAGAACTTAACGAATGCCCGAAGCTCTAACTTTTGTGAGCTGGCTTTGGCATTGTAGTTGGTGGAGGGGGGGGGTTGGTTGCTCAGCTCATGTTTTAGTGAGAGCTATTTCAAACCCTTATAGCATGCCCTAATCCTACGTACCTTCAATGCTGCCCCCTGTTGTGGTGTCCCTTCGTTTGTCTGGATTTTTTTTTATTTTAAACCCTTAACTTCTGTGTATTGACTTATAAGTGGAAGAGTGGTAAGGGTAGGCAATGGGGGGTCAAGTGACTTGCCCAGGGTCACACAGCTGGGAAGTGTCTGAGGCCGGATTTGAACCTAGGACCTCCCGTCTCTAGGCCTGGCTCTCAATCCACTGAGCTATCCAGCTGCCCCTCTGGATTTGTTTTTATGTCCTCTTGAGGAGTCCTCTATACACAGTATAGAAATACAGAAAGGACTTTTGGTTTCATCATTGTGGAGAACTTCTCTCACCATGGAAGGCTGACAATAATGTGAGGCTTTACTAGGAGATAAGCTCTAAGGAATTTTCTAAGACAAATAGAAGTTAAATAAGCAAACCCACAGTCATACACCTAATAAGTATTAGAAGTATATTGGAACCTAGGTCTTTTTAACTCAGAGAACACTATAATTATGCACTATATATCTTCTCTATTTAATATAGAGTGATCACTCTAAGATGTTTGGTGGAGATACCTTACTAGCCTGTAAACTCATATTAATAAAGATCTTGGCTTCAATTTAACCTTGAATGACTGAAGTTCCAGTATTGAGTCAGAAGCACGGATCTTCTATAGGATCCATGCTGCAGAGC
This sequence comes from Gracilinanus agilis, assembly GCF_016433145.1. Classification (NCBI taxonomy): domain Eukaryota; kingdom Metazoa; phylum Chordata; class Mammalia; order Didelphimorphia; family Didelphidae; genus Gracilinanus; species Gracilinanus agilis. The sequence continues at coordinate 534,589,005 of NC_058132.1, forward strand.
ACATCAATCAATTTATATTAGTCACAGAGTACAAATGGAATATCTCACATTTCCTTAGACCACCAGCAATCTAGAGTGGAATTAGATCCAGCCAAGGTGACAACATTATAGTTGACCTCTCAGACCACCTTTGTAGTATGAGCTTTATCCAAAAGAACCTAAACTGGGAAACTAAAGTAGTTCTTTTGAAAGAAAGGAAGAGAGAAAGAGAGAAAGAGGGGAAAAGAGAAAGNGAAGGAAGGAAGGAAGGAAGGAAGGATAATAGAGAGCGACAAGAAGATGCAGATTCAAGTTCTGTCTCCAATAGATACTGTTGTGATATCCTGAGCGGGTCTTTAAAGAGAGCGAGGAAGGAAGGAAGCAAGGAAGGAAGGAAGAAGAAAGGAAGGAAGGAAGGAAGGAAGGAAGGATAATAGAGAGCGACAAGAAGATGCAGATTCAAGTTCTGTCTCCAATAGATACTGTTGTGATATCCTGAGCGGGTCTTTAAAGAGAGCGAGGAAGGAAGGAAGCAAGGAAGGAAGGAAGAAGGGAAGAAAGGAAGAAGGGAAGAAAGAAAGAAAGGAAGAAGGGAAGAAAGAAAGGAAGAAGGGAAGAAGGGAAGAAGGGAAGAAAGAAGGCAAGAAGGGAAGAAAGAAGGGAAGAAAGAAGGAAGAAAGAAACTGATCCTTTCATTTGATTGTTCCAGGGCTGGAAGGCTTACGTTGTTAACTCAGATTCCTGATAACCCAAAGGTTTTAAAGCATTAGCCCACAAAGATTCAGTGCTCTTTAATTTCAGCATGTCTTAATATTTTGAGAATTGCCCCTTGCTGCTCTGCTATCCAGATGCATTTCTAGACACAGCTGGGCTATATCTACTTGAGTCAAGTTCTGAACCATTGATGAGAATTCTTTCCATTCGATAGATGTTAACTGTGAAAGGTACAAATCACATTTTATTCCTGACTCAAAAATATTTTACCGGACTGGCCTGACCTCAAGCCTGACTTAAAACAACCTGTTCTAAATGCAAAACTTCAAACTTGGATCAAAATCAGATTAAGAGAGTAACACTGAAGGTGAGCAAAGGGTCTGATCTAAGGTCAGTGGAAGAACCTGAAAGTAAATCCCAACTCTGCTACCTACTACATGTGTGACCTTGGGAAAAGTCAAGTCACTTCCCTTGCCTCAGTTGTTTTACCTTTAAAATGAGACAGCTGGATTTGATCTTGAAATTCTTTTCCAGCTCGAAGTCCATGTAGTGAATTGAAATAAGGAGAGAAAATGTTTAATTCCATTTATTCTCCTGGGAAATAATACTTCAAAAAGAGATCATATTTAATGATAACTTCTGCAGCATATCTTGTCAATCTAAAGCATTTTTATCCTCACAATGGTCATATATCATCATAATCTTTTTCAAGATGTGGAAACTAAGGCACTGAGGGCTCTAGGTCACACAGTCAGGTGTTCAAGGAAAAGGATTCCACATTCTAAAATTAATGTTTCCTTAGCATAAGCTATTTTAAATCATTATAACCTGAGGATACTTTAACCATGATATCCTGAAAACTTTAATAGAAGATTATTGCCAATGAAATATTAGATTTATTATTTGAAGCTTATTTAAGTCTTTAAGTGTTTTTAAACAGATCATTAAGATTAAAACAAGTCATTAAAATCATTATGTAACATTAACATGATTGGCTATTACCATGAAATTTCAAGAGAAAAAAATTACATTTAAGCTCATGAATTAGTATAACTTTTTTAAATTCTCTCAGAGTAGATAGGTTAGAAGTAGTAACACAAAGTTTTACAAATATTCAAATGGGAAACACTTATGTAAGTAGATTAATTTTTTTCCTCAAAGGAGAAAGGAAAGATTGTAGGCTTAATATCATCAAAGCCATATTATCTTAGAGCAAAGCAGAATAAGGCAGACACCTAATTGCCTCATTTCTATCTTATTCAAGTGTTACTTCTAATTGTCTTTCCTAAACTTCTAACAACACTGTGAACCACTAGCATTAACTAAGTCTATACTGTTGTTGATGCTATTGTTTTTAAGAGACTATAGTTTTATTATAATCTTTATATCTTAACTAACTTGCAAAATGATCTTACTTTCTTTTTTCTACTTATTATAAAGTGTTTTCTGCTTATTTTCTACTATTAGACTTCCTAATTTTATAAAATCTGAAAGAAGCAGTTATTGGAGGTCATTAGATACCCTCTCCCCCAATCTGAACAGAAAATATCTCTAGAACATTACAAAGAGATGTTTATCCAGTCTCTACCTCCAGAAATGGTGAAATATTACTCATTACATCAGATCATTTCACTTTTGGACAGCTCCAATCTGCAATGCTTTTCTGTATGCAAAACTTCAATTTACTTCTCCTACAACTTTTATCCATTACTCCTTGTTTTGCTCTCTAGCTCCAAGAAAAAAAAGGCTAACTTTCCTACTACATGAGAGTGTTTCAAATACTTAAAAAAAGTGATCATGTGCTCCCCCTACCTGGGACATGCTGGCAAATGTTTAATAACTAGTTCTCTTAAAAAATAAAAGCCTACTTGAGACACTTTCTATTTTAATTAGCATTATTAACATTTTCTCCATCACTTTATGAAGTGTAGGCAATCAGCAAAGCAAGAAATGAAGCCCTGATTTGTAGCATTTATTGATTTCCAAGATATAAAAGCTCACACTGAAAAGTTAACAATTGACTCTCACAATTAACCTGAAGTTAGCTCCAAGACACTCTTCTTTCTATTCTCCCACCTACAGCCCCTGCCACCAAGATTTTATTACTTTAATCTAGTATACACCAATTCCTTCAAATGACTATTATATTATTATATGGCATGGCTTCAGGTTTCTTCCCGAATTTGACTGCCTTCCTCTGGACATAAGAGAGAAGGATGATGGATCACATATTCCAGAGGGCAAAAGGGGGAGGGTGATTTTTATTTTTTCCCTTTTGCTTGGAAATAAGATGCTCTACTCTTATTTAATGTACTTTATGGTAGTGGGGAAAACAAAATTTAAACCACTGATTCTTAACACAAACCTTCTGGTAAGATCTGTCGCAATCATTATTTAAGAAAATCAACTGGAGGAGCTAAAGGTTCACTAGATCATTAAACAGCAATAGAAACAAATACAGCACATTCCTCTAGTGCTAAATGGGCTATTTAGTTTTACTTTTGCAAGTAGGAAAAAGAGAAAGCTATACAATAGCAAGGAGAGGATGGCAAAGAGAGTATCCAGAATTGACCATATTTAAAACCAAGACAGTAAAAGACAAATATAATTTTATTAATATTGCCATTTATAGACCATATGCCCATTGGAACATATAAATGCACATATCATTTAGAAATATTTAAATCTAAAAGATATATTTACATATATAAAGATTATATATAACTTCATATTTTACAGGTAAATAAAATTTTATATATTCCCTTGTATTTAAACGTAACTAATTTTAATGAATATATCTGTTTATGTGAAATACAACTCATCTAATTAGGGTAATTTTTCCTCAACTAGTCTTAGTCGATTTGAAGAAAGCTAAAAATCTATATAATACCATAGTAAATGCCTTCAGAGATTCAGCAAGTTTGATATGACTTAGAAATAATTAGGAAAAAAGGATAAATTATGGCAGTGTAGATAGATTGCTAGATCTGGAGATAGAAGACTTTGGGTTCTCAGCTTTGTCACTTCCTACCTGTTTGACCTGAAAAAATTTACAACCTTTCTGGCCCTCAGTTTCCTCCTCTGTAATACAAAATATGACCCCAAGACTCTAAATCCTATACATTTGAGATCCTTTCATCCTAATGGCATAAGGTACCAGTTCTTAGGTTCTTATCTCATATGGCATATTACAAACCTTTCTGTACCCCCACAATACCCACAAACCCCAACCTCTCATCCACTGCTCCACACCTCTACCCCTGTCAAGCCATTTGAAGGAAGAATGAGATGCTGGGAAGAGAAATGTGCTCAAATAAGGGGTGTTTCAGCTGAGTGGTTGAAATCTTTGCTGATAACCAGAGGCAGTCTCACCAATGCTAATAGTTCACTGTATAATATTAGAGGGTTTGCAAAGAATACATTATTTCATTTGATCCTGACAATTACTCTAAGAAATAAGGACTGTAGTCATCATCATTGTTATTTTAAAAAACAAGTTATGGAGGCTTAAAGAGTTTACAAGATTTGTCCATCATTATATGACGAGTATAGAAGGACTAAAATTCGGATCGCTTTCTGCCACTTTTTATCTGTGTGACACTGTGCAAATCAATTTACCTCTCTAGGTCTCAGTTTTATCATTTATAAAATAAGATTATCTGATTAAATTGACTCTAATGTTCACTCCAGTTCTATTTAGAGCTATGATCCCAATATTTCTTTCATTATACCATTACATGAACTACACACCTTGGTGTAGACATCTTTGTGTATGCCTATACATATATACCTTGTCCATCTATATATAAATGATGCATCATAGTATAATGAAAAGAGCCATAGGATCACAGCTCTAGAAAAAAGGATGTGAATATATCTGTGACCATCTATATCTATTTACACACAAATAGTCCTGGAGTGACTTCTTTATGTGCTAAGGATTTCACTTCTAGGCTACAAATGGCTTGGCTATTATCATGCTAAGAATATAACCTTGGCGACCTAGCTCTGACATACACTTAAGGAGAAACAGATGAACAGACAGGCAGACACAATGAGACAAAGACAAAGGCCATATACTAGGAAAGGAATGCAAAAGGAAAAGCCAAATAAAGAAAGAATATAATGCTTTCATAAAATCCTTTGCTCTCACAGTTCCTCCATATTTTTGGCATCTCTTTGAAATTATACAGAAGATGAAAAAAGAATAATCAAAAAAGAGAATCATATACATGATCTTTCCATTTGTGGAATACAAACATTGCTAGTTTGAAATAATGAACTATTCTTAGAGATTAAGGCTTACTAAGTTTTTCACATTATTTATCTCAGATCTATAGTCTTGGATTATTCCTTGGTCAATTTGTGAACAATATGCTACCAGTATTCCAATTTTTACTAAATACTTTTGACCCATAAAATTTTTATAGTGCTTCCACATGTCCATTAAAAAGTAATCAAGGACATCAGCCAATTCTAATTATCATTTTAATATGGCAATAAGCAATTATGGAAGTATATTTCATCTTGCTATATGAATATACTATTAACTGAAAAATTCTCTGTGCCACTTCTGAACACTGTAATTCATGATTTATAAGTGGAAGGATCTGAGTCATGGCAAAGACAAAGTCAAAGAAATAAGTAGCCAAGCAAGGTCATCATGCATCAACAGTACGTGGCAATCTATCTTACCCTTTGAAATAGGACATTTTTCATGGATTTCAAGTAACATTTGGTTGGATAGTAATATATATATAAATTACCAAAACTCTAATATTGATTCATATCTCAGCATGACAGTCAATCAAACCTACTTGAATTGTGAATCTTTCAAGAATCATAATCTTTTATTCTCAGGGTCCAAGGACCACTCCAAGGTAGCTGGTATTTTCCCCAGAAGTGAAGGTTCAAATGAAGATGGACCAATAGCTTTAATCTATTTCAGAACTATCTTTAGACTTGAAAAACAGTTTTAATTTTGTCATCCTTGTGCTTTCTTGTAGATTCAGCAATTTAGTGAACCTAAACCAAAAAATACCAGTCAATCAGATATCCTCTCTTGAAAGACTGAGTAAAATCCAAAGAAATATCTTGGATCAATCATACCTCACAGAGACATGAAGACTAAAAGGACATACAGATCATAATTAATGTCCTACAACTCTCCTTGACCCATGGCAGCCAGGGCTAGTTCTAGAACCAAGCCAATAGAAGAGGTGGAGATTCGACCTTTATCTCCCCAAGAACTAAAAATAATGTGACACATTTGGAATTAGTGGCAAATACAAGAATATAATAGAAGAGACCTTGTCTCTTAGTCTGAATTAGTTATAATTATGCTCATTTTATTCATTTCTAATTGTTAAGGTTTATAAACCACTCCCACTTATCTTATTGGTATTATCTTCTTTTGATAAATGAATTCCCTGTCTATATTAAACATAAGTGCAGGTACAGTATAAATAATATTAGGATATTGTCAGGATAAAAGCTTCAAATGGATATATTTAGTGCAGTCATTAAAATAATCATAGACTATCACAGTTGCCTTTCTACTGCATCACACAGGTTATGAGATAAATTAGTTTAAAATTCACTGAAAATTTTAAAATGCTTGAAATTGATTCTAATTCATTCCCTCAGTTCAAAACTATTAGAACTTTCTACTGATGGATTGACAGCTTCTCTGGCTTCTGGCTTCTGGATTTCTGTCCTTTCTTATGCCCAGGAAGGAACTAAAGAAGTTTCCCATATGACCGTCAATAACACTAATAATTGATGATTATATAATGTTTTAAAAGTTTGCAAAACAGTTCACATATATTATCTCATTTTATCCTCACAAAAACACTGGAAGGTAGGTGATTTTGTGATCCCCATTTTACAGATGAGGGAAACCAGGTTAAATAATTTGCTCAGAGTCACACAGTAATAAGTATCTGAAATAATGTACAGGTGTCCCTGACTCCAGATCCAGATGTCTATCTCCTATTCCATCTATTTGCCTTTTGTCCCCATTTGCAAATGAGGAAACCAAAACAAAAGATATAATATTTGTATCCAGTTTCTAATTCAAATCTAAATATTTTTCCACTATACCATAAAACCTATTCTACATTATGCTATAAAATTTATACTAGTATACCACAAAATAAATACTGGCATCTTTTATCAAATTTTTTACAAATTATATGTAAAAATTTTAACATAATCTTTTTTTTAATTTTTGAATTCCAAATCCTATCTCTCCTTTCCTTCCCATCTTCCTCCCTAAGATGGCAAACAATTTGATTAAAATTATATATATATGTAGTTATATAAAACATATTTCTATATTAGTCACATTAAAAAATAGGCAAAAAACCAAAAATGTGCTTCAGTCTGCATTTAGACTTTGTCAACTTTTTTTCAGAAGATTGATTGCATTTTTCTTCTTGAATCTTGCAGAATTCTTTGTCTTACTTCATTGTATTGTTGAGAATAGCTGTAAATCATGGTTGATCATCAAATAATATTGCTATTACTATGCACAATGTTCTCCTAGTTCTGCTTGCTTCACTTTTCATTGGTTCATGTAAGTCTTTCTAGGTTTTTCTGAAAGCATTCTATTTGTCTTTTCTTATAGCACAATAGCATAAAATACCAATTTTATACCATGACTTGTTCAGCTATACCATGACCAATAGGCATCCCCTCAATTTCTAATTTTGTTGCCACAAAAAGCTTTTGTAAATATTTTTGTACAGAAAGATCTGTTTCCTTTTTTTTTAAGTCTCTTTCAGATACAGACCTAGTAGTGTTATTTCTCAGTCAAAGGGTCAAAAGTTATAGCTCCTGTGTTGCAAATTGCTCACCAGTTGCATAAGTAAATTCACAATTCCACCAACAATACATTAGTAAATCTGGGCATCTTGAATCATCTTTCCCTGCTACCCCAAAATATAACCATTTTCTGATATTAAAGACTAGAAGACCTGAAAGGGGAAAAAAGTGAAGTAGGTAGAATTTTCCTTCTGTTCATATCTCCCTTCAACATAGTTTTTTTCCCCTTTCTATCACATTTCCTCCATTTTTACTCTTGTTTAAAAGGAAAGAAAAATTGGAAAAAAAGGTCATACATTTTATATTTCCATTTAAAAAGACAGAGAGCCCAGGAGTTTAGTGACCTAATCTCTGTTCTTTTCCTCTCCTCCATCCTTTCTTCTTTTTACCTTTCTGTCCTTATGCTCTCTAACTTCCCCATTCCCCTCTCCACTCACCCTTCTAGATGTGGAGTAGGAAGCAATGTGAAGGAGAGTGAGGAGGAGTAATATCTTCTCTTGGAGAGATTATAATTCTAAGAAAATAGGTTCATTTACATTAGACTTTCCTGCCCTAGATGGAGGGGAGGATTTTTCAGTTTTGCTTTTTAATGACTATGTCAGGGAAAAGAACAAACTTACATCAGAGAGCAGCTTTGGTCATATTTGATATGCTAATGCAATGGAGTTTAACTCTGCTTCCATAGTGTGGCATTTGTGGGAGTGAGACTGGCTTTGGAGGACATTCTCTTTAGATGAAAATTAGCCTGTGGAGATTAATCAACTGCAATACTGGCCCTGCAGGCGTCAAGAAGAGGTAAATAATTGCCAATGTTTTTTCACCGGCCAAGAAAGTCCTTAGAGAGTGGCTTACAAATCTTTGTGGGGGTAGGACATAGGAGGAAATGTATAGGAGGAAAAATGGAAAAAGGGAAAGATGAATAAAGGAAGCTTATATAGCTAAGTGAAAATTCCTAAAAGTAAAAGCTTAAATAGAAAATGAGTCAGGTGTGTTGACACACACGTTTCAGTTCTTCTCCTTCCCATCAGGTAAAAGCCAAAGGAAATGCTTCCTCCCAAAAGGTACCAAATTCAGTCCTTTTTAATACACACCAATCAAACTACGTTCCTTTGAACTTTATGCCCACCCTTATTGGACAACAATTGTTTAGGACCCAGGAAGTTCTATCTTATTCTCATTAGATTTCTATTTTCTTATCCTTACAACCAAGTTTACTACATAATATTAGCTTTCTAGGAGATGTTTTTGCCTCTGGTATCAAATGGAAAAATGCCTCAGTGAAGAAAGATTTAATGCCTATGTTTCTCAAAGCATATAGTAAAGGCATTCATAGTAGGAGATCCCTATTTGTTCTTGAGGCCTGGGTCTCAATACTGCTGAAATAATAACAATTAGGGAAGAGACGTAGCTTAGAGAGAATGATTAGAGGGAGCCAACTTCTCCTGATCCTGGCCACATTTTTACATCATGGTCCTTTCTCTAAGGTTCTCCCCTATCTCTACAACTTCTAAATACAGATAGATCTACTTGTCTTCCCTTCAATAGAAGGTAAGATTCTGGAGGGCATTTAGCCATATTTATTTAGCACAGTATTTGTCATAAAGAATATACTTAATTTATACACTTTAATTCACAACATAAATTCCCAGGTTATCAGATAGAAGAGAAGCAGAAACCCTCACATAGGACATTTTAGAAATATGGTGGCCATAACTTCCCTGACACCATTCTCAAAGAAGTCTGATAAGCAGACCAATGAAACATGAGAAACCTGCCCATTGAGTCTATACTTCTCAATGATAGCCAAATATCAGAATTAAAGGATCTCAGAGTGGAAGGGACCTTACTAGAATGGACTGAAAATTCCCTTCTCCAAAATCTCTGACACGTTTCTTTGTTGTAGGATGTCTAATGATGAGAGTGGAAATGATGTTGAAAAAGAGGCATTAATATCTGCTTTGCCAAAAAAGATCATGAGACCTTTCAATTTGACATGCAAATGAAGACATCACACATATGTTTCCTCCCTTACCAAAATGTGAGCTCATCAAGGGCAAGAACAGTCTTATGTTAGTTTTTATTTCTTATTCCCAACATTTAACATAGTGCTTTAGACATAGTAAGTACTCAATAAATGATTTTTTGTATTTTTATTCATTCATACTTTAAAATTAAGACCACTTGACTTTTGTGGTGATCCTATTGTTAAGAAGATACCCTTTATAAAAACTGCCCTTGAGTTCTCTATCATTCTATCCTCAGGCAAGTATCCTCACTATAGCAGTTCATGATTGAAAAGATGAGAACATTAACTGCTTTCCAGAGATATAGAAATTATGAAATTCTGTCAAAGAAGTGGTATTTTGCCCCCCCCCAATTTTCTTTCATTTCCTTCTTTTTCCCTTTATACTAAATACCTTCAGTCCTTCTTTTAGCTACAAGTTATACAGAGCTTTAAAGTTTGCAAAGCACTTTAAAAATCTCATTCTATCTTCACTCCAACAATGAGAAATGGGGACATTATTGCCTCTATTTTACAGGTAAGGAAAAACTGGGCTGGCAGAGGTTAAGAGACTTGTGTGGGATGAATAAGGAAGTATCTAGATTTGATCTCACGTCTCTAAGTCTAACTTCAGATCCACTGTGTCATCTAGAAGGCAATGTATAAGTTCCTTCAATTTCTACAGACACAGATCCTGATGACTGAAGATAAAGAACTTTGCATTTTCTTAAACCAGGACAATGGTATCTATAAATGGGTGAGTAATAATAAAAGCATAAATGTATGTAGTACTTCAAATTTTACAAAGCAATTTTTCATACATGTTCTCATTTGTCCTTGTAATAGTCTTCCATGGTAGGGATGACATTTAATATCTCTCGTTTACATAGCAGGAGACTGAGGTTTTAAAAGTACAAGGGACTTGTCCATCATCACAGAACAATTCAAGTTCTGAAGTCATTTGCAAAACTAGGTCTTTCTGTAGATCAGCAACATCTAGCACTTTATTCCACTGACCTGATTCATGCCCTATTTGTCAAGGTCCAAAAGACAAAGAAGAAATAATACACAGGAGTCAGAAAACCAAAGACTCATTACTTTTGCCATTAGATTTTCTATTTCTTTGTACTTCCTAAACATTTTAGTCATCTCTTCTTATCATGATCTTTCAAGACCTTTTCAATCTCTAATTTTTATAACACTTGATATATCCTATCATTTTTTAAGTGTCTGATTTTTTCCCTTTATCCTACAGAAATATCCACAGGCAGGCATATGGACACACAATAAGACATGTGTGTTAATACACATAAAAGCAGGTATCTAGGGATTCAAGCTCTATCACTCATGCACACTAAGGTCAGAAGTTATATATGGTGCTTTCTGACAGCCTAGCCAGTAGAATGGCTGATGTGAAATGAAGCAGACTATTATCCTTACAGCTTTTTTTTCTTATCAGCCTCATTTAGTTTACTGAGCTTGTTGCTGTTTTTTCTCTGTTGTGTCTGACCCTTCATGACTAGATTTTGGATTTTCTTAGCAAAGAAGCTGGAGTGATTTACCATTTATTTCTCCAACATATTTTACAGAAGATGAAACTGAGGCAAACAGGATTAAGTGACTTATCCAGGATCATAGAGTTAGTAAGCGACTGATAGTTTTGAACTCAGTTCTTACTGACTCTAAGCCCTAAGCTCTATACTCTATACAACCTAGCTAGGAAGGCATTATTTTCAGGGGTATGAACCTTTACAAGAAAGAAAAAACTCCTTGGGGAAAACATTTCAAGGGAGAACCTCTTAGAAATCAGGAATTCATTCATGTAAGATGTTTCTAAGTCATCAACAAGTCAAGAATTTATTAAATGTTTACTATGTGCCAGGTATTCTGTTAAGCATTGGGACAACTACAAATATAAAGACAGTCTCTATTCTCAGAGAATTTACATTTTAATGGAGGAAGGAGACACATGCAAGTAAGCTGAAAAGGAAAATACTAGAGGAATAAAGGTACTTTGCCCAAGAGAATAATATAGAAAATCCATAGAGTAGCCTGGAAAGTAATGAAATATTAGGTACCCCTTTAAAAAGGAGGTCCTTCCACCCCAGTGCAACTATCAATAATAAGGAAATAGATCTTAATCAATGATACATGTAAAACCCAGTGGAACTGCCTGTCAGCTACAGGGAGGGTAGTGAAGAGGTTTTGGGGAGAGGGGAAGAACTGAAAGAAATGAATCATGGAAATATGGAAAAAAATTCTAAAATAAAAATAAAAAATAAAGAATAAAAAGGAGATCCTTGATGGAACCATCTAATCAGAGCAGCTGTAGGGGCACAGGGTGCTTCCAATTCTAAAAACAGAATGTTGCTCTAAACGTAATAATAAATGATAAATGGGGTTGGGGGATCATAGCTCAAATCCAATGCTCCATTCTTCACAAGTATGTGTGCAACTTTTTTTTTTTACTTCTGGGTCCTCAGGAACTAATGTTCAAGCATAGGAAACAAATGTTTGAGGGAACATCATTTATATTTATAAGCTATGCTTTATACAACCAACTAACAAAAAAAATAGGCACATTAGGCTACTTACTCTATGTCTCTGGACATCAGTTTCCCCATCTATAAAATAAGAATTCCACAAAAAAGTCTATAGTTTTTGATGTTCCTTCCAGGTAAAAATTCTCTATTTCAGCTCAACCAAATGATAAAACCAATTGCAAGGTTTCAATCTTGTTCAGCTGTCCTACAACTTCTCCAGTCTCTCAGACCCAATCCCTTATGACCTTATCCACTCAGACCTTATCCCATCAACACATCTACCTTCCTTCCTTGAATAAAGGAAATGGCAATACTCTTCACACTTGGTTATGGAGATGGAGTATAGTGGGGATGGGGTTTGATATGTGTACTCTTATCATATCCATCTTTTAATCCAGGGCTACAGATGAGAATTGGTAGGAATAAGTGGAAATAATGTGAAGGGAAGGCAATAAAGAGAATTCAGAACTGACTCCTTTTGATAGAAGAGCAGGAAACTCTTGATAGAACAATTTCTTTGCATATAGTGTTTGAGGTCAGTCAATACTGTCCTACCTCCCAAGCTATCTCCAGCATAGATAGAGAATCCAAGTTGGATCAAGTAGAATATTAGATTTTTTTTAAGTTTAGGCTTCCTAAAGCATATTTATGGAAATTATTTTGATCCCAGTATTTTTTTTATCAGAGTGAGGTCAATGGTGTCTATTTGTGTCTCATCATAATAATTCACTTTTATACTTATTTTCTAAACTTTCTAGATATATTAGTACCTACAGTGAACCTTTACAACAAAATAATAAAATTTATAATTCTTGGAACAGTCTGATAGGGTTACAAATGATCTATTATGTACTAAGCAACCCATTGCTTATTATGTGCAAAAAAAACTGCATTAAGTACTAGGAATACAAATAGAAAAACAAGCTAGCTCCTGCTCCCAAGAAATTCACATTCTAAGAGCAGTAATAACACACACACAAAAAGAGAATGCAAAGGTCCAGTGATCTTTATGGATCACTGGTAAAACAAATAATACCACATCATTTTTAGTGTCATTCCCACTAATAAAACTATATCTGTTTCTGATGTTGAACAACAAGACAATGCTAATTATATTGGTGACAATGGATTTCTTTTCCAGGTTTTTGCTAACTATGGTTGCTGAAGGAGATGTGGGATGGAGAGAGGAAGAGGAAGGATTGTTTTGGAAGCATCTGCTGAGGCAGTGGACAAGTTTCATTACCGTAAGGGTTGCACATGACACCTGTGTCTTTGTCCAAGGATAAGATGTATAAGAATAGCACTAACAGGGGAAGAGCCAATATGGTAAAGAAGCAGCACAGAAAGCTGGAACTCCTTTAATCCTCTCAAACTAACCTTAAAAAAGCACCTCAGAACACATATTGGGGTCACAGAACCAACAAAGAGATAGAGTGAAATAACTCTCATAGAGAAAACAACTACAAAGTTAGGCAGAGAGGATCTATTTTATGGGTAAAGGGGGAACTGGAAGTAAAACTGCTCACAGAGGAGTACAAGTTGCCCACTCCATCACCACTGCATCAGGTTCTGAAGCTAGGTGCAAGTCAACTTCAAGACCCCAGGACCATGCCTAAACTAACAGCAAAGTACCCAAAGTCCACCCCTTGAATCCCTAAGCCCTGGCAAAAACCTTTGGTGAAGCCCCTAGCCTCAGCACAAAGTAGCTCACAATGCTCTGAGTCCTGCAAGTCATCAGAAGTTCCATGACAAGACTAAATCAGCAATTTCCAGCACTCTCAGCAGACAGCCCATCATACCACCATGGAAGAATTGAACAGTGCAAAAAAACTGAATTAGAGCTGAGGGTAGCAGAGAAAAAAAACAACCTGAAAGTTAAAGAGATTACACTCTCTAGCCTGAAAACAGTGTCTTTCTTTAAGATAAACATAAAAGAAAAAAAAAGCTGGGAAAATGAGCCAACAGCAAAAGAAACACGTAATCATAGATACATTTTTATGGAGACAAAAAAGAGCAAGGCACAGACTCAGTAGGGGACAGGGAGACCAAAGCAGCAACATGTGAAACTGCAAAGAAAAATGAGAATTGGTCTCAGGTGCTGGAAAACCTAAGAAAGGAATTAAAAAATCAAATAGGAGAGATGGAAGAAAAATGGGGAAAAGAAAAAGAGTAATACAAAAAGAAAATTACAGCTTAAAAATAATTAGTCAAGTGGAGAAAGAGGCTCAGAAATCCAATGAAGAAAAGAAACCTTAAAAAATAGAACTGATCAAATGGAAAAGGAGCAAAAGCTCATGAAAGAAAATCATTATTTAAAAATTAGAATCGGGCAAATAGAAGCTAATTACTTCATGAGACATCAAAAAAAGTAAAACAAAATCAAAAGAATGAAAGTGATCCTTCTAAATAAATGTCAGAAGGCTAGATGAACATTTATGAGGATTGTAAAAGAACTGACTCTTGAAAAAGTATTGTTTGGACTAGTTGAGCTCTGTCCTTTAGATTCTATGATATAGAGAGATTTCTGTCTGTATGTGGTTTGATTGGTATCCTTTATGTTTTCCTTTCTATATATTTTCTTTTCTCCCCTACACAGAATCTTAACAATACTGTGAACAATGATGGCTCATGTTTATATTACACTTTAGGGGTTCAAGGGCCTTTTCAACCAAACTTAAGCAACACAGATCCATAATTCTGGACCTGGAGTTAGAATACATGATTTTAATGAAAAGTCTTCCATCTTGGACAAGTCTTTTCACTTTTCTGGATCTCAATTTTCCTATGTGAATAAATGTTTAGGGAAAATAATACCTGGGTTATTAGCCTCATCTGGCTAATTGAGAGTAGAAAACCAAGATAAGTCAGGGCTAGTAAGAACTTGACTTCATTTGATATATTCAAATTCATCAAGCCCAAGTGAACAATGTTCTACTTTAAAGATTCAGCTTTATATCTTTTCCAATCATCCACCTAGATCATCTCAGCATTTTCCTGCCACTGTTGACCTGCTCCTCCCTACCTAAAGTGTCACCCTTCAGAACATAAAAGAGACCTGGACCTCTAGTGTGTCTTTCTGACCCCATGCCTCATCCCAAGAGGGGAATTTTCATATACTTATCTTCAGAGTTCTTGCCTGAGGGCCTATCTCAGTAGATTGCAGACTGAGTATGTGCAATCTAGTCCCCTTAGCCCACTGTATCTTCTGAGAAGCCTTAGATGCCAGATCCTGCATCAAATTTATATTCCATCTAGTCTTCTATCTAGGTTGTCTCAAAGTCTACTTGCTATCAAACATGACATTCCCCAGACCATGTCTTCTTCAGAATACAGTTCTCTTTTGTGTTTTTCCCTTTTTTAGAATCTAAGATCCTTGAAAGCAAGAACTACCTTTTTTGTTTTATTTTGTAACATTTATTGTTTTATTTTTAAATAATATTTTATTTTTCCCCAATCATACATAAAAACAATTTTCCCTTATTTTATTCCAGTGACAAATTTACACATAAGTTTTCCAAGGTTACATGATTCATGTAGTCTCCCTCCCTTCTTCCCTCTCCCATCCCAGAGTTGACAAGCAACTCCAGTGGGTTATGCATATATTATCACTCAAAACCTGTTTCTATATTATTTATGTAAAACAATTTTTAATATTTTATTTTTATTTCCAAACTCTCTCACTCCCTCACTCTCTTTGTTCTTCCCTCCCTAAATGATAAGAAATCAGAAATAGATTTTACATGTGCATCATGTAAAACATTTTTCCCTATTAGTCATTTTGTGGAAGAGATCTCAAACAAAATTAAATGAGGAAAGAAAGTGAAATATAGCATGTTTTTGACTGCACTTATACATATCCCATTATTTTTTCCTCAGGAGATGGGTGGTATTTTTCATCATGAGTATTTGAGATTGTCTTATACCACTGTAATGCCAAGTAAAGGTCATTAAAAATTGTTCATTTCACAATATTGCTGTTACTGTGTACAATGTTCTTCTGGTTCTGCTCACTTCACTTTACATCAAGAATATATCTTTTTTTTAATAAGGAAAAAGACTTGTATAAATTTTTATAGCCATGCTCTTTGCGGAGGCAAAAATTGGAAAATGAAGGGATGCCTTTCAATTGAAGAATAGCTGAACAAATTGTGGTATCTGTTGGTGATGGAATATTATTGTGCTAAAAGGAATAATAAACTGGAGGAATTCCATGTGAACTGGAAAGACCTTCAGGAATTGATACACAGTGAAAGCAGTAGAACCAGAAGAACTTTATACACAGAGACAGATACACTGTGGCACAATTGAATATAATAGACTTCTCTATTAGCAGCAATGCAATAATGATCCAGGACAATTCTGAGGGACTTATGAGAAAGAACGCTATCCACATCCAGAATAAGAAGTGTGGAAGTAGAAATACAGAAGAAAAACAACTGCTTGATCACATGGGTCAATGGGGATATGATTCTGGATATAGACTCTAAATGATGACCCTAGTGCAAATACTAATGATGTGGAAATAGGTCTTGATCAATGACACATGTAAAACTTAGTGGAACTGCTCTTTGGCTATGGAAAGGGGGTGGGACAATGGGAGGGAAAGAATATGATTCATGTAACTATGGAAAAATATTCTTAATTAATTAAACTTTAAAAAATAATTAAAAATGAAAAAATATCATTTTTAAGAAATATATATCTAAGATTTAGAAGAATGACTGTTATATGATTAAAGATTAATGTTGGAGAATTTCTACTAAATTTATAAGTATTTATTAGTAAAGATCTAGAAAGAGAGAAATAAGGTATTTAGTCTTTCTTTTTTCTTTTTTTTATTTTCATAACAAATTTCCACATTAACTTTCCAAAGTAATATGATCCATATTGTCTCCCTCCCTTCTTCCCTACACTCTTCCTGGAGCTGACAAGCAATTCAATCTGGGTTATACATATATTATAATACAAAATATATTTCCATATTATTCATTTTTATAAGCAAATAATATTATAAAACCAAAACCAAAAACATATACCCAAATAAAAAAGTGATAAATCATATGTTTTCATTTGCATTTCTATTCTAACTGTTCTTTCTCTGGAGATGGAGAGCATTCTTATTCATTAGTCCTCAGAATTGTCCTGGATCATTGCATTGCTGTTAGTAGCAAAGTCTATCACATTTAATCATCCCACAACATTTCAGTTACTGTGTATAATGTTCTCCTGGTTCTGCTTATTTCATTCTGCATCAGTTCACACAGGTCTTTCCAGGTCTTTCTGAAATCATCCTGTTCATTATTCCTTATAGAACAATAGTATTCCATCATCATCATATACCATAATTTGATCAGCCATTCTCCAACTGAGGGACATTCTATTAGTTTCAATTTCTTTGCCACAAAAAAGAGTAGCCATAAATATTTTTGTACAAACAAATACTTTCCCCCTCTTTTTAAAATCTCTTTGAGATACAGACCCAATATTACTGGTTCAAAAGGAATGCATTCTTTTATAGCCTTTTGGGCATACGTTTCCAGTTTTTCTCACTTAAAGTAAGATCAAGTCCCAGATTCCAGCTCATCAGGTCCCTGCCATGCAGCCTCCATCATAGATGGATGGCGACATAGATAAGCTGGTGCCAAGGTGGCTGACAAAGGGCTTTTTCTACAGCCCAAATGAATGACTAAGAAAGACAGAGGTTGCCTATGAGCTTCACATGCTGACTTTTCAAGCTCCCTCTCTGCCCTTCCACCCAGATCTTTCAAGATCCCACAGCCTCAAACCTCATATGTCATATCACCTAGCCTCTGTGACTTCTGATGGTCAGGAACCTGGCCTGCCACACTGGCAGATCCAAATGACTCTGACTCTGATGGCCACCCACTTCAAGGACTGGACTGGGTTGGAGAACCCCTAGATGTTTAATTCTTTCAGTCCCCACTTCTGATTCTTTGGGAGACCATCAAGTTAAATCTCCCCACTTTTGGTTCTTTAGGAGATTAACATGTCAGGCTCCCCAGTGAATCATTCCATACATGAAGTCTATACATTTAGGATTTTCTCACCAAGGTACATAAGAGCACAAAAGATATCATACTTTTCATGGAAGGAGTCACTACAATTTGGATAATTAAAAGGAAGAGAAGAATAGAATAATAGGTGCATTGACAAAGAACTATTAGGGGGCATTCCCTTTTTGGCGGAAATGTTTAGAATCAGGAAAAATGGAGGGCTCAACCTCCCCTCAATTCAATTCATTTATATCCAAAGGTTCATGTCAAATCTCATAATGTAGTGTCTGATTTCTTCAAGCATTTTTACAACATATTCTCCAGGAGATCTGCTTTCCTAGTCTAGGATATTAGATAGTATTTTTCCCTAAAATTGCTTTAAAAAGATCTTAGACTTTGGACTTTTAGGAAAATTATATAATTTCCCCCTCAGGGAGATATACATCCACAACAGAATTGACACAGAAGTGATATCTGGTTAAACTATAAAGTAGGTAACTGATCTTTAAAAAAAAAAGCATTAAGTAACATATAAATCAATTCTCCTCAAGATAAAAGGAGACCAAAAATTAAAATTTAAAACTGTATTAAAATCATATATGTATATACATATAAGTATAAATTAAAATCATAACAAGTCTGATTTTCATTCAAAGTTTAATTAAGGTAGCTTATATCCTATAAGTATGTAGGATAGGTGCAGCAATATTTCAGTTACCATCAGCCAGGACTATAGAAAGTTGCCATACTAAAGAGAAAAAGAAGGGACAAAAGTCTGACAAAAAGGGAAATATGATCCTTTGATCTGATTTCTATTCTATCATAGGGAAAGCAAGCCAGAGTTAAATCCAAAAAGAGAAATATTTTAGTCTCATATCATAAAGGCAGAAAACAGGGAAGTCTAACCTCACAACTTGCTGAACAGCTACTTCCCCAATGTCCCCAAGACAGGTCCCCTACCTTGACATTGATATTCATCACCCCTAAAGGGGTTGTTGATATCTTTGATCATGTGCACCTCAGAACTGATCAGCTTATTAGCTGTCCCTTTTTCTGGAATCATACGCACACATCAGTTAAAATCAATTAAAAATATTTAACAACCAAAGGCAGGTTTCAATAGTCTAAAGCAGTGATTCCCAAAGTGGGTGCTACTGACCCCTGGTGGGTGCTGCAGTGATCCAAGGAGGTGGTGATGGCCACAGATGCATTTATCTTTCCTATTAATTGCTATTAAAATTTTAGAAAAATTAATTTCCAGGGGGCTAAGTAATATTTTTTTTCTGGAAAGGGGGGTGGTAGGCCAAAAAAGTTTCAGAACCACTGGTCTAAAGCTTTGGGGTATACAATGTTGTCAGGGCTAAAAGCATTGTAAACTGGTCCTTCAATATCAAATATTAATACTGATTCCATGAATTCAAGTTTTTAAAAAATCAAATTTAATTTAGGGAGAAAAAAATCAACAAGAAAATTATAAACCCCCATTAAATGATGGGACAGTAAAATATAGGAATTTTTAAAATGATCACTTAAAAGTAAAAGCTATTGCCTCTCTAGCTTGGCTATAATCCACAGTTCTAATGTATTTACATTTTTCTCTTAGTAAAAGCTTGGTACGAGCTTTGCTACAACTAATACAAACTCTAAAATGAACAAGAATTCCCAGGATTAAAAAGGCCCATTTGGCTATAGTCTCCAACAAACCTATTCCCTGTAGCCATGAGAGGTTCTACCATGAACCATCAAATGTCACGTGGGTCTCTAAAGCAATTTGCTGTGTGGTTCAAAATCCTTTGAAACTCATGGATATTTGTAACAACGTCACCAGATCTATTTACCTAGGAACAACAAAATTAATTAATAAGGGCACACACATTCCCTGATGTGGCTGTTAGCTGGTTTTGTATATCTGTCATGAGCTAGCTGGTTTTGTAAAACTGTCTTTGCTAAGTCAGTCTCATCCTAAAGTAGTGATTCCCAAAGTAGGTGCTACCGCCCCCTGGTGGGTGCTGCAGCGATCCAGGAAGGCAGTGATGGCCACAGGTGCATTTATCTTTCCTATTAATTGCTATTAAAATTTAAAAAAATTAATTTCCAGGGGGCTAAGTAATATTTTTTCTGGAAAGGGGGCGGTGGGCCAAAAAAAGTTTGGGAACTACTGTCCTATAGGATGGAGATAGACTTAGAAGTTCAGGAGATGCCTTGAACTGCATCTTGAGCCAATATTTCAACTTCAGCGGAGATATTTCTAATAGAATCTATTACTGCCATCATTCCAAAATTGGGCACAACAATACCCAAAAAAATCTCTGCTGATGAGGAGGCTACTGAATTGGTCCTTGATCTCTTGGTCTTTGAATACCACCAAGTAACCAGATTCTAGTCATGAACTTGTCCATCCAACCAACAAAATCGTCATGTACCAACCCTGGTGGGGTAACATAAGCCACATCTCAAGTACCATACCATCCTTGAGAAAGGACAGGGTAAGCTGAAGAGTTACAGGCATAGAATTGTCCAGGGGTCACCAAATCCCATCAGAAATCTACCTTCAGCTGGGATAAGGCAGTAACAATTGTAAAAGACATTTATTATGTGTCCCATCCTTTGTATTATATAACCTTGCTTTAGCACAAATAAATGTTGTGGGAGGGAACAGAATAATGAGATTGCACTTCACATTGTTCCCCATATATCTACTACTCAGTGGACCCTTTCCTCTAGTCACACACAAGTCAAAGATAGCACATGATCAGTAAAATCATGTAAGTTAGATCATGGGCTCCCAGATATCTGAAAATCACTTTAGAAAAACTGTTAAAATTAACTGAGATTTTCAACTCTTTGAATTTCTCAAAGACCAATGACAAACATTGTGACCTGTTAGAAGAAGTCTACATGCCATTATTTATGTGACATATAACAAAAGCAAAGGGGGAAAATGTCTTTTTGGTAACATATGACCTTCTTGGGGTGCACCTTGTGGCAAAGTCTTATTCATATAGATCTGAATCATGCCCATGACAAAACAGAGCTCTGATGGAGCTGGTGACTAATACAACATCCATAAATTGCCTTGGAAAAGTGTATGACCCTCTTGGCTATGGGCTTTTATGATTAGTATTATCCCTAGTCCATTCATGGGAAGAGGATACAAATAAAGAAAATGTAACATGGCTTTTAGTTAATAACCAAAACATACTAACTTAAGATAACATTTTTAAACATAATAACCTAGGTTAGATTAATTTATAAACTTCCTAGGCCCAGAAAAATAAGAAAAAATGAAAGCAAAACCAAATCCAAAAACAAAAACATCTTATTGTTACAGCAATGTAAGAGACAGGATAAAGTTAATCAGTGTCAGTAAATGGCCACGAGAACAGTGAATCCAAGAGCCTTTTTCTTTAATTTTGATGATAGTCAGAATCATTATCAATACTTGAAAACGACCTTCCCAAGCAGGCTGAGTTTCTTCAATACATTGAAAGGTTCTTCACATACATCTTGTCCCTTGGGTGTAAATCTGCATGTGTAATTATTTTACTTGAGACTCTTAACTAGGGAGAGAGGAACACCCTAAAATAATTGTCATTAAGACATTGTGTTCTGAAAAAGAGTAAACTTCACTTGCATACTCCTTGAAGTCCCTTCTCATCCCTTATACCATCAGAAATACTCATTCCTTTGGCCATACCTCTGACCATTCCTCTGGTCATTACTCTGAGGTCCCTTGAAATGACTACGTGTTCCTTGAGGAGTACTATGGTTTGGATAATAATTTACCTCATTTGGATTACAAGGCCTGTTGGAGGTTCTATTATCATTATCTCTCCAATTTCTGTTCCTATTTTCCTTATTTTTCCTTCTACAATTCAAGCTACAAGAAGTTGCTTGTAATAAAAATAATACTGTATTGCTCCTTTTTGTAATAGTTAAAATGAAATTATGAGGCTGCTAGTAGCTTTAATAACTTATTTATATCAAAGTAGTAATGTTAGAGAGAGGGAAAGGTAGGACAGTGGTAGAGAGTTACTTGGCTTCCTACTCTATTTTTGGCCACCATGATAGATTGAGACTCACCACCAACATGGATTCGCCAAGGTTCCAAGCTCTAGCCAGAAGAAAGTAAACAGTCTCCTTGTCTCACCTTATAGCAGTTTTCTCCACCCACATCACATCTCAGTAACTAACTATAGTTTCTTAATTTGTCTGGCACCACCCAGGGGGGCAGTGCCTATGCAATCAGTTTCTCATTTTGAGGGTTTCAGCTTTCCTTCTCTGAGGGTTTGTCTTTACCTACACATCTCAGTCACTTATTGATGACATCAAACAAAGCGACATAATAAGGAAAGAAATTCCCTTCCAATAATCCCCCCTTTGATTCTATGAGAGATGAGCATGTTGAAATCTACCCAGTTGAAGGTTTGGGGAGATTAATATGCCTAGTCTCCTCAATGAATCATTTCAAATAACCAGTTTATACCTCTAAAGATTCTCTTACTAGAGGTGTATAAAACATTGCACTTTGCCTAGAGGGAATTACAACAATTTGGGGATAAGAGGGAAAGAAAAGAGAAAGAAAACAAAAACAATGATTGATAGATGCATCGACAAAAAGCCAGTTATGGGGAATTCCCCTTTGGCATAAGAGTTTACATTCAGAATATATGATATGTTCAACACCCTTCAGTTCAGTTCATTATATCCGAAAGTTCACTCTGGATCTTTTGATGTAGTATATGGTTTCTGTAGGTATCTTTATGGCACATTCTCCAAAAGATCCGCTTTCCTGATTCAAGTATTGGTCATTTTCTTTTCTATAAATTGTTTTAAAAGATCTTAAACCTTGGATTTTAGAATAATTATACAATCCTCCCTGAGGAAAATATTGACTAACATCACAATCACCCCAGGATACATGACTGAGTTATGGGGTATATGAATCAGTTGTCAAAAGAAAACTAAGTCCCATTACCCCCCAAAAAACCCAAATAGAAGAGAAAAAATCAAATTCTGGATAAAAAATAAAATATCAAAATCTTACATGTATAAAATTATGAGTAAAAAAGAATAAACCCATAACAGGTCCTTGAATCACCAGAAAGGTCCAATTAAAGTGACATATCTTACAGCCTGTGGTACAATTGTAGCAATATTGCACTTCACCCATCGGCAGCCAGGACTACAGAAAAATGCCATACTATAAAAGAGAAAGGACTAGATTCAGAGGTAAAAGGGAAGTATGTGAATCCCTGGTCTGATTTTACCTTCAATCTCAGGGATAGGGGAGCCAAAATGAAAGTCAAACTAAGGTACTTATAGGAATCTGACACAGGGAAGTCCTGCATCTGAAGTTGTCAAAAAGTCACTTCCTTGAACCTCAAAAAAAGTCCTCTATCTTGAAGT
This sequence comes from Gracilinanus agilis, assembly GCF_016433145.1. Taxonomy (NCBI): domain Eukaryota; kingdom Metazoa; phylum Chordata; class Mammalia; order Didelphimorphia; family Didelphidae; genus Gracilinanus; species Gracilinanus agilis. The sequence continues at coordinate 534,612,491 of NC_058132.1, forward strand.
AGATCCTCCCCAATCCCACAGGGATTATTGATCTCCTTGAACTTGTGCTTCTTGGTACTGTGCAGTGGCTCTTTTGTGATCCCTTCTGAAATCAGACCCAATTTTATTAGTAAAAGTCCCATAATATTTAACAATCAATGGAAAGTTTCCATAGTCTAAAGCTTTTAGATATGCACTGGTATTAGGGCTAATAGATATTGTAAACTTATCCTTCAAAATCAAAAACATTAATACTGATTCCTTGTACTTCAAATACAAAAAATAAGAATACAGAAAATTAAATATCTTATAGCAAATGAAAAGAAAAACAATAATACTGTATTGTTCCTTTTTGAGTTATTTGCTTTGCCATGTCTTTCAAAGGAATCATGATTTATCAGAAGAAGTCAAATATGAAAGGAACATATCATCCACATCTTCACTCAGGTATTTGACTTTTGCATCATCTTCCAGCATCTTATCATTTATGCGCTGGCTACTTTCTATTCTAGAACTACAATTTTCTATTAAGTTTTCTTCCATCATTAGCCAAAACTTATGAATCTAACAATATACATTTGTTATCAGGTGAATTTTTATTATCACCCACCATAATCTTCTCAATAAACTGTGGTTTTCTTGGGTTCAGTAGAGAGGCTCGACCCAGTCTATAATCAAAAGATGTCACCCCTGAGCCATTTGGTTAACTCGATTTCTTTAAATCAGAACCTGATAGAGCAGCATTGAACCTACTAAATTCAAATGCTAAATGTTCATTTCTATTATGTATCTATTAATTTACATTTTTGACTGCATACTTGACTTTGGAGGTACTCTAATGGACAACTGTTTGTTTTGATAAGGCCTTGTAAAATCTGTAGACCTATTAAAGGAATGTGATCTAGTTATAAATGAAAGGAAGGAAAGACTTCTGAATGGAATGTGAAAAACTTTGTGACAATACTATTTTTTTCACAGATAAAGGATTTAATGTTGTCTGGGGACTGTGCTAAAGTTTCTCCAAAACTGTTCCTGGTAGTACAGGAGTTTGTTTTAGGCCTTTGCAAACTAATAGTTTGTCTATTTCCATAAAATCCATTTAACCATAATTTTGGAGCATTAAATAAAGAATATGAAGTCCTTCCTAATAGTGATGCTTTGGTGAATTTACCTGAACTAGATGATCTACACAAAGTTTTTTGTTTTAACTCCTCTGAAGATGAAACAAACCTGTTGAGTGACTTTGCTTTGATGTACCTGGAGAATTTCCCATTGTCTATACTTCAAAATTCCCAAAAAGAAGAAAAAAGAGAGGAGAAAAAAATCGGATTTTATAACCTTACTGTAGGACTCATCCTGAAGAGGTCACACTTTAAAACTTAACTTTAAACTTGTTCCTAAGGATGTGTCTTTTAAAAAAATCAACTTTTAAATTCCTTCTCGAGTTATTATGTCTCCATGAACTACCCTAAGCACTGGGTGATTTTAAAGAGAAGGTAGAAATAAAAAGAATAGTCATCATCTCACCACTTGAATCATTCTCTGGAATCATTCCCTCATTCTCTGGAGCTGAGCTAAAATCTTTCCACTTTTCTACCATCACAGTCTTACAATCTAATTTAAAAGAATGCAAAGTTAAGGCTTCACCAAGCTGATCCCTAACATGGCTGTTGTTGTGTCTCAGGAACCCAAAATTCAAAAAAATAAACATCAATATTAGGTAAGCTAAAACGAAGAGGAAGAGGAAGAAAGAAAAAAAGTCAGATAAAAACTATACAGTAGGAGCATCTCCAATTTTGTGATCAGCCAAATTGTTATCAATAAAAATTAATCTTGGAGACTTTATACTAAATTTATAAGTATTTATTAGTATAAAGAGAAAGTGAGAAATAAGGTTTCCAGCCTTTCTAATTCAAAGTAAGATCAGGTCCCTGCAGGGTCTTGCCATGGTCCTGCCATGTTGCCATTTGCCGGAGATGCTTACATGGGTAAGGCAGCATCATGATGGCTGAGAGAAGACTTCTTCCACAGCCCAAAGGAATGGTCTAGTGCAGTGATGGGCAAACTACGGCCTGCAGGCCAGATGTGGCCCCCTGAAATGTTCTATCTGGCCATGCGACATTATTCCTAATTTGATGAATACAATGAGTAGGATACAATACAATAAAATTTCTAAAGAGTTGCCTTAGAAACAGACAGATGAGCATTTCCTTTCCTTTGGCCCCCTCTTTAAAAAGTTTGCCCATCACTGGTCTAGAGTGTGCCATCCACAAGCTTTTCAAGCTCCCTTTCAACCCTTCCCCCTAACCATACTTCAAGATCCTTCAATTGGCCCACAGCCTCAGCCCTGGTATATCAACACTCTGTGACTTCTGCCAGTCAGGAACCTGACCCGCCCATGCTGGCAGATCCAGACACATGACTCTATGACTCCTATGGCTAGTTGAGTCTTCTACAGGATTGGACTGGGTTGGAAGTCTCCCAGAATTTAATTTACACAATTGACACATAATAATTGCATGTGATTCCTGGGGTGATCTTTGAAAGATTAAAAAGAATACAAGAACCACCATGGAAACAGAGGAGACAAAGTGCTATAGGAATTTTCCAAAATAGAAAGTGAATGTAGCTTAAAAACTACTCATGAACTATTAAACTTTATTTCAATTTTTAAGGAAATGCTAGAGAGTATTATAAAAAATGGATAATGAAAGTATAGAAAAATAAGTTTTAGACATATTGATATTTTTATTTCAGTAAACACATGTTATGCCTTACAAAAATAATGTCCTTTTTAGATGGGGTTATGAAAATGGGAGATCAAGACAGCATTATAGGTATAGTATACAAAGAATTTTAGCAGAGTGTTTGACAAAGTATTATATTACTTTTCTAGCGAGGATAAAGAGATAAGAGCTAGCTAGCAGTTAAAGTGGATTAGAGACTAGAGGAATAGTCAGATTTAGACAGTACTAAATGGTTCAATGCCATCTTGGAAGGAGGTTTCCAAATTCCACTGTGATCTATGCTTGGCTCTGTACTGTCTAACATCTTTATCAATGAGATTTCAATAAAGGCAAGAAAATATTTTTGTTAAATTTGCAAATAACACAAATCTGGAAAGAATAGTTAATATATTGGATGACAGTATTAGAATACAAAAAGATTTTGATAGGCTAGAGCATTCAGATAAATTTAAGAATTCATTAATGATAAATATCTTACTCTCAGTTTCAAAACATCAATTTTTGAAGTAAAAAATAAGGTAAGTATTGTTAAACTTTAGTCCAATCGAAAAAGATATAGAGGCTTTAGCTAATCCTAAGGTCAATATGAGTCAATAATGTGATTATGAAAGTCAAGAAAGTTAGCACAGTCTTAGTAAATAGTAAAAGAACCTCTCTGAATCCAGGACAAGAAAGTGATACATGCACTCCAATAAGATCACACTGGGCACTGTGTCCAGTTCTAATGGCTTTAGGAAGGATATTGGAGAGTATCTGGGGGCGGGGGGGGGGGGTTATAGCCAGAATGGTGATAGGCTTTGAGATACTGCTATATGGCTGGTTCAATGGACTGGGGGACATTTAGCAGGGGATATGAATTTTGTTATTTAAACAATTGAAAGTACTGAAAATTGAAGAGAGATTAGATTTTTCCACTTAACCCCAGCCAGCAGAACTAGGTGCCAAGCATTAGACAATAAAAATACATTTCCAAATAGAATTCCAAAACAGAATGCACTGCCTTGAAGAGAGTGGGTTCCTTTTTGATAGCTGTCTACAAGGAAAGGCTAGATAACCATATGTTAGACAGTGTGTAATAAGGATTCTCAGTCAACTTATTCTGATTTTATTCTGTAATTCTCTTCAGGATATTTAGTCATAAAACCCACCAAACAGCTATAATCTGATTACTTTATTGACATTGCATAAGTTTAATCCACTAAGATATTATGTACACTCCAGTACTTCACTGTGGTGTAAATAGACTACTGATATTCAAACACTACGCCAGTAGAATTCAAACTCTGAGAGGTCTAATTGTACCAAAAAAAGAAATAATTCAAATCTAGGCTCAGTGATTAAGGGCATGCCATGAGTCTAAGAATCAGCTTAGTATTTTTGGATTGACCCACCATTTTTGGGTAAGATGATGAAATTTCATTTGAAGATCATATAAATCAAAGAGGGATAGCAATTTCTGCCTATATACAGAGTACTCACATCTACAAAACCTCATATCTTTTAAGTACTCCAAAATTCAAAAATATAAGAACAGAACATAAAATTATTGCCAGGTCCATTTCATCAGACAACAATTTAAAATTACATTGCTAATTTCCCTTTTGCAATTCCTGCCACTCCTCCACTATCATCTTCTGTGCTTATGATTATTACTCGTTTCCACTGCCACTGCAAATATATCTATGGGGTTCTTAGTAACCATGGTCTCTATAAATCAGATCCAACCCTTTGAGGTTTTCTTGACATAGAACTATTTTTAAAAATTAATCTACAAAAGAAATGAAATATTACTAAATGTTTCAAAATCAGATATATAAAAATAGATTATAGTATTCAGGCTAAATATAGTTATTGTGATCCATTGCAAAAATTCATGCCTTTGCTTCATGTATTCATCTGCCTAAAAATATATACATGCTTCTCTCTTAAAATGTTATACAAAAAATATATACTTTAAAAAGCATTCTTAACTCTCTTGATACTTATCAGAGTAATATGATGAAATACCATCAGCATCATTAGATCTGTATATACAATTGGAAAGGTATATTTTTATAACAAATAAATTCTATGACCATTAAATTTTTAGACCTTTTTTTTATTCCTTGTTGGGTTGTTATGAGGTATATGTGCCTTTTGTGACTCTAACGAGATACCATTTGGCAGTTTCCATGTGGAGCCTTTGGATGACTGCTCCTTTATTTTTCCCTTTTAGAGATTTCTAACCAGTTTTATGCTTTTAGTTTCCTTCTTGAAGCATCGGGTGATCGCAGTACTGCTTCTGGATGTGAGTCTTCTTGTCAGAATGACACATTTAATTAAATTATACTCACTATTACTTGGTGAGCAGTTCAATCCCATTTATCTCTGTAAGTTAACCACTGAATGTTCTCCACAGTGCACCAAGTTCATGGGGGTCTTAAAAGCTAATGTTTCTGTTATCTAGAGACTTTTCCCCCTTATCATCAATTGGATACTTTTAAGTATCCTCAAATTACAGTAATTGAATTCAGTCTCCAGTGTAAATCAGATATACTAGGCCATCTCCCTCTTTTTTCCAATCTCATTAGACTTCTTTTCCAAAATGAAGTTAATCAATGGCTATATTGGCATAATCAAGGGTAGGGGGAGCTAGAATACACAGAGTCCCTAGGAAAGTTTGAAATAATAATAGCTACTAAAATAAACTTTTTAATCAAAGATTTTTAAATCAAAGATTCTTGTTTCATAGAACCTTTGGCCATTTGAGTAAAGTCTATGGACACATTTTTAAAATAATGTTTTTAAATATAAAACATAAAGTACTTGGGATTATAAATGAAAACAATTACACTGAAAAACTTATAAAATATTTTGAATTAAATTCATAAACACTAAGTTCAGAAATCCTGCAGTAAGTCAAGAACAAATATTCAAAGAAATATCTTTGATAGTTGTTTTTCTATCAGTAGTTTTATTTATTTCTCATTCTTTTGTGTACTGTGTTTAGGAATTCTTTCTTTTAAAAAGAGCTGAAAAACCTTTAAATACATTATGTTCCAATTCAGCACATGTGGGCCCATAAATAATGCAAATTTAAAATGAAAGTAAGTTTCTCATTTCTCCACTTTTAATCTTTATCAGAAATTATTTATTTAAAGAAATGAAATACATTAGGCCCAGTAGGATAGATAGACACAAAAACACACACATGCATGCACAAACACACATGCATACATTCTGTGAAGCAACCAAACCTTTTAAATAATGTTAAAATTCTGTGCTGGGACAGCTTACTATTATTTTTACAACTTTTTGTAGAGGATTAGTTCTCAAAAACATTTCAGGAATGATTCAATTGAACAAATATTTATTATCTCATATGCAAAGCACTATGTTCTTTCATAACGATCAGAAAATGAAAGAGATAGTCAAAAGGAACCTTCTTTTTCAATGAGACTCCTATAAACTATAAAGTCTTTCAATAATCCATCAGGCATCTATATGGTGCCTAAACATGTAAAACAAAGAGGAGGATTTAGGTAATCAGATACTTTGGCACAAAACATTTCTTCCTGAAATATTCAGATAAAGAAAAGAAACCGTGCATAATTGTCCCTTTTAAAAAGCCACATATTTCACTTTAATTTCCTGACAGATTATTTTTATTGACATTTTGTTGGTTAGCTAGCTGGCACAGTATATAGAGCAGTAGGCCCAAAGTCAGAAAGACTTGAGTTCACATTCAACCTCAAAAACTACTAGCTCTGTGATCCTGAGCTAATCACTTAACCATTGTTTGCCTCAGTTTCCTCATCTGTAAAATGGGAGTATAATGGCATCTACCTCCTGGAGTTAGTGTAAAAATCAAATAAGTTAATAATTGTTAGAACAGTGCCTGGTCCAGAGTATTATAAAAATAGTAGCTATTTTTATTATTATTGATGTGATAATCTTGCTATTCCTATAATTCACATGTAAGGTTTTATTACATAGTGAAAGAATTCTAATAGAAATATGCTGTTATCACAACTCAAAGAGGAAGATTATAGATTCTTTAATGAACTCATTGAAATGAGCACTTATGCAATTATTTCCTCAAACATCAACAGTTATCACTCTTTTGAGCTATATATATATGATTAGTAACCACAAAACTAATGAAATTACAATGATGAAAAACACAACAAAAATCTGTTTCGCTTTCAATTGTTAATGTCAAATTGATGGCACAAATGGAAGGTGGAGTGGATGAGAAGAGCCCAAATTGTAGTTTCACTGTTATAAGGACCTTTTATATAGAATACCTTATCTGCCATGTATAGTCACAGAAACTGATCAGAGCACTGAAAAAGATAAGGGACTTGCCTATGGTCACACTGACAGTATACATTTAAAGCAAGAGATAAAACCAGATCACCCTGACCCTCAGGCTAGCTCTCTATCTGAGCCATTTTACGTCTCTCTCATAGAGCTATAACCCCCATAATTATTATTCTGATGGCCCATAATGGTTTGAGATGATGCTGATGTTTCTAGAAGCAGGATAAGGATCATCCACATTCTAATCATGCTTTTAGGAAAATAAAAATTCAGGAAGTTTAGAGTAATAAGAGAACAAACTCTAGAAGGTTAGACTAAGGGTTCTGAGTATGTGCTCACAAATCAACTATATGTCTATGGTCTAAGAAGCAACTAAGTTCAGAAATGTTCATCACCATATTGGCCAGAGTACCACGAATTCTTTGGCAAGGGAAATCTAAAGCAACACAAAGAAACAAAATAACTCTCTTCTACTTCTGTAGTCGAGTTGTAGAGTAGTGAGTAAGGAGAGCATAGGATACTAAGAATTATATTGTTTTCAGATCATTTATACTTTTATACATTCATACTATGTATACAGATCCATTTAAACATAAAAATGAGACTTGTCAAATGACCAACCAGTTGATATTCTAATGGTATAAATAAAAGACATTCATATTGACATCTTTGCTGTATCATCTTTTGGTAACTCCTTTTTTATTTCAGTTCAACTGAGTCTTCACTGCAGCAAGGCAATCTGTTTACTCCTCCCTAATTGATTCTCTATAACACTATGCATTAAAATGTTTTCAAACCTTTCTACCTTTCTTCAAAACTCTGAGACTTTTTCTTTCTTTTATCCTTTCAGATGAGAACCTTACTTCTTATTTTTTCCTGAGGAAATTCAAAAGATTCAGCATGAGTTCCCTCTGTTCCCCCTTTTTTCATGAAACCTCAACATTTTCTTCCACTCTGTCTTCTTTTCTCCAGTCTCTGATGATATACAATGACTATTTTACTTGCCAAGAACAACTTCTACATGTTGCTCCCAATCTTCTCCAGTAAACATATCCCACTATTGACCCATCTCTCTAATCCTCAGTTTCTTCACTTCTGTCTTCAAACAAGCCCATATCTTCCACTCTTTAAAAGATTTCACTAGGTCTTGCCAAAAAGCTATCATGCTATGCATTTTTCTTTTTAAACCAAATTTATGGGGGGAAAGCTATATATTCTCATTGCCTCTTACTGACTCCTCTAACCTTTACATTCTTCTGACTTCATGAATCAAGAGAAACCTATTTCTCCAAAGTTACCAACGATCCTTTCATTGCTAAAGCTGATGGCCTTCCTTAGTCAATCCTTTTCAACATATATGCAAAATCTGGAGGTTGATCACTTTCACCTCCACTCCTACCCCATTCCCCCAATATTTTTCCTACCTGTTTTCATAACACAATAATTTTATGTATTCTCCCCCTACCTATATGAATATTACTTTTTAGTTTTCTTTACTGCTTTTATGACTATGGGTTTATCACAAATGTTCTGTCCTGGACCTCTTCTCTCTTTATGTTCTCTATTAGTAACCATATTAGCTTCTATGGGTTTAATTATCATTTCTTTACAGATTACACACAGTTCTATATATAAACTGCATACTAGACATTTCAGACTAAATATTCTAAAGACCTTTCATATGCAACATGATCAAAAGAGAATTCGTTAACTTTCCCCTAAAGCCCCCCACTCTACTGGCTTTGTCTATTTTTTCAAGTGCAATATCACTTATCTAATCTCTTAGATTCATAACTTAAGTGATCTTCTTGGCGCTTTATTTTCTTCATTATACATTTACAATCGATTGCTAAAACTTGTCATTTCTACCTCCATAATATCTCCTGAATCCAGAGGTGTGTTAAATATTTCACAACCAGCTCTTTTGGACTGGAAGTGTGCCTCCAATACACTTTTGTTTAGTGTACATTAATCTCTATCAGGTTTCTCCATCACTTTCTTAAGTTGAGACAATCAACATAACAATAAACCAAGTCCTAATATGTAGCATTTGCCAATATCTAAAGTGCAAATGTTCAAATGAAAACTTAACAATCAACTCTCACAAGCACATTGCTGTTTATATATGACCTTCCATCTCTCTTCACACAACCATTACCTTAGTCCAAGCCATCATCTCTTCTTGCCTAGATTATTGCAAGGACCTTCTAATTGATCTGCCTACCTCAAGTATCTTTCCACTATAATAAATGTTTCACATATTTGCCCAAGTGCTTTCTTATAAGAAATGATTTGGCCACAAATTAATGGCAACATTGGTTTAGAGTTCAAACATATTAGAAACTTGTATGAAAAACTTTGCAAGAGGAGATGTAGATAATTAGCAATGCTATCTCACAACAGTTTAAAGTTACAAAAGGAGAAAAATGTGGAGGGGGGAATTTTGGTATGAGACTCAACTAAAGCAGATCATTTGGAGAGCATTTCTAGAAAAAAATATATGAAAATTACCAGTTTTGTGAGCAATTTGATAGCAAACTATTTTCATCAATTTTTACAATAGAAGCACAACATTTGTGCTATAATTCCTAAATGCTTATTTTGTCCTGTGTTCAAAAGGTCATGGAGACCACTTAGCATGAGCTTCTCTTTTTCCCCTTTAACATAAAACCTCTCAGCTTATTTTCCCCACTCTGCCTTCCCTTTCTCCAATCTCTGATAATGATGCAATGTTATCCTTACCAAGGACAACTAAGTAGTTTATTCTCTGCTTTCAACCAATCCTGAATTTTCCGCACCCTTTAAAAAATGTTGAATTTCAGTGCTCTGAATTTGAGGGCCATGCCCCTTTTGACCTATAAATTCTGCTACTTTGCCAGGTCCCTCCTGGAAGAATTTATATAGGCACAGAGGAGAATGGCCCTCAAACTAGATGAAGATCAAAGGACGAGTCTTTGGACAGCAATACAATGCAAGATTCAGTAGCTCCTATTTATCCAAAGGAAAAAGCTCTACTTCTGAAATATCACTTCTTATTAGTGAGGTGCTGGATCTTCTGGTGTTCTTGAAGATCAGTGTCAAGTGACCTGGCACTCAGTTGTGCCTGAGTGCTAATTGACTAGGGTACAAGTATCTATCTTTTAAATAGCCTTTTCCACACTCATGATTAATCCTTGAGGCAACTCAGCCTTGGCACATATTCAAGACACTCGGTGACTTTAGACATAGGTATCTATGTAGGAGTGAAAACTTAAAATGGGCTTGTTTTCATAATTAACCTAGAGATGAAATAGAGTCAGTGACTTCAGGAGGTGTCAGTTAACTCAGAATGGGCAGTCTGTTCAGCTTGAATACTAATAAATATCCTTAGAATAACCTTGACTGTAGCTACTGTTATCTTAGCGTGAGGGCAGCTGTTAACAGGGACCAGAGAGAAGGGAGAGGGGGAATGAAAGACAAAACATTTTATGTAAGTTACAATATGAGAAGATAGTAAACCTGCTGAACCTTTGACAAGCAAATATATGAAGTGTCAAATGGCTAGAATGGAACATTATTAACTTTTATCCCGAGCAGAAAAAATATGTTAAATCCACATTTTATACTTAGTTTCTTCTACTTAGGAAAGTAGACTGCCAAAATTGGATTAACTTTTGCATTTTTGGTGTATAAGTAATAATAACAAGAACAAGAATAATCTTGCTTTGATTTAACATTTAGTCTCACATCTCTAGGTAAAAATTAATAATCAGATAGAGAAAAGAGCCACAGTAGTTAAAATAATTCTCTAGCAGATGGGGGGGAAAGACCACCTAGGAAAAAATACCCCATATAAATAAAAAGAATTAACACTTAAAAACACATAAAAATGATATAAGGAACAGATTTGACAAGAAAACTAAATTCAAACACATACTTAATCCTGCTGTGGGGGGTTGGGTAACAATTTTGAAAACATGAAATGGTTTATTTTTAAATCAGAAGACACCAAACATATTGCAGGTACCTTATGGATAACATTTTTTAAAAAATGCAAAATTTGAAACTTTAATAATCCAGATAATTTTTCCAGTCCTCTCACACTTGTTTTCCCTCCTCTGTACATTCTGACCCAATGACAATGACCTCCTCGTTGTTTGTTACAGAAGACTTTCCATCTATTGGTTTCATACTTTTTCATTGGCTGTCTCCCATACTGACAATGTTTTCTCTCCTCAATTTTATCTTCTGGCTTCTCTGTCCTCCTTTAAGGCTAGCTAAAATCTGACATTTTGCAAGAAATCTTTCCCAGTACCCCTTGATGCTAAGTGCTTTCTCTCTGAAATTAACTTCTTACCAATCCTGTATTTATCATGCATGAGCAATGTGGTTTACATGTTGTCTCCCCCACACTAAATCAGACTGTGAGATCCTTGAAGGTAGCGCCTATTTTTACCTTTATTGTATCCCAACTACTTAGTACAGAGAGAATATATCAGCGAAAATCTTATAGGTCAATATTTCATCAACTTTTAAATATTTATGAAGTCAAATCATGGTTATCCTCGATGAAATATGAGAAAGGAAAGAGCTTTTTCCTTTCAAAAGGTATTGCTATCTTTTGTTTTTAACATTGTCTTCATCTCAGAATTTATCTATCCCTTAAATAGCAAGCCATCCCAGGTCACAAAGAATTGTGTAAAACTATGTATCAATTGAATTTGACAATATATGTATTCATATATCTGGGTATGTGTCCATGTATATATATATATATGTGTGTGTGTGTGTATGTGTGTATATATTTACATATAAATATATATATATATATGCATGCTATCCCATTCCCATAGACTCTCGCTTATGGATGTTAGATTTTCACAGACACAGTTTGCTGAAAACTATAGAGAATACAAGATACTGTTATGCTTACTATGACACAAAGAAAAACGCTTTCAATTCAGCAAAGTATAACCCATTTCTAATGGGCTTTTCTCCAACTACAAATATCCAAGCCCATTTCAGTGTGATAGATGCAATCACAGAAATCATTTTGTTCAATAATGCTCTGATTACCAATGAAAGCAAGGCATAAAATATAGTATAACAAATATGGCCATCAAAGAGGTTAACCACTGAAAGAATGGAAATTGTCCATAATGGAAAATGAACAATAAAAAAACATGGATTCAGATTTTGATTTTGCAGCTTGCTATCTATATTATCTTGACCAAATAATTCCTCTTTGAGCCTCAGCTTCCTCATTTATAAAATGAGGGATTTTATCTTTAAGATTAGAAGATCTCTAAGATACCTTAGAGGATAAGTTTCAAATATGCCACTCATGACACTCCCAAGTGGCTTATACTATATTAAAATTTAGAGGGTTGGGGGAAGCTAGATGGCTTGGGGGATTGAGAGTAGGGCCTGGAAAATGGAGGTCTTAGTTCAAATCTGGCCTTGGGCACTTCCTAGGTCAAGAAATTTAGTTCCCATTGCCTAGCCCTCATCACTCTTCTACCTTAGAACCAACACACACAGAAGGTAAGGGTTTAAAAAATGTAATTGGGAAATGTTTGACAAAATAAATAAAAATACAATAACCTTAGATACCATTATAGTTTAAAACTAAGTCAGTATGCAACCATTAGAGCATCCTCATGAACCTTATTATACTTGAGTTGGGCACCTCTATTTTATAGTTTAAATCTACAGTCCTTGCTTCTCTCTGCTGCATACAATTCGCACGCTTCTAAAAGCTCTCATTGTTGGATAAAATGTAAAGAGGAAATATAAAAAGGATAAAGAATCCTGTTGTTCAAATCAACATGCATCTGGATCCTCAGCTCATATAATGGGTCTTAAAATGCTTACATCTTGGGTGACTAATGAAATAGTCAAGAAGCTGGGCTTAAAGTTGACCTGTTAGAAAAAAGTAAGATAGATTATATTTGGAAATGTTATAGCAATTTCAATATCAGGCTCCTCAAAAGCTCATCTTTTTATACCAAAATTCTGCTGGTGGCATTATATGCCTTCAAATCATAGAATACCACAATTCAGTCTCAGAAGAATCAAAATTTTTGGTGATTCAAATGATGATGGAGAGATAAATGATGGCAATATAGGCCATAGCATGTAACCCATGAAGATTTGTTTCCAAGAAGTGGCATGAGATATCCAGAAATGAAGGCAGATCAGTCATACAAAGAGAGGAAATGATAATAAATGAAATATTCACGTGTTGTTTTAGTGCCCCCATAATGTTAAAAGTCCTAAATAAAAGGACCTTAGCATGTTTAATAGTTTTGAGGGCATAGATCAAAATCACACAGAAAGAGAAAGGGTGAATGGGTTTCAATTTACTCCATTAGATTCCATTTGATCATGTAATTAATTATGTGGGTTCCTCATGCTGAAATAAAAACCTTACCTTTTTTTCAGAAATCAAAGGATCCAAAGGAAAATAAAAGCAAAACTAAACTAATTGGACCAAAATTCTGACAGAATATCAAAGTAGACTCATAAATTATGATAAACTCTTAGTTAACATATTTGTTTACTCTTATGCTGAAAAAAAATGACCTAAGTGAAACTAGACTGAATATAGTTATACGCTGCGTCATTAATTCAATCAATCCAAGATCTCAGGCCAAAAACTGAACCACAGGCCAATGTTTTTAGTTTAGTTTAGTTTGGGGTTTTTTTTTAGTTTAGTTTTGTTTTTTTTTTTCATTTAGGTATTCTGCCTCAGTTAGGCTGCCATCAAGTGACTGGTGGTGTTTCAGTAGGATATCTAAAGCATGTAAAACTTGAGATTACAAAATTAAAACAACAAAAACGACAAAGAATTATGCCACAAGATAAAAGTTTTAGATTTGGAAAGGATTTTAAAGTTCATCCAATATAGTTCATTCTTTTTACTGATAAAGAACAAGAAGCCCAGAGAGGTTCAGTGATTTGTCTAGGGTCAAAGAAGTCCTAAATAGCTGAGCAAAGATTATGACTGTTTTTCTTTCTGCTACATCAAGCTGTTGCATTCAGCACAATCAGCTGTGTCTTCCTAAAACAAAACCTACTTGTTTATTTATTGTAGGCAGTTTGATTGAACAGTGGAAAAAGCACAGGACAAGGACTGAGGAAAACCTAATTTCAAATTCTGCCTCACACATTCTAGGTAAGTCATTTCACCGTTGCCTGCCTTAGTTTTTTCAATAATAATAATGATAAATAATAATAGCTTCTTCACATGGTTGTTACCAGGATTAAATAATTTAACATATTTAAAATATTTTGCAAAGCTGAAAGCCCTATATAAATGCTAGTTGTCATTTCCAAACAAAAAAGAACCTAGTTAACTTCTCACAGAAAACAGGTCAAAAAAAGTGACTTATAAATATTAAAGTATATAAACTGTCACCAAAACTGTGATAAAGTTCAACTTCAGAACATTTACTTTGTTAATCCTCCTATCTACAGGCTAATTAGACTTTAAAAATCTGCTAACTCTATCTTATTTTTAGCAGTTAAAAAGTTAGAGAACAGGTGTTAAATAGTAGATTAACACCTCCCACATACTTACAACAAAGACTAATTTCTTGCTCATATCTTTCTCTTCAGACTTTTCAGACTAATTTCTCTATTCTTTTCGGTAGCAATCAGCTCACAACTCTTTTTCATCCTTTCTCTGACTCTTCTGAAGACACATGCGCTTTTCTATTGAAAATATTGTATTATTCTTTCTGCCTATCAACTTATAGTAATTTGTCTTCAATACTTCAGAATCTGAGAACGGGAACTTCAAAACCATTTAGTTCAGAGGTTTTTGATGTCTGGGAAAATTTCAGCATAATGTTTTGTTTTGAAAACAGAAGATATATAGGATTACAAAGGAAACCTATTATAATCAAAAATAGTTATCTATTTAACATATAGATATATAGATATATAATGGAAGCTTATGGACTTCAGTTTAAGAATCTTCCCTTTTAAAGGATTCTAATTCAATAACTACAACAAAATGAGGAAGGGAAAATGAGGAGTACTGGGTAGAAGGTGGGAGAGAGGCAGAAGGAGTAAAAGGGAAAGGGGAAAGTTAAGGGAAATGAAAATTAGAGAATTATATAATTGTCAGTTTATTTCTAAATGAATGAAATTATATAATCTGAGTTCTTAAAGAAGTAAAAGAAAATGAAAAGTCAGCTAAGTTAGACAGAGATAAAAATAGACTTTGTTTCTTTAATGAAGTTAAACTGACTGTCTATTATGTCACACATTTAAAACCTTAGCTCAAAGTCTCTTTTGGGGCACTCATCTACAGACATCAGCATCAACAACAATAAACCATTTTCAGGGTCACCTAAAGGTTGGTGCGGATGAATGCTTCTTAAAATGTTTGATTCAGTAGTCCTGCACCCTAGGGCTTTAAGGAAGTTGTACAAACAAGCCCGGGATTATTATTGCATTTAATTAATTTCAAACAAACTCATAAAAGTATTTTCAGAGTTTTTTCTTTGATAATATGATTATAGGAGAGATTCTCAGGTTCTAGTTTGTGAATATTAAAAGATCTCTGTCTCTGTAATCTACTTTGTAAATACAATAGTTAATTATTAGTATTTTGTTGACATAACAGATCTAAAAGAACTTTTTCATCTCTCAGAAGCTGAAACATGAAAAATAAAACCCTTAAAACTTTGTACTATATACATAGTTAATAGGGAAACTTCGGATTTTTAAATAATATTTTAAACCAAAAAAATAGAGAAATAGTTTTCAATGCTCAATTTTCAGCCGTTAAATATAGGGACAAAGTCCCTGATTTCACTGGTATAAGGAACTTCTAAGTGAGAAAACGCTTCTTAATATAAATATGTTCCTTGTCTGCAATTCACAGTCTCAAAAAAGTTGCCTAAAGCACTGTGAGCAAGCTCAGATAGAAATGGGGGCAGCTATATTATCCATCAAGATCCCTGTGGCCCACATATTGACTTTGTTATAAAAATGTCATATGTTATTTTTGTTAAATATTTCCCAAGTACATTTTAATCTGGTTCTGGCCAAACTAGCATTGTGGGCTGCATTTGTCATGGGGTGTTGGATGCTTCTGGTTTAAAACAACTAGAATTTAAATGATTTGCTTAAGGTCAGAGAGCCAGTATACAGAATTTGAACCCAGGTTTTCTTGTCCTCAGGGACATCTAAGAGGCAAAATGGATTAAGTGCTAGAATCAGGAAGATTCATTTTTCTGAGTTATATCTGACCTCAAATACTTATTAGCTTGCATGACCCTGGACAAGTCACTTTATTCTATTTGTCTTAGTTTCCAATCTATAAAATGAGACGGAGAAGGAAATGGCAAATCACTCTAGTATCTTTGGCAAGAATATGCCAAATGGGGTCAAAAAGAGTCAGACCCAACTCAAAACAACTGAACAACAAAAAAAATTTCTTATCCCCAAAGCTAGGTCTACATAAAACAATGCAGCCAATTTTATTTGAAAAGCAATCTGTTATTGTCACACAATTTCAAGATAGTCTTCCCTGGCACAAGAACAAGGTACTATTAGATTTATTCTACTACATAAGCTTAAAAAAATTAACAATTATTGGGGGGGGGAAGTATAACTACACACTCATACCTTTTGTTCATTTCCATATGATAGCCCTTCAGGTAGTTGGGCTTTGGCTTTCAATCAGAGAAAAAAGGAAATCTAGTCAAACCAATCAGACTGCCTTATGGTAACAGAGTTAATGTAGTAAGTCAGTGCTGAAATTGAACATATAGTAATGATCATTGAACTAATTTAAAAAAGAAAACTTTCAAAATACACTAAAGTAGGCATCACTACAAAGGAAAGCAAAGAACTAAGGAAATTATTTAGATAATATGGGCAAAAATCACTGTCACTTTGTGACTCAAATTAAATATTCAGGTACGTGTGAGTCTTGATTTCACCATGTAATTGCCCTAGTGTTGTATTTCAGTTTTACATCTGTAGATAGAACTAAAGACTCGTGGGAATTTAAAGCAATTTTCCATGCCATCTCTCGGCTCTTCACATGTGGATATGTGTGTGGAGGGGATTTGATCAGATATTAGTCACTTTAGTGCTATTAGGGTACAACAATCTGTGGTATTCAGCTTTTGTGCTCAATTTCAGGAGGTTTTATAAATTAGATTACACAGCATTTCCAAAGCAATTTAGATGCCACACACTGAAGAGAGGCTAGAATAATAGTATGCATCTAGACCAAAACGTTCATGGGACAAATTAACTGTGACTTCTTACAATGGAAATTGTACTCCTGCTGCCATTAACATTTTCCTGAGTTTTAAATTTCTCAGACAAAACTTTTCTTAAATTCCAAAGAAACAGTGTAAAACTCAGCTTTTTTTTAAAGACTAAAGTCCTTTTAATGACATTGCACTAGTGATACTAAGGGGAAAATATTTCTGCCAAAACACTCTAATTAGCTAGGCTGTTACTACCTATGCAAGTAACTACTATTTTTACTAACAAGTCTTCCTAGAAAGGATTATGCTTTTTGAAAAAATTAACATTTCAGTTTTTGAGATAAAAACTCACTATTTGACAAAAACTACTGGGAAACTGGGCAAACAGTTTGGCAGAAATTAGGTATAGACCAATATCTCATATTCTATACCAAGAAAAGGTCAAAATGGGTATATGACTTAGTGGTACCATAAGTAAATTAGAATAATGTAGAATAATTTACCTTACAGATCAATGGTAAAGTGAAGAAGTTATGACCAAACAAGAGATGGAGAGCATTATAAGATGTAAAATCAATAATTTTGATTTTATTAAATAAAAAGGTTTTGTATAAAACCAATATAACCAAGATTTGAAAAGCAAGCAAAAAAATGGGGGGTATAGTACTTTTTTTATAAAGAGCTAATTTTTCAACTTATAGAGAACTAAATCAAATTCAAAAGAACACAACTCATTGCCTAATTGACAAATGGTCAAAGGATATTAATAAGCAATTTTCAAATGAAAAATATTCTAAATCATGCTTGATTAAAGAAATGCAAATTAAATCAATACTGAGATACCACTTCACACTTTTCAGATTGGCCAATATGACAGTAATGTAAAGTGATAAATTTTGGAGAGGATGTGGCAAAACTGAAACACTAATGCAGTTAGTGAAGTTGTGAAATGATCCAACCTTTTTGGAGGGAAATTTGGAACTATAAACAAAGGGGCATAAAACTGTGTATACCCTTTGATACAGACATTTACTGGGTCTGTATACTAAAGGGATCATAAAAAAGGGAAAAGGACCTACTTGTAAAAAATATTTATAACAGGTTTGGGTTTTTTGAGGGTTTTGTTTTTTGTGGGGTTTTTTTGTTGGTCACAAAGAATTCGAAATCAAGAGGATGTCCTTCTATTGGGGAATAGCTAAACAAGCTGTGGTATATGCTTGTAATGGAATACTATTGGCTATGAGACATGATAAGAAGGGTCATTTCAGAAAAAAGCTGGAAATATCTACATGAACTGACACAGAGTAAAATAAGCAAAACCAGAAGAACATTATAGCAGTACTGTGAGATGCAATACTGTGGGATGATCAACTGAAAGATTTAGTTACTCTCAGCAATAGAATGATGCAGGACAATTCTGAAGGACTTATGAAAAAGAATTCTATCCACCTACAGAGAAAAAACTGATGGAGTTTGATACAAATCAAAGCCTACTCTTTCTCACATTAATTTATTTATGGTTTTATTTGGGAGTTTTAGTTTGATTTGAATATTATCTTACAATAATGACCAATTTGGAAGTATGTTTTGCATAATAATATATGTATAACTCAGATAAAATTACTTATGATCTCTGAGGAGGGAGAAAAGGGATGGAAAGAGATATTTTGGATCTTATAATTTCAGAAAAACATGTTGAAAATTGTTTAAAGAAAGCAACTGCTTGAACACATGGGTTGATGCAGAAATGATTTGGGATGTAGACTCTTAATGACCACCCTAGTGCAATTATCAATAATATGAAAATAGGTCTTGACATGAATCATGTAACCATGGAAAAAATTTTTCTAAACAACAAAAAAATACCTAAAAAATTGTTATATTACAGATAATGGGGAAAATAAAATATCTTTGAAAATTAACAAAATTCACAAAAGAATCAATTTGATTATTATTATAAGCAAATGGAGGTTTAAGATATAATCAGATATCAGTTGGAAAATAAATGATCTTTCCTAAAGGTATGAGGCATACCTATTGCCAGAAAACTAATATTTATGAAGCACTATATAGTAGAGACGGACTTAGGATTATTCAAATATTACCTTTAAAACTGACAAGGTGTGTGACCCTGGGCAAGTTGCTTAACTTACATGAGCATCAAGTTTCTTCATTTATAAAATGGGAATTATAGTAGAATTTACCTTATAAGAGTTTTTGTGAGGATGAGATGAATTAACATATGCACATTGTTTGCAAAGCTTAAAACACTATATAAATTCTAGCAATTATTATTACTTAAATGCATGATCTCATTTGAGCTCATAGATGCTACTTATCTTTTCATTTTTATAGATCGTGAAATTGACAGAAACTTTAAATTTGTTAAACAGTTAATAAGTATTAGATTTATGATTGACATACATATTTCTCAACCCCAAATCCAGTGTTCTTTCAGCATCACTACAGAATAAATCAACACTCTCTCCAAATTCCACTTTGATTTCTTTCCAAAAAAAAAATCCCCTGGAATTCTGGGTGAGGCTGTCCCTGTATCTTTGCAGGGATTCCATGCATCCATCTCTACATAACAAGAGTTAGATGTGAATTTGAATTGCTACTCTCCTAGTCTCTCCTAGTCCTGTCCTGTGATTTTAAGCTCATGGGGTTTCAACTCTTGGGACCTCAGTTTCATCTGTTAAATTGGGGAGGAGGAAAAATAAATCTGTAATACCCTTCCTAGACTTAAATTCTATGATCTGGGTTCTGCTTTGATAAGAAATATGGCCTATACAAATATCATCAGCATTAGAAAACTAAGTGACAGTGTCAATATGAAAGTTATGACTAATGCTTTGCTGGAAAATTAGACTTTTTTCAAAAATGTTACTTCAGTCAAGGTGCTTATGATTTTTTCAGAAGGATATATCTTGAATTGCCCTCCCCCAACCAAGATCTCTTCCTCCCAGTTATAGATATATCCAAACACTGGAATCTAAAACTTTTACTTTCCTCTATGAATTTTTAAAATTACAAATATATATATTTAAAGTGGAAAAGATTTAACAGTTCTAAACCTGAAGAAACTGCTTTGAATGTAAGAGAAAGTCATTATTTGCTGACTATCATAGTTTATTTTGAATTGGCTAAATTCATTGATGTGTGAACTGCTTATCAAAGCTTGATAATCAGTTTATAAATCACTTTGAGACTGGCAGAAATAAATATTAATGAGTCAATTTGCAGGGCATTCAGAGTGATTTCTTCCTACTCCTATCCCCATGGTGAAGGGCCTTCCTTATTTTATAGGAATGAATGTACAATTTATTGGCTTTAATGCCTTATTTTTTTTCCTCAAGATGGTCCTATGACTATTACACTAACTCAAACTATACTCTAGAAAACTCCCTTGGTAGCAAAGAAAATTCCCTCTCAAAAAATAAAGACTATCACAGAGTGAAGTTCTTTAGTTTTAAAGAAAAAGTCCTATTTATAAATCCAGCCATAAAAATGAAACTTTAACCTTGAGGGACAACATATTAGGCTGAATGTTCAATCTGCTGAATGCACATGCAAAATCTCTTGAGGAAGAGAAATAAATACATGACTAGCTGCAGAGTTTGATTTTAGGAACACTGGGATAAACTTTTTCAAATCCAACACTTTTTCTCCTCATTATACAGTCATACCATCTTAGATCCAGAAAAGAGAATTAAGAGATAATGTAATTTATGCTCCTCATTTGAAACACAAGAAATGGAGGTCTGAATAGATTTGTTCATTTGCCAAAGAAAAAGTTCTGGATTTGATATCAATTAACCAGTGTTTGAATCTGACCTCCACAACTTAAAAGCTAACTAATTTTTGACCAGTCACTTAACTTTCCTTCTCTATAAAATGAAGAGATCAGACTAGATGATGCCCAAGGCCCCTTCCATCTCCAAAACTATGAGGCCACAAGCATTTCATATCTTCCTTTGCATGTGGTACTAACCAAGATAAGACAAGAACCCTTTTTCCAAGTTCATGTTCCTTCAACCACAGCCTCTTTTATCTCCAACAATTTGGAATTCTCAAAATGGAATATCCCATGATTGGTGCACATTGAGAACCAAGAATGTAAACTATCATCATTTTGCTTTATTTTTATGAGTGTCAGTTATAATATATAGAAACAGAACTGACTCTGAGGTTAAAGGACCACCTTTTTTCAAACCATGTTTTTATGTTTATTATCTGTGTGACTTTGGTTGAGTCACATAATTTCCCAAAGCTCCCAGTTTTCCTAATTTTGTTGGACCAGATGGCTTCTGACATTCTTTCCATTTCTACCTCTACCATTAGTAATTCATTCTTTTCACTTAAAGTTGTTCTTTGTTTGCCTTCCCCTTAAAATTAATATGTGAATGGTATATGGGAAGGGTAACATTTAAATCAAACAAAACATCTGCACCAAAGACTCATGATTATTTGGAGATGACTCCAAATCATAAGAACCTCAGATTCTCAAAGGTTATGCTAACAAATGTACACTCTAGCAGCTTCTGCCAGACTGAAAAGTTTTCTAGGACAATCCCAGAAAAAGAATATAAATGTTTACCAAGGTATTGCCTAGATAAATACAGAGAAATTCACTACCAGCATATTGACAAATTGATGATGAATTATTTGTGAAAGGCAACCAAAGTCAAACAAGTTAGTTACAAAGGTTGTCTATCATCTGACTCATATCCAAGAAAAATCTCTGCTGTAATATGCAATAAATGATCATCTAGCCATGTAGCCGTCTATAGGGTAAACCTCACTAGAGTCTTTTCCCCTTTTGGACATCTCTAATTGTTAGGAAGAACTGATTCCTGAGATCTACCTTAAGTCTAAAGTTGTTTCTTTTCAGCTTCCACACTTTGTTTTGGGCTCTACTTTATGGGACAAAAAGAACAAGTCGAATTCCTTTTTCATGTGATAAGCCTTCAATTATTCAATTTCTAGAGTCTTTTACCATTAAGTTGCTAAATGCTGGATTCTTTGACTGTGAAGGAGCTTCCGGGCTTTATGAAAGCCTCTTAGGGCATAACCAAATCTCTCAACCAATTCAAACAGTCTTCCTGTCACATCTAGTTGTAATACCTTGATTGAATGGATAGTCACAGGACTTGTTCACACTTACATTATACATTTGATTGATTGATTCAATATTTCTCCTCAACAAAGGTGTCAGGGCATACTTTTGTGTCTGTTCATTCAAGTAGAAGAATTTGGTTTTATTGATTGACTCAATTGACTCCAATATTAATACTGATGTCACCGGTAGAAGTAAAGCTCCACTCCTTTCATGTATAAATAGTGTGCATGACTGATTCAGTCATCAAATGGATTTTGGAGCACATGCAAACATTGTATAGCTGATTGATTCAAGTCTGCTAAGCATTTGGTAGACAGACTCAGACTTCTGATTGGCTACAGTGCCAGAAATGGAGTACATTCAAAGGGAAATACCAAAGCAAACTTCTTTGTCTTTCCTACCTGGTTCTACCAATAAAGCCTTAACTTCCCATAAGTGGAAAGAAGTCTAAGGCTATCTTCACCCAGAGCTAACATGAGGTCAGTGGATAAAGGCCTCTGTTCTGTTCCTCTTTTTGTTTCTTCTTCCTTTTAGTTTAAAAAAGTATTAGAAAGCTCTACAACCTTATGAGCATTGATGGATTGACATGGTGAACCACCAGAAATCCAGGAACTCCTCAACAGATTTTGTGGACAGTCAAGAGGATAAGGAACAAAATGACAAGCAATGTTTGATCCACCATGGATCAAAGACAACCAAAAAGGAGCCACCGTGATTCACCTATTGGCTGTACCAAATTTTGAGATAAACTTGGTTGGGTTGGGTCAAATGCATTAAAGAAATTGCCTTAAATTCCAGGCCACTCCTCCCAGGGTGGAAAAGAATACGCACAGATATTAGGGGAAAATATTAATTATGTCTATTCTTGTTATATATTATCGGAAAAATTCTTTGTAAAATTTAATTGATTTAAGTTCATTAAATGATAATGGGATATTATTCACTGGCTATTGCTATTGGGAAAAATACACTAAAATGTTGGCTGTTATTAACATTAGAGAAATATCCACCACTCCCACAGAGGTACCTCCACAATCCTATGGGTAAGATATAGCCTTACTTAGGCATTTTATCTAAGTGGAAGTTGGAATCAAAATGCCCAGAATTTATGTAGACTTTATTAATTATTGATATAGGAATCCTTTCTGAATCAACTGTTCACAAACAATCAGAATCATTAATGTGAAAGATCAAAATCAGTTAGAGATTGTAAGAAAATATTGAAAATAAGAAGCTATGACATGCAATTAATAATTTTACAATTAGGACTACATTAATAAGGTACAAGAGAATTGGATAAAATCACTGAACAAGGGGGCAGCTGGGTAGCTCAGTGGATTGAGAGTCAGGCCTAGAGATGGGAGGTCCTAGGTTCAAATCTGGCCTCAGCCACTTCCTAGCTGTGTGACCCTGGGCAAGTCACTTGACCCCCATTGCCTACCCTTACCACTCTTCTGCCTTGGAGCCTAGGTGGCTCAGTTGATAGAGAGGCTTAGACAGAACAGGTCCTGTGTTCAAATCTGACCTCAGACACTGCTTAGCTGTGTGACTCTGAGCAGGTCCCTTAATCTCAGTTCCCTAACTCTTATTACTCTTTACCTTGGAACCAATACTTAGTATCAATTCTAAGACAGAAGGTAAAAGTTTAAAAGAAAAAGAAAAAAGTTCACAAAAGCTTGGTTAGAGATTTAGTTTTAATAGATCATTCTAAAGGCATTAAAGGATGAAATTAGGTAACAAACAAAAATGGAAAAGATCTGTTAAGATTTCTGAAGAAAACTTTTTTTTATTTATGGATATTACAATAGAAACACGAAATGGTGAGTGTAAATAGGATGTGGCAAATTACCAGCATAGAATTAAACAGCAAAATCGGTGTTGAACACTTTATCATAGAGTTTATATCACTATAAAGAATAGATGAACATGGTATACAGGAAGATTGAAAAAATCAGAGATGGAAAATACAATATGTTCTAGTAATACCCATCTAATATCAACAGCTCTGTAGGACTAACACCCCATATTTGGTAGATTTTCTCTGAAGGGTTGATGGGCAGACATGGACAAAAGTCCCATAATAAAGAAAAGTATGTATAGGTCAATATTGGGAGGGAATATTTATCATTAAGAGATCAGAGAACTACAGAAATGGGATAAATGTAAATGAACTAGGAAGCAACAAAGATCTGAGATTTTTAAAACTGCCTATATTATGAAAAAAAGCTTACAGGTTCTGAGTTTATCTAGTTAGTGAAGAGACAATGAGAGATAATTCAACGTTAGATTAAACTACAAGTGTACTGGTGTGAGAGTAAGCATCTTTGGGAAATACATGGGAAAAAGGACAAGAGGTTGAGGGTTCTTCCAGAAAGAAGGATTTAGGCTAAACACCAACATAACCTTCCTCCCCCTAAAGAATAGGAGACATAAGGAAATGGTCCTGCACATACAGAAAAAAAGGAAAGTGAGCTAAGTAAACTCTTAAACCTTATAATTTTATGATTCAGGAGTCTTCGAGTACTGAAAGACTGTGAGGCTCTGCATATTCTCAAAACTAAGAGAATTATAAATATTACCACAGTGGCACAATTGGAAGATACTATGACAAATATATCTGAAAACCAATCTATAAAATAACCTGAAATGATTGAATAAAGTCAAGGTAGAGATACATTTTCTGGTTTTTTAGACTGAATGCTTTGGGGATTTATTTCAGATCAATTTAACTACATAGATAGTATAAATTATTGTAATATTTAAATGTCTCTTCCTTAATTCATTCTACCTCAGAAAAATATTTTTTCTTGGCACAATTGCACCTTTAACTTTTTCTATCAGAGTTCACCTCTCTATCTTCTTATATATACACAGAAAGATTTGAAAATGAGCAGTGAGAAGAGGTAACCATTAGTAAAGAGGATACATATAAGACCAGATTTTACAGTGATATTACTGTAGTTCAAATGTGAAAACCTTTAGAAAACAGGTTGTACATCATATATATTTAAGCTCTTTCCTTCTGGCTTGGAATCTATAATAAATATCAGTCCTCAGGCAGAAAAACAGTAAAGCCTAGGCAATTGAAGTTAAGTGACTTGCCTAGGATCACACAGCTAGAAAGTGTCTAAGGCCAAGATCTTTCATATCTATGTCCGGATCTTTCCACTGAACCACCTAGCTGTCCATTTCCAATATATTTTTAAATGAAAACTTATTACAAACTCAATGATTTTATTTTAAAAGTAAAGATGAAAAATGTATATACGGTTTAATCAATCAATAACTAGAATATAATCATTTAAATCTTATAATCAAATATCAATAAAAGTTTAGGATGACCATTTCAAGTAGGAATTTCTATTGCTATTGGGGCTTTTTAAAGAAGGTAGAGGGATGGGAAATTAAATTAGCATAAAGCATAAAATAAGGGAAGCATTTTCTTACCTGCTCAGCTAATTTTTTTCCATTGATGTGAGCCTGCATAACAGCATCATTAACAAGTAAGTGGAAATTCAGAAGTACATGCTCAATGTCATATGTTCCATGTATGGTATCTGAGAGTTCTTCCAGGGATCGGATGTAGCCCCGCCAGTGAGGATCAATTTCTGCCACGTTGGCCAAACAGCCTCTAACCACGTTAAGGCAGTAGCCCATACAAGGCTTACTTAAAGTCAGAGCCTGGCAGTGGGGGCAATATTGCATCTTCAGGAGGGCTTTGCTGCACTCTTTTGAGAACTGCAGATGATCGGTCGTATTGATGACTTCGATACCTAGATTAAGGGCTTGCAAGAAAGTCCGGCTGGGTAACAAGGATCTCCCCATCTGCCCCATTACAATTTTGGGAATGTTACCAAAGGGGTTAATATCTCGCCTTGCCATTCGAATACATTCCGAGTATTCCAGCGAAATATCCGTCACTCCAGGGTTAATGAGATGATTGTAGACCAGAGGAAACAGCGTGTCAAAGAATCTGTTCACAAATTCATCTGGACTGATGTCGGTGCCAAACACAAAGAGTCCTACATCTGTAAAGAGCTCCTGAACGGAGGCAGCAGCCTCTAAAGCCATGTTCCTATACGTGTTGCAGAATAAGGTGCTTGTGTAATTCTCTGCCTGCTTGATGAGGGTTTCAAAGGTTTCTGTAACAAGAAGGAAATAGTAGAGATAAGACATCTGAATATTCAATCAAATGATAAATCAACTAATCAATCAAATATCCAATATATGCCTACTAGCCCTTATGTGCTCACCATCATGCATGGAACTGAGGATTCAAATATAAAAGTGAGAGAGCACCTACCTTCAAGAAGCTTTCATTCTACTGGAACAATGAAGTTATTATAATCTTTGGTCAAGAGAGAAAAAGAATTTCAAACAGTAAATCAACCTAAAGCTAATTAATGTATCATTTATTTACTCTAATGATTACGAGGTATCAATTTAGATTTTGGTTATCATAATATATTGTCAATATTGTTATTAATTATATTACTATATATTTTATTATATAATATAAGAGTATGTATAATATTATATAAAATTATAATATAATATAATATAAATATGTAACTAATATTATTAAATTCAATACACAGTATATATAAAGGTGGAGAGATGTGTGTCATATAAGGATGCATACAGTCAATAGTCTGAAAAAAACAATGCAGTTGCCCAAACAACTTCTGGAATGTGTCAAAATACATAAGCTAGAAATCAGCTTTACAGGTAATGTAATTCACTCCTCTCATTAATTAAGCAGTTATTCCAAAGCCAATTAATTAAAGGTGAAATATCACTGATCATTTAATTTCCTAACATGGAATCCATTATTTATAGAAGATGGCTAACGGTGGCATTAAATCTTTCACATAAATGCCTTTTTTATTATTTAACTTTCTGAGCCTTTTCATAATGAAATTCAGTAGAATTAGCTATATACCTCTATTATATAAAAATATGTACTACTAATGATAAGGAACATGTTAGGGTTAACATGGTAAAAGAAGTAAAATTATTTTTCTTTTGCTAAATTTCTTTTATTTTCAAGGCACTGCATTTATTTCATTATTTTCCCCCTCCTTAAATCTCTTCTTCTTGCTGTTATAAGAACTCTACCTAGTATTTTTCTATCTAAAGCAAAAACATAGGGAAGGCAGAAGAGCAGTAGGATATGACAATGGGTACAGTTTAGCCCTTTGGAGTTAGTGGTTGAGGTGAGAGGGTGTAGGAATAGATCACTGTAAAAGACAAGCTAGTATAAGAACCTGAGGGTGAGAGGGGAACAGGTTTCTCAGGGACCATTCTGCCACCAAAGGGTTGATGGAGGTAAGGTGATACAGTGCTAGGAAGATGAATGGTGCAAGGATAAAAGCTCCTTGCTAGTTATGGTTGTGTCAATGTTCTTCAACTACTAATCATACCCAAAAGAAAAAAAGATATTGATCCTTTAAAATGGATTCTTTCCTATAGTTCAAGCCTAAGTAAAAAAAATATATGAAATAATATGTCACACTTTTTGCTA
>NC_058132.1:534641449-534651331 GCF_016433145.1 Gracilinanus agilis
TCAATTTCTGCCACGTTGGCCAAACAGCCTCTAACCACGTTAAGGCAGTAGCCCATACAAGGCTTACTTAAAGTCAGAGCCTGGCAGTGGGGGCAATATTGCATCTTCAGGAGGGCTTTGCTGCACTCTTTTGAGAACTGCAGATGATCGGTCGTATTGATGACTTCGATACCTAGATTAAGGGCTTGCAAGAAAGTCCGGCTGGGTAACAAGGATCTCCCCATCTGCCCCATTACAATTTTGGGAATGTTACCAAAGGGGTTAATATCTCGCCTTGCCATTCGAATACATTCCGAGTATTCCAGCGAAATATCCGTCACTCCAGGGTTAATGAGATGATTGTAGACCAGAGGAAACAGCGTGTCAAAGAATCTGTTCACAAATTCATCTGGACTGATGTCGGTGCCAAACACAAAGAGTCCTACATCTGTAAAGAGCTCCTGAACGGAGGCAGCAGCCTCTAAAGCCATGTTCCTATACGTGTTGCAGAATAAGGTGCTTGTGTAATTCTCTGCCTGCTTGATGAGGGTTTCAAAGGTTTCTGTAACAAGAAGGAAATAGTAGAGATAAGACATCTGAATATTCAATCAAATGATAAATCAACTAATCAATCAAATATCCAATATATGCCTACTAGCCCTTATGTGCTCACCATCATGCATGGAACTGAGGATTCAAATATAAAAGTGAGAGAGCACCTACCTTCAAGAAGCTTTCATTCTACTGGAACAATGAAGTTATTATAATCTTTGGTCAAGAGAGAAAAAGAATTTCAAACAGTAAATCAACCTAAAGCTAATTAATGTATCATTTATTTACTCTAATGATTACGAGGTATCAATTTAGATTTTGGTTATCATAATATATTGTCAATATTGTTATTAATTATATTACTATATATTTTATTATATAATATAAGAGTATGTATAATATTATATAAAATTATAATATAATATAATATAAATATGTAACTAATATTATTAAATTCAATACACAGTATATATAAAGGTGGAGAGATGTGTGTCATATAAGGATGCATACAGTCAATAGTCTGAAAAAAACAATGCAGTTGCCCAAACAACTTCTGGAATGTGTCAAAATACATAAGCTAGAAATCAGCTTTACAGGTAATGTAATTCACTCCTCTCATTAATTCAGCAGTTATTCCAAAGCCAATTAATTAAAGGTGAAATATCACTGATCATTTAATTTCCTAACATGGAATCCATTATTTATAGAAGATGGCTAACGGTGGCATTAAATCTTTCACATAAATGCCTTTTTTATTATTTAACTTTCTGAGCCTTTTCATAATGAAATTCAGTAGAATTAGCTATATACCTCTATTATATAAAAATATGTACTACTAATGATAAGGAGCATGTTAGGGTTAACATGGTAAAAGAAGTAAAATTATTTTTCTTTTGCTAAATTTCTTTTATTTTCAAGGCACTGCATTTATTTCATTATTTTCCCCCTCCTTAAATCTCTTCTTCTTGCTGTTATAAGAACTCTACCTAGTATTTTTCTATCTAAAGCAAAAACATAGGGAAGGCAGAAGAGCAGTAGGATATGACAATGGGTACAGTTTAGCCCTTTGGAGTTAGTGGTTGAGGTGAGAGGGTGTAGGAATAGATCACTGTAAAAGACAAGCTAGTATAAGAACCTGAGGGTGAGAGGGGAACAGGTTTCTCAGGGACCATTCTGCCACCAAAGGGTTGATGGAGGTAAGGTGATACAGTGCTAGGAAGATGAATGGTGCAAGGATAAAAGCTCCTTGCTAGTTATGGTTGTGTCAATGTTCTTCAACTACTAATCATACCTAAAAGAAAAAAAGATATTGATCCTTTAAAATGGATTCTTTCCTATAGTTCAAGCCTAAGTAAAAAAAATATATGAAATAATATGTCACACTTTTTGCTAAAAGTATACAATACTAACATTTCACTATTAACTGAAGTGCCTTCAATTTGAGGATTCTAGGCCTTTTAAATTGCATGCAGAGTTAATGCCATGAACTTCAAATGTGGCACAGTAATCACTACCTTAAAATGAAAGATAGGCATTATCTGTCAAAATATTGTTTGAGAAGATTAGAATTATTTTAAAGATTATTCTCAAAATTATCCACTCAGTCACTGTCATGGTGGTTCAACAGGGCCTGGCCTCTTGTGAAGACTTGAATAGAGAAAAGATCTGTCCTGAAATTGTTTAGAAAGCTGAAATTATCGGATTCATACTTTGGTGGTGGGGTCTAATAATTACAACTTCTGGAGCTGATCACCATTTGAAACGATATCATTTTGGTAAACCAGATAATGCAAACTTTGTTTTGCCTTACCACTTCTAAAAAAAGTCCAGCAAAAAAGTGCCCTCCTTATTCATATGCAGGCCACTCTTCCCAAATATGGGATATGTAGCCTTAAAATGAAAGATCTTTAAAAGAAGACATAAGCTCAAGTATTTCAGTATTTAAAGCAGTGATTCCCAAAGTGGGTGCCACCGCCCCCTGGTGGGTGCTGCAGGGATTCAGGTGCATTTTGGGGCAGTGAATAACTGTAAGGAGGCAGTGATAGTATGTGACAGGGGGCACTAAGTAATATTTTTCCTGGAAACGGGGCGGTAAGCCAAAAAAGTTTGGGAACCACTAATTTAAAGTATCTAAGATCTCACTGATCTGGGCATTCTCTCCTGTGGTGCAGAAAATCCAACACCTCGTCCTGTGCCACACTTGCCTGTATCCTAGAGAAACCTTCTACAGGGGAAACATTCTATGCAATAGGCTTCCCTCTAGTTATTTTGTTTTAAATTATTTATGTATCAGTGCAATCCAGGAGCTGCATAGCATTACTATGTCTTGCTTTTCAATCAACCCATTTCCTTTTCTGGTTATTTATTTCTTGTTGATATATATTATACTATTTCTTATTTGTGATTATTAAGTAGTAAAATATTGCTCTCTACTCTCTCCCACCTTTGGGTGATACCCATGCTATGAGGAGGCACTCAAAGAACAATAAAAAACAGTATCATAAAACTATAATAGTAAATACTGGTGTATTTTGTAAATTTTTTTCTAAATGTACATCAATAAGCTTCACATACATGCATGCACAAGCACATAGTACAAGACAATATCAAATTAAAGGGTATCCAAGAAAGTTAGAGAATTTAAAAAGAAAGTACACAAGAGACTTTTTGATATCTGCCTCTTGACAAAGATGATAGACTAAAGATGCAAAATGACATGAATATGGAAATTTGTTTTGCTTGACTATGCATATTTGTTAGAGGATTTTCTTTTTCTTTTCCCCCAGTAGTGGGGGAAGGTGGAATGAGAAGAAAAGATAACAAAACAAGTAAATTTTCTTTGATTAATCTTTTTGCAGACCATGATAAAGTTTGGCATAAATAAGAATTCAGGGGAAAATGGTGACATACCTTCAAAATAATGCAGTAGTTTCTAAGACAAAAAAATTCATCAGTCCAGGAACACAGGTTATATGGTGAGGCTAATGTTTAGCTCTGCAATAACTATTGAAAAGGGCAAATATGACATTAGAGGATGAGAATTTAGATTATGGCTCAGCCTTTCTCTGATTGTGTGACCTTGGGTGATGCATATAATCTCTCTGTAACATAAGATCCTCATCTATAAAATTAGGATATTAACTAAATGGCCTCTTTAGAACTTTATCACTTTAAATCAACGCACCTGTGACTTTACATGACTCTTTGAATTCTAAAGAAAATATAAACTTAGGAATTTAAAATGATAAACACAAAGTAAATTTTGGAGGGAAGGAGAATTAGTTTACCAAGATTTTAACAAGCTTTTACTAAAGTAACTAATACTATTCTTGTGGAGAACATGGCGATAAATAGGTTAAATGAAAACACAATCAGACTGATCTAGAATTGGTTGGACAGCAGAATTCAAAAAGTATTTGTTAAGTTCAAACTCAAGGGAGTGCTCTAGTGTAGCACCTTTGGGATCTGTACTTAGTCAGCTCTGTGCTTTTTAACATTTTTATCAGTTACTCAAATAGGGACATAGTTGACATGAGCATAAACATTTGCGTATGACATCAAGGTAGGAAACATAACTAATTGAATGCCTGAGGCAGGATCTAAACAGATCATGATAGGCTAGCTCCTATTCTTGATTCTACAATATTGGACTGTATTTAATAAAATTAAATTCAACAAAGATAAGTATGAAGTCTTGCTTGATTATGGTAAAAAATCAATGATGTTTGATGGGAAAGGCATGAATAGATAGTTGTTCTAAAAAACTAGTATGAGATTTTAGTAGAATTCAAGAAAACATGAGTCAGGATGTGATATGACATCTTTATAAACATAATATTTCTTCCCCTAGTCACAAAAAATTAAACTGAGCTGTAAATGCCAGTTTCAAGATATTGAAAAACCAGAGACTATTCTGAGGAAGGAAACTAGAAAAAAAAAACAAGTTTAGTCCATGTCATAGGAGGATTGGTTGAAAGAACTGGGAGAGTGAGCACAAAGAGGTAAGACTGACTCTTTTCTTTAAAGCCTGGGTGACTGAAAGAATGATGGAACATAAAAGAATGTAC
The DNA here is from genome assembly GCF_016433145.1 of Gracilinanus agilis. Lineage (NCBI taxonomy): Eukaryota > Metazoa > Chordata > Mammalia > Didelphimorphia > Didelphidae > Gracilinanus > Gracilinanus agilis. The sequence continues at coordinate 534,646,048 of NC_058132.1, forward strand.
TTTATACTACTAGAAACTAGAAAGGATAGCTGGGAATTCAGAAGAAAGATATTACCATTCCAACTTTCCTTTTTGGTCTCTTAAGACAGAAGAAAAGTCAGATAATAAGCACTCATTAAGTGTGTAAATGCCAACTATTGTGTTAAGTCCTGGGGATACAAATAAAGGTAAAAGATGGCCCCTGTTGTCAAGAAGTTGACAATCTAATTAGCAATTTAAATAATATTTCTTTAAATACTTCATACATAAAGTAAAACACTTTAATCCCTATGACCATCCCTGCTGCAGGCTTGCTATTACTCCTTCTACTTATCTCCACTTCCCAATACTCCTGTTTAAGGGCATCTTATTATCCCTCTGAACACTCCAACTTACCCTGAAATCAAAGTCTTATATTTAAATAAAATCTAGAGAAAATAAAGTCAGATGATGCCCTCTTATACTGTAAAATTTAACAAATTGTAAAATCAATTGAAGCTTCTTTTAGCTATTTTAGAGTGAGAGAAGTTCCATCCTCATGGGGATCTTGCCATCGCTTTAAAGATAAATTAGATTTCAATAGGTAATGTTCATGAAATAATGATGTTATAGTAACCTCTTTAGCATGACATGAACAGGAATTTTATGACCATTTTCATTTTTATTATTGGTTTCTGATAGATGAAAATTATAAGATATGAGATACAAAATGCCCATTACATTTTAAGGGCACACTACAATACAGCTAAGTGTGGAGACTGTGCATGAATAAATGAATAAATCACATAAACCATAGATAATCAATAGATTGTATAATGTACTTCTCAACTGAAAAGAAGTTTTCCAGGTTGAATTAACATTTCTGTGCCCTGCAAATCCTCAGGGAATTCAACAAAGAATGTCAGCAAATGATTTATTACTCCTTTGCCCTTTTCTAGACAGTTTATACCAAAAACTCTATTAGCCCCTCTATTTAGAGAAGCTTTGTTCTTATAAGATTTGGTTACCACCATGTTTTCTCCTGGTGTCCTTTTCAGAATTAGATTTAAATATTTAAGTGAAAAAATCATGACAGTGTTCACTACTATTGCTATGAACCAAGGAATGATTCCCAAATTATTTAAATAAAAGCACAATAAGAAATTCTGTGACTAGTTGCAAACCAAGATTTCATTGAGCCTATTAGGATTTAAATTATCAGACTTTCCATTTTTGGTTTCTGCCACATGAACAACATTGGTCCTGACTAGATCCCATGGAATATGTAAATGCTTTCTTAATTGCATCTTAGCTTGTTCCAATCTCTTTGCCAAAGCAGAATGACACTTGATGACAAAGTATGAGGAAACTTTTTCTCCATCCTTTGAAAGACTAAACTGTGCAATTTATAATCTTACTCTTCAGGAATAAGTCATCTGCACAAAATAAATGATGTATGGGTAATCAATCTATAAATCAACTCTTTAATATAACAACCATTAATATGGCAATGACAGCCTCTGACAGCCTGCCAGGACACTATTATGTGGCAAAATCATCCTTCACATTTTGGTGCGGGGGTTTTGATGCCACATATATGCACTCAGGCTACCTTCTTTGATTCATCTATTCCATGCTAGTAATTTCCAGCAGGGTCTTTTACTTAACTATTGAGATAGGAATCAATCTTGATCCCCAAAAGTCTACAGATCAAACAAATACAAATACTTCAAATACAAATGACCACAAATAGCCAGCTCTGCTAATTGCCTCATGACTTAGAGAAAGATAACTCTATTTGAAAAGGAAAATTCCTGTGTTCTTAAGATAATTGTTTCAAAGTTTATTGAAGAATTAACAATTTAGTAATTCTAAAGAACTGTTAGTTCTTTCTTTATCTACCTAATTCAGTTCTAAGCTATACTGTGTATTGTATTGTAATTCTTCTAGGTGCTGTGGAAGAATAAAAGGTAGGAAAGGATCTCTGCCCTCACAAAGCTTCTAGCTAAATTTTTTTAAATGTAGAATATTAGGTTAATGAAACTCTTTAAATCCATGATCACCCTTCTCATAACTCTAAAAAATGTATTATTATTATCTCAGTTTTGCAGATGAGGAAACTGAAGATCAGATAAATAAAATAAAGGTCACCTCACTAATAAATGGCATCATGAATTGGACTTCAATGAGGACAAATAGGAAAACACTACATAAATATGAGTTATTAGAAAATAAGGCATTCTTGAAATTCTTTACTCCATTGTTTTTATACAATTTCTCCTATTTCCATACAAAATAATTAATAAATGTAATACTTTCCCCACCTTCTCTGTATCCTCTTCATCTTCTTCCCACTTGAACTATCGTCCAAGTGTTTCAGTTTTCTCAGGTTCTTCAGACTGAGAATTAGAAGGAACTGCCATAGTCATTAATTCTAATCTCCCTAGCTTTGAGGTTATAGAAACCAAGAATTTCTGAAGATTAAGTAATTCAACCAATGTCATATGTGTATTAAAGGTAGAGTCAAACTTACAACCTTGATTCAAAATTTGGCGTTGTTTCCATCACACTGCATTGCCTCATTTATAATATAGAATTTAGCTGTAATTATGTTACCTGTGATAAAGGGTAGTAGTAAGGATGAAATTAGATAATGCATAATCAAGTGTTCTGTAAATACTATTATTATTTCCTGTAATTTCTTTAAGCATGTTTAATATTTAGCCAACTTCTTCCTGCAATTGGTATCTCTTTCCGTGTTCCTTGTATTTTTTAATGGCACTACCATTCTCCCAGTTACCTAGATACTCAGGCAGTACCATATAGTAGGAATTGAGGTGAGATAAATTACATTCAGTTCCTGGCAATGGTATATCCCAGTTGTATGGCTTAGGGCAACTCGGTGTCTCTCTGTACCTCATTCCTTCTTTCCTTTATCATTTGAAAAATGGAGGAAATAATACTTACATTACCCTAACTACTTCACAGAGTTGTAAAAAAACAACTGATAAATTATATATATGAAAAAATACATATGCATGTACATGCATAGATACACTAATTAAATTTAACAATTATAAGAGTTAACTTTTACTATTAAGTACCATTGATTATGCCTCCACAAATTTCTGTTCCTCCCATTCTATTTGTATTGCCAAACCTTACTACAAACCCTCATCATTTGCAGCCTAAATTAACGAAAGAGCTTCCTGCTATTTCAGACAATGAAAGTCTACTTTCAAAACTAAACTGTATAGTGTTATCAGGATGATCTTTCTAAAATGTTTCAATCATATGCCCTGTATTCTTTAAAACTATACTAGGGTTTTAGTTGTCATCAAGATCTTGTCTATAGCTTGAGAGGCATTGTAACCTTTGAAGTTTTCATTATAATTCTTTTAATAGCCCCCACTCATGATACCCAGGTAATAAGAAAGCCCCATAAATTATGCAGCATATTTCAGTTCAATTTTAGATGAGCCAACTGATAGCGCATCCACATCCTATCTTTCACCATTAGACCAAGATTTCATAGATTATTTAAATCTTCCTCTTTTTTCTTCCCTAGTTCATTTTACTTCTATTAGTTATAGTGCACATTTTTTACTAGTTATACTACAAAAATGCAAATGATCTAAACGTTTCTTTTCCAAATATTTGTACTTTTAACATTTGTAGGCATTTATTTCTCTTCTTTCTTCATATTCAATTTTTTTTCCAGTTTTTTTCCCCTGGTAGCACATCCCTCCAGACTGTTGATCATTCTTATTGCTGTTAATTTCATTTTTAATTGTCACTTTTCTTTGAGCATTTTTTGTGGGTTTGGTTTGGTTTTATTTAGAACTAGTGATTTATAGAATGAGTCTCATAATATGTCCCTGGTCTCATGATTTCTGGCATGTTTGGCTGCCAAATGGTATTATAATATGAAGGCTAATTTGCTTGTCTCTATTGCCTCTTTAATGATGAATAAATATTCCAGTTGGACACAGACTGAAAATTCTTTAACTCATATTTCATGCTCAGTTGCATTTGAGTAAGTTAACACTTCTGGAAACCAATAGGTAACTTAAAATAAGGGAAATAAATGCTGCAGCTCCTTCCATTCTGATTTTCTCCTGGCCTCTACAGCATCCCAGCATCTAACTTAGAGGTCAGGGAAACAAAGTCCCATGCAAGATGTAAAGTTAAAAAGAGTTGTGCTCAGGTGAACTATGCTAGGTTAAAAATATATTGCTTGATGTCTTTTAGGTACCGATTGGAGCTGGATAGCTTAAAGACTTTTAGGTTTTCTATTTTATATTCCTCAATTCATGCCTAAACTAAAAAGACCTTTCTAGAATGATTCCAAATGGATCAGAACCTCCAAGGTAGGCCTCAAATCTGATTCATTTTGTGTTTCAGAAATATGAAACAAAAGCAAATGGTACCCAGTGCTATCAGCTTAGGAAGGATAGATATGGCTGACAAATCATAATAGGAATTGGCTAGGTCTGAGCAGTCAAAACACAATATAAAAGAATCAGAACCCTAGTGAAGAGGAAAATAAGGAAAATTAGGGGAAAAATCACCTATCTCATAATCTTTCCCAGATCTAGGTCTGGCTAGAATAGTTCATGGTGTTACATCCTACTGCCTTTTGCCAGGCATTCTCTTTTCTAGGGATGCAGAATTGGGTAAACCCTCAGCTAGGCTAATTCCAATTGACAACTTTGAAGATGGATATGATAAAGAGATTCATTATCATTTATTCCTCTTACAAACACATAAATATACATGTGTTTATGAATATATATATACAATATATTTATGTTATATGTACCATATAAACCAGAATACACTGTTCCTCTCAGTCTGAACTAATTGCTTCAACTACACTCATGTTACATGGTCTTACAAAAGGGCTTTATTTGCCATCATTCATTGGCTGGGCTGATGCCACTTATACCAGTCTCATTCACGCATTCTGCTCAAGTCAAATCAACAAATATTTATTAAGCATCTACTATGTGCCAGGTACTGTGATAAGTTCTGGGGATGAAAAGAAAAAAGCTCACAGTCTAATGGAAGTCCCCCAGAAGGATCAATCAGTATTCATTCCATTCACTTGTTTCCTCACAGCTACAGAGCTACAGGAGGAATCTCACAGAATAAATGCACTACCTATCGTGCTGCCCCCATAACCTCTTTTGCCTACAGAGTCCACTCTCCTACTGTACTGATGATTAGAATTTTTTAGCTGTCCACTGTGCAAACACAGCCAGAGTTTCTCTGTTTTATCTGCCCTACGATGCCATCAACCAGGGACTAGGAAAAGGGGTGTATT
>NC_058132.1:534654134-534688634 GCF_016433145.1 Gracilinanus agilis
ATTCTCAAAAGAGAGAGAGAGAGAGAGAGAGAGAGAGAGAGAGAGAGAGAGAGAGAGAGAGAGAGAGAGGAAAAGCTTACTGCCCTAGGTTGTAAGGATTTTTATAATGAGTACTGAATCTTATCATTATAATTTAACAGGCCAAGAATAAGGGGTTTGGGATGTCAGCATGTCAGGACTGGAAGGAACTTCGAAAGGTCATCTAATCTATACCCCTTTATTCAGTTAGAAAAACAATATCTAGAAGACAGATAAGATAGTCTACTATTTTGAAAAACCCACAGAGGAGTTTCTATAATGCCTCTCAGTAACTTATTCCAAAGTTTAACAATGCTTAGAAAACATATCCTATATAAATCTTGTTGGTACATAGTTATTTTCATGTTTTCTCCTCTATAATATTGTGAATTCTGTAAAGGCAATAACTGGGTTGAGGGAGATGTTTTGCTTTTTGGGTTTGGGGGGGTTTTTGTTGTTGTTTTTGCTTTTTTATTGTATACCCAGGGCTTAGTACAGTACCTGGCAGATAGTAGGCATTTAATAAATGCCTTTTTTAAAATAAATGACTCATATCTAATTAAGTCGGTTGTACAAAAGCCTAAACCTATTTCTTCTTCTGAATTGATTATAGTATATAGGAGATATTCATATATTTTTCACTCATTCAAAACTGAGCCACATTAGTAAGTTTCTAGTCAGCCCTGGCTATTAATGGAAGGATAACTTCATAATTCCTCAATGCTATACTTTTCCATCTAAGCTCCACTATTATGTTCATTTTTAAATTGTTGTGGCATTTCAAAACACCTTTTCCAAAGTCCTTCTACAATGCTTCAGGGTAGTGGAGAAGTGACTTTTCATAGGAGCAGGCAGTGACATAGTCACCTGGTATTTAAGAAAATCACTTCAGTAGCTGAATGGAGGATGGATTGGAATGAGGAAAAATTTGAGACTGGTAGACCCACCAATAGGCCATTACAATACAACAAACATGGAGTGATGAGGGCTTGCACTACCATAATAACATTATTAGACAAGATTATTAGAGAGTTGCTACAAAAATGAAATTGAAAATCTTGGCAACAGATTGACTACAGAAAGTAAGAGATGGTAAAGAATCAGAGATGATGTCTAGATTGCAAGCCTGGGCAACTGGGAGGAAGATGATAACCTCAAAAGTAATAAGGAAGTTTGGAAAAAAAGGAGAGTGTAGAGAAAAAGTTATTGAGTTTGGTTTTGGAAAAGTTAGAGTTGTCTAAAAGGCCAGTGGATATATGAGACTGGAGGTCAGGAAAAAAAAATTAGGGGAGGATAAGTAGGTTTGAAAATCACCAATACAAAGATGATAATTAAATCCATGACAGCTGATATGATCACCAAGTAAAGAAGAATAGAGAGAGAAAGGAAGAAGGCTTTGAGGGATTCCTATGGGACATTTATAGTAGGCGTGACCTGAATAAGGATTCAGCAAATGAGACCAAGAAAGAGTGGTCTGATAGGGAAGGAAGAGAATTAAGAGAATGTGATATCTCAAAAACCTAGAAAGAAAAGTATATCAAGGGGAAACCAAATTTCAGTTATAGCTAGAAAACAGAAGAAATGGGAGAGAAAATGAAGTTTGCTGCTGATGAGACAGTTCCCCAGGGCACAGTAGAAGGATTGGATAGTGTTTGGTTGGAACTTTAAAATGGGAAATTGCAAGGAAATGGGATTAATGGATTGGGATTGGGAATAATGGGAATAATGGAAATGAAATGACGGATAGAGAAAGGGGGTTTGGATGATGACTAGGGGTTCTAAATTACTGGGATGTGCTAGATTTGAAATAAAGTATGTTCATCATTGAGTGGCATTCCTCTTCCCAAAAGATACTGGAAATTATGTTCCCTGACAATGCTCCTCTTTCTATTCCCTTAGGGAACAAAAGTATAGGAGATGAGATCCAAGTTTGGAAGAAACGTTGCTCCTCTTTGCAATGGCGGCTTTCTCAATTGGCAGAAGAAGGGATATCAGTTTGTCAGGAGGGGAGTAGGACAGGAGATAGAAGTTTCATTATGCTAGTATAGATAAAAATCAAGAGCAGCATTTCAACAAAATTAAAATATAGACTATATCTGAAAATACGTGTAGTACTCCACATCCAATTTCCCATCTCTACAAGAAAGAGTAAAAGGTGGTATAATTTATCTTAATCCATTTTTAGGAAGAATGGTAAAGTCTTTAATATACTAAAAGTTTCTTTTTAGACTGAAACCTCCAGGAGGGCAAAAACTACATCTTATTTTATTTTTATATTTCCCTTAGCTCCTAACAATTCTGAGGAAATTATGCAATGAGTCATTCTTCTTGTCTCAAAAATTCATAATTATTTGTGATTCTTCTTTCTCTCTTTGCCCTCAGTCTCGCTCCTGTCTCACCTTCATAATCGCATAAGAACAAACTTTCTTACATGGCATTATGGGTAAAAAAATTACTCTTACCCTAAGGAAAATTTTGATTTCTTTTTATTAATCTTTATTATTTGGGTTTCTGGGCCACTTCTCCTGATTAGAAGATTATTTGACTGTCTGAAACCTGCTCATTGGATTTTCTATTAATTTTTTCCAAATTATATGTTGATAAAAATTTCAATACTGTTGATACAATTATCAATAAATTCCAATACAATTTTCAATAATCATTGGCTATTAATATCAAGCAAAGAAATGGTACATTCATGAGATAAGGAGGCAAAAGAGATGAAGACTTCCTAAGGTAATTTAACTTTCTTTATTTGTGGAAGAATCCCAACTGGCTCTAAACTTATGGTTATCTTTGTGGTGTGTGAATAATTCTACTCAATTAGCCCATAGTAAACTCTAAATCTTGCAAACTTAACTTTAATGTCTATTGACTCTAAAACTAAATCAATTTTATTAAGTCAGATCTTTAGAGTAAGTTAGAGGTTATGATTCTGTTTTAACTTTTATCAGCTAAAATGACATAAGATTTCTGTAGGATCAAAAAGAATTTCCCTGTCTCTCTGATACAATTAGAAACAGCATAAGCCTTGTTACAACTTTATTGGAGTTCATAGTAATTTTTCAGAGTTCTGAACCTATGCTTATACATGATAAAAGTTAGGTTTTAATCTCTAGAATTTTTGTGTTGTTATAGCATTATTCAACAGTAATTAACAGAATTGAGTGGGAATATTTTTCAACTAACAATCTTGAGCCAGAGAAGTTGAATTCAAATTCTGCCTCTGCTTTTATAGCCTAGGTAACCTTGATCAAATTTCTTAACCTTCCATAGTCTTGATTTGCTTTTCCATAAAATGAAAAAACTGGGCCAGATGCTCTAAAGCTATGATTCAATATCTAATCACTATCAGTCCCTTACTCAAAAAATTTAATAGTTCCCTGACTTACTAGGTAGAAAAAAAAACAATTAAAAATTTTAGCTGGGAATTAAATCTGTACCCAACCAGCCTTCACAGTTTTGTTACAAACTATTCACCCATATGAACTCTAAATACTAGCAAAATTGAATTAGTCTCTCTTTTTTAAATCTAGGCCCGTAATGGTGATCCTATGGCAGGTATGGCAAAGATGGCCAGCAGAGCATTCTCTATGGGCATGCAGAATTCTTTCCCACCCTCCCATTGTTCTTTATTAGAATGGCAGAGGGACTTAGGTGGAGCTGCTCCCTTCTCCCTCTTCACCAAGCCAATGACATTTTTTCACATCACTCACCTCTCTGCTCAGCAGCCCAATGGCAGTACTTCCTCCCTCCCCTGTGTAGGATAAGGGAGGTGGGGCACAGCATGAGGTCTCTAAAAGGTTTGTCATTACTGGTCTAGGCCTTTCCTGGCCTAGTATTTCTCTATATACTATGTCCCGTGTCTATAACTATTTCTTGAAGCATTTTGACTTCTCTAAAGTTTTTCCAAATTTTCAAGGTTGAATTCCAGGGCCACCTTTCCTATTTTCTTGTAATTTGATTAGTTATTTACAAATTACTAGTTGGACTGATTTCCTCTCCCCTCAACCTCCTCCATTCCTTCAAGATTACACTCAAACCCTACTTTTTGCAAGAGGTCTTTTCATACTTCCCCCTTATGTTTGAGATAAAACCTCATAAGAATGTCAGCTCTTTGATGACAAGGACCACATTATTTGTCTTTTTTTTGTATCCCCAGTGTTTATCAGGATGCCTGGTATATTATATTAATATTATAAATTCCTCGAGGAAAAGAGATTGTATAAATTATTTTAGCTTTTAAATCTCAGAGGAGATACATGAGAAATACCCATTCATTTGACCCACTCTGACTTGATTTCCCAACCCCCATTATCTAGTGTTATTGCCATTCTAATTTTCTTGTAAATAAAGATAAGTATAAAAGGAAAAGCATGAAATATCTTCTACTCTCCTCCCCCTCCCTCAGTATCATCTATTAAAATTTTTTCCTATCTACCTCATATAGATAAATCATATTTATTCTAATAGGAATGGGGAGCTGATGAAATTAGTATTTGAAGATTTAAATATAAAATCTATGAAATTAAATTTTATTATTATATTGCTTCATGGGAAGTGTTTTTATGGCTTTGTAAAGTAATCTCATGGATGAAAAGTAGAATAACCTGTCAGAAAAAGCCTGTGTCCAAGAGATACAAATTCTAGGAGAGAAAAGAGTGATCTCAAAGCTGATTCTATGGTATCACTCAATAAAGCAGTTGCTAGAATGGAGAGTCACCAGTACCTGGGTTGATAACTTTTCAAATTCTGCATATATGGTGACAGCTAGTTATTTGACTATTGGGGCGATATCTGCCTCTTTATTCAATTGAATATAATACTGGGGCAATTAGGTGACACAGTGTATAGAGCACTGGACTTGAAATCAGGAAGACTCATCTTCCTGAGTGAAATTCTGATCTCAGACACTTACCAGTTCTGTGACCCTGAGCAAGTCACTTTTTTTTTGTTTGTCTCATTTCCTCATCTGTAAAAGGAGCTGGAGAAAGAAGTGGCAAACCACTTTTGGTATCTGTGCCAAGAAAACCCCAAAATAGGGTCACCAAGAATCAGGCAAGACTGAAACATCTGAATAACAAAAAAATACTGCCTCACATTCTGAAATTTCCTTGCCCCTACCATTTTACTACAGAGTCTAAACCCAAGGTATATGAACTTTTAAAAAAAGATAAGATAATATTTCATAATTTGTGTATTTTATTTTATTCATTTGAAAACTTTATTCTGAGAAGGTTTCATTAGAATGACACAGAGGTCTATGACCAAAAAGGTCTAAGCTAGCCTGAGATACTCATGCTAGGGAACAAAACTATTCTGCTATATTTCCTACCTATTCAAACTTTTGAGAACCAGAGAGACATGATGGGTAGAGGGCCGGTCTTGGAACCAGAAAAACATGTCTTTGAATCCAGCCTCTAACATGCTATCTTGTGATTATGGTCACTCACTCAAAGTGTCCCTCACAATTCTCTAAAGCAAATTTGCAGACAAGTCACTCTTTCTACAGCTGCTATTGAAGTCTTTTAATAATAAAGCAGTATATAAATATAAGATATTATCTACATGCCATAAGCTACGTACAAATAAATGACACTTCTATGGATTGAGAAGGAGGAAAAAATGAGGAAGAGGAAGAGAAGATTCTGATCATATGTGGAGAAAAAAGTAATGAAATTCACTTGGCTGAATGAATGTTTCACTGGTGGAATGGTTGGAGAATACCTACACTGAGTACCCATATCAGTAAGATGACAGAGCCACTAAAAACCCCAAATATAAATACTACAAAGATAGTCACTCAGTCAAATGTAAAAATGTCTGCTTTAATGAATGCCTTAATGTTTGGTTTGGTTTGGGGTTATGGTGAGGAGAAATATTAGTCAGCTTGCCTACCTGGTTGATTAACAGATTTTATTCTGTTGCTCCAAAGACAGAAAATAGCAATGATAGAAAAGAAAGCAATTGTATCACTGATGTGAAGAACACTTTTAGTTACCATGGGAATGATGGCTTCTATTTCTGTCTGGCATGATGAGGAAATGATAGTATTATCTTGGCTATAATTTCTTAGACACATTTGATTGTAGGGTCATTCTCATCACTCTCATATTTTAAATTGCATTTAAGGTTTATAATATCCATTTTGTAATACTATTCTTTTAAAAATACCAAGAAAAGTGTGCGGTAGCCTGTAAAAGCACCCCCAAAATTACACAGTGAGTGCTCCTAAGACTACCCTAGATAACGGTGCTGCAGCCACTCAAATCCGTAACTCATGAAACCTACAGTGTATTTCATTACATTAGTTAGCCAGAGGATACAATTTGTTCAAAGAAAAGCTACTTAATGAAATAAAATACCAAAAAGTAGCAATCAAATTATTTCCCCCTAAAAATTTGGGGGCCACAGGAAACACTACATCAGTAGGAAGAGTGAAAACATGTAAGGAACATGGAGAGAGGAGATCACAATAGGGACCATGGATGGCCAAAACATGGTACACAGGTGGAGAGGCACACATAAATAGAAATTTAGGTAGCCAATGTATATGTATAAAGGATGACTGGCCCAATGTAACCCATCCATTTCTCTAACGCTATAAGGATACTGATAATTCCTAGCAGTGTGAGTCTATTATTACTATCAGGTCAGTTCCTCTCTGATCCTGTGTGGCTTATAGTCTCTATTGGACACTCGTATTCGGCCTGTCGCTGCTCCCTGCTGTTACTAAATGGGGGGCTGCTGATCAATGTTTCTCTATTGTTTATTGCCAGGCATAGCCTCAGCTAAGTTAAAGTTCTTCTCTTTTCTTATACCTTCAAACATTAGCTGGAGTCTTCAGCTGATGTGTTATTTACTACCACTTTTTCATAGGCAAAGGAGTGGGGACTCCATTGTTCTTCTAGATTTAAGTACAGTTGTCTCTTTTTAAAGCTTTAAATAAAAAGAACAAACTAAGGGGAAAACATTCAGTACCTTTTCCTCTGATAAATCTAGGGTGGAAGAGGAGAGGAAATTGTCTGCACTTTCCTTCAAGCCTTGGCTTGAATGAGTGTGTTCCTTGTTACAAGTGCCAAGCCTTTGAAAAAGAGAACTACCTCAGCTAACCAGGGCTTTCCACTTTAAATCTATTGGAATTTCTATTTTCTGGTGACCAAAATCAAGGTCTTTTTCAGTGGCCTCACCCCAAATTGGTCTCTGTCATGTCTTATGGCTTCCTCCTTAATTAATGATTAGTAAAATATATCTGGTCGGAAACTGTTTAGAAGCTATACATGCAGCATGTTGTCAAGGGTTGTTAGGGTTAAGTTGTTTCCTGCTTTATAAGGGCAAAACTCTTTTGGTCTCCCATGCAAAGGAGGGGGAGGAAGAAAAGGCTTAGAAACGAATCCAATGTAGTGGGCAAGATCATATTCTTCTCCCTGCCTAGTCTCATTCCTAGAAGCATTATTCCCTTTTAAATATACATATTGAAATATTTTGATTTAGTTAATTTAATATATTTAAATATTTTTATTGTGTCAACAAAGATTACAGAATCACTGAATTTGAAAGTCTGACAGTACCTTGTAGTACAGCTAGTTCTGTCAGCCAGTAAGGAAGCATTTACTAAGAGCTCTTACTATTTATCAAAAGGTACTGTGTTAGGTTGCCTTCAAAGAAAGGCAAAAAACTTGGTGCCTGTCCTCCAGGAGCTCACATTCTAATGGGGAACCTAATAATGCAAATAACTATGTAAATGCAAGCTATAAGTAGTGTAATTGGGAGGTAATCTCAAAAGGAAAGCTCTAAAAAGGTGGGAGATGGTGGTAAAAGAAAAAGAATAAAGCAAAGATTTAAGCAAAACTGACTTCATTGTAAGAGGCTGCAGATCACAATGCAGCTCTAAGTTCTAGAAGTTATAGATCTTTATAACATAAATATAAGCATTGGTAGTGCTTAGATGAGTGTGTCTCAAGCTGACCCTTCTCAGTTGGGGCTGGGGGGAGGGGAGGACACAGGGGACACCATTAGAGATTCTTCCTTTGGTTACCAGAAGGCCAGCAGTTGGGGAAAAGTAATCTAGTTTCCTAATGCCCCTTCCCTTCTATGACCTGAATCTGAGAGTACAATGCTCATAGTCAAAAGTGCCCAGAGAAGTCATCTTTCTTTAATTTCTGACATTCCAAAATTTATGATTATTTATTGATTATTCTTACTGATTATTATCCTTTATGCACTGTTTTCCAATCTGCTGATAACTGGGGCTATCTCTTACTATAAATCTCATACTATAAATCTCACAGTTATAATTTAGCATATCAATTAATAAAATGATTATAAGGCAAATTAATTTTCTCCTTGCAGTGGTCAATCAGCTAAGGCTTCATACAGAAGGTGGGGATTTGGTCTTGAAGGAAGCCAGGAGACAGAGCTGAGAAGGGAGAATAATCTAGGCAAGAGGAGGGACAAAGAATAGAATCAGTAGTGGCTAACACAGCAAGGAACTGTTAGGAGGCCAGTGTTGCTGGAGAGTAGGATATAGCATCACTATCATCATCAACAGCATCATTATCTGACATTATGTAGCTCTTATAGAGAAACATAAGTAAGCACTTTATCAGTATTATCTCATTTGATCCTCACAATAACCCTGGGAGATAGATGCTATTATTAGCTCCATTTTACCGATAAGGAAATTAGAGCAAAGTGACCTATCTGATGTCCGAAGTCGGATTTGAATTTAGGTCTTCCTGATTCTATATCCAGTGTTCTGTCCATTGTGCCAATTAATATGTAAGACTCCTAAAAAAGTAGGATTAGCAGTGCTATAAAGGGCTTTAAAAGTTTAACAGATTTTATATTTGATCCTGGACATAATAGGGAGATATTGTAGTTTATTGGGTAGAGGAGGTAGGGAGTCAAACACCCTCAGAGGTATAACATAGAACATAATACATTTTGGGATGATCAATATGAAAGCTAAATGGAGCATACACTTGAATGGGGAGAAACTTGAAGCAAGGAGACCAAGGAAAAGGCTTTTGCAATGTTGCAGATCTGATGGGCTGAGTGTAGTGCCAGAGTGGCAGCTGTGTGTGGTTGTAGAGAAAATAATATATGAGATGTAATAAAGGTAGAAACAACTAGATTTGGCAACAGATCATATATGTGGGATGAATATGAGTAAAAAGTAAAAGAGGAAGAAGGAATAAAATAAGCATATATTATGTGCTTACTATGTTACAGATGGGGCAGGTAGATAATGTAGTGAATAGAATACTGGGTCTCAGATTTAGCTTTCCAAATTCAAATCTTGCTTCAGACACTTATTACCTGTATGTACCTCGGCAAATTGCTTAACCTTATTTACTTCAGTTTCTTCATCTGTAAAATGAACTGGAGAAAGAAATGGCAAGGCATTCCAGTATCTCTGCCAAGAAAACCCCAAAAGTGGTCACAAAGATTGAAACACAATTGAAAAATGACTAAACAAAAACAAATGTTATAGGCACTAAGTGCTTTACAAATAGTTTCTTATATGAACCTCTCCAAAACCTAAAAGGTAGGTCTTATTATTCTCATCTTACAATAGAGGAAAATCAGACAGAGAGAGTTAAAGGAATTGCTCAGGGACACACAGCTAGTCAAAATCTGAGGCTAGATTGGAACTCAAGTCTTCCCAACTCCAGTCCCAGATCTCAATCCATTATACCATCGAGCTACCTTTATATGAAAGCTGCAAACCTGGAAACCTGGTAGAATTATAGTGAGTGCTATAGTAATGGAGAAATTTGAAAACTGACATGTGTTTGAGGGGAAAAGATTAGTTCCATTTTGGACATGTTGAGTTGAAGAAATCTCTGTGAAATCAAATTTGAGATGTCTAAATGGCAGCTTATTATGTGAAATTGCACATTGGGGAAAAGGTTAGGACTAGATAAATAAGTCTGAGCATAATCCATATAGCGCCATGGGAGCTAATGACTAGACCAATCATGATAGGTTAGAGGAAGAGAAGAGGTCCAAGACAAATCTTTTGGAGACACTAAGAATTAGTGAAGCAAGACCAGAGTGCAGATCCATCAAAGGGTGGCCAGAAAGGTAGAAAAAGCAGCAGAGAACAGTTTAAGAAAAACCTAGAGAAAAGAAAGTATCCAGAAGCAGGTAATCAATGGTGTCAGAGGTTGCAGAATAGTCAAGAAGAATGCACCTTTAGAAAAAGCCATTAGAAATGGCAATTATATCCCTGGTAACTTTGGAGAGAGTAGTGTTAAGTGCAACACTGAAGTAGAAAACATATTGCAGTGAACCAAAGAGAGAGAAGAAAGAGAGGAGGGACTCCAATTGTGGTCCAGCTTTTTCATTTGCACATGATGTACACAAGGTCGTCTAATTCTCTATTTGAACACTTCAAAGGAAGGGGAACCCATCTTCATCCAAAGCATCACATTACACTTTCAGATGGCTCTTATTCTTTGTTTTCTTTTCCTTACCTTCCATCTTAGAATCAAAATTATGTTTTGGTTCCAAGGTAGAAGAGTGGTAAGGGCTGAGTAGAGTGGGCTAAATGATTTGCCCAGGGTCACACAACTAGGATATATCAGAGTCCAGATTTGAACCCAGGACCTCCCATTTCTAGGCCTGGCACTGAATCTACTGAGCTGTATACTTGCCCCCTATATGACTCTAATTGTTAAAAAGGTTTTTCTAACAACAAATTCAAATTGGCATTTTTGTAGCTTCTTTCCATAGTTTACAATTCTATGAGTCAAACAGAACATGTCTACTTTTCTGCTTTCTCCTCAACATGATAGCCTCTCAACACTTGAACATGGACTGCTATCATATCTTCTAATCTTCTTTTCTCCAACTTATACATATCTAGTTGCTTTATTTGGACTAAAAGCCTTCCACCATCTTGTTTGCCCTCCTTTGGATACTCTGGGTACTTTAAGCTAGTTCTAGGAGCCTGTAGGCTATGTTTGACATTTCTGTTCCAGATGAGCTTTGGGGAGACCAGAGTCCAGTGATACCCTCATCTTTCTTTTACTAGAAGTCATGGCCCCTATAAGATAGGCCAAAATTAGTATGTTAAGCTTTCACCACATTGAAATAGCCCCCTTCCCCATCTTTTTTAGAACAATGGCTATCTATCTATATATCTCCCACATTAAACTTTTAAAGTAAACGAATTTTTGTTTTATCCAAAAAGTAAGGAGCTGCCCTATATTAAATGTACAGAGAGAAAACCACAATTAATACTCATGTATTGCCCCATATTTATTTTTCTTGCTACATTCTTCTCCCTCCTTGCCACAAGCTTAGTTTAGAGCCATTTCCTGAAGCCTACCTCTTAACAAATGTGAAGTACTATTTACCACTCAGCTTAAATTCCTTTGTATAGATAGAATTTCTAATACTTATGTAATAGGAGAGTTAGGAGGAGCTGCTTGTGACTGAATGTTTCTCCACATAGGGAAAAGGAGACTACAATTTGGAGATTACAGTTGCCTTAAGGGAAATTCATATCAAATCAGAACAATGACACAGTAACCTCTCTATGTCAGACACACAACAAGAGGATGGTTGCTGGCAGCTTACATTAATGAATTTTGACAGTTATGAGATAGTTCACATTGGGAAGAGGCAGTTTTGCTTGAGCTATTTAGCAGGGGTTTAGATGAGGAATTAAAGGATCAGTTAGTGTGTCATTTCATTCTTGCAGACCTGACTAAATTAATAGATCCCAGTACCAAACTCTGTGATTGTTCTGACCACAAGAGAGGAGAATGGATTTGGCCTTATGAGAATAGTTGAGCATTAGACTCTCAAAAATGCACATTTGGGGGTCAATGGATATATACCAAGAATATTGTGACCTTACCTTTCACTGTGGTAAAACAGATGAGTGGACCAGATAATATCTTACTAATACTAATTGTCATTAAAGTACTTTAATGTTTGCAAAGCATTTTATAATCAATATTACAAAACAGATTGTGGGCATTATTAACTCCATCCTACATTGTCAAAACAGGCTCAGGAGGGATGTTAAGTAATTTTCCCATGGTCATATAGATGTGAGTCAGGATTTGAATCACAGTGTTAATGACTTTAAGTTTAATATCCTATCGATTCAATTATATTATGTTCAAAGTGATTAGGAATTAAAGTTCTGATTAAGCAATTAATGAGGTTTATTGGCAATCAAGATGTAGCAGGGAAAAAAGAATCAGATCCTCTAGCATAGTTGCCTTTGGAAACGTAAGAGCATCAGGATGCGATCCAAGGCAAAAAAGAAAAAAAAAAACCACTGAGTCTGAGATTTCATAAAATAATATTATCCAGATCTGGATGAAAAGCTGGAAACTACAGGTTAAGTGAACAAATTTGATTTGATTTGATTCATTGGTAAAATGAAAATTTCCATTGTAAAATTACTTACGACTTGTGAGAATAGAGAGCAAGTATAATTTTTTTAAATCTATCAAAATCAAAAAACATATCAAAGAAACCTATACCATATCTTCAAAGATTCCACATGAAGACAGCACAGTCTCTAGTTGAATCAGACAAGGAAGGACCTAACTTGGTTAAAATGCTTCTGGTAAGACACTAGAAAAAGAAATGGAACCAATAAAGTTGGTATAGCCAAAGAAATGTAGCTAGGCACTCATGAGTATTGTCCTGCTAATGACAGAGTTGAAGCCCTGCAACAACGTACCAGGACCACTGAATGCTAGACTGGCAATGTTCATTGGTGCGGGGACCTTCATGAGACAAGATAAAATTGAACCAAACTAAGGGTTTGAGGTAGGCAGGAGATAGCTCAAATACCACAAGAAAAAGTATCTGACTCTGCCAGTGGACACAATTGAAGATCTGTGACTTTGGGTCAGAGGCATACAAGAAACATAATGACTTAGCATAACTGATCATCAGAAACTCCCAGGAAACAAGTGGGAGTCAGAGGCTTTTGGGTCAGTTGTGTCAGGAAATAGTCTAAAGCCTATAGAACTGGGACCTAGATCCATTGGGGAAGAGAGAAACTACAAGCATGCAGTAGAATTTGGATCAGCAAGAGGCAATGAAATATGAGAACCACTGTCTGACAGAGGATGAGCTCACAGCTCACACCAACAAATGTTATCCCCAACAGGAGAAAAGCCTGAAGTACTTAAAATTCTATCTCTTTATAACTGCTAGGAAACAATCTAATGCCACTACATCATGCTAAATTGATATATAAAATATAAAATATATTTAAAAGTAAGTGAGACAGAGAAATGACTCGTCTAGAAGCTAAGTTTTAAATTGAGTCTTAAAGGAAGCCAGAAAGCATATGTGAGATAAGAGACCATTCAGAACACTGAAAAGAATGAAGCTGTACATGGAGTACTTGATTACTTGAAGAATAGCAAGTGGGCTAATGTTGCTAAATCACAGTGTGAATGGAGGAAAATAATGTATAAAAATGCTATAAATGTAGAGACCGGGTACTGAAAGTATTTTTTTGTTTTATTTAATTAATTTAGAACATTTTTCCATGGATACAGGATTTATGTTCTTTCCCTCCCCTCCCTCCACTCCCCCTGCCCATAACCGACACACAATTCCACTGGTTTTTACATGTGTCATTGATCAAAACCTATTTCCATATTATTGATATTTGCACAAGGGTGATCCTTTAGAGTCTATATCCCCAATCATAACCCAACAACCCATGTGATCAAGCAATTGTTTTTCTTCTATGTTTCTATTCCCACAGTTCTTTCTCTGAATGTGGATAGCATTCTTTCTTTTTTATTTATTTTTTAACATTTATTAATATTTATTTTTTAGAAAAGTTAACATGGATACATAATTCATGCTCTTACTTTCCCCTTCACCCCCGGAGCTCCCCGCACCATGGCTGATGTGTATTTCCATTGATTTTAACACGTGTCATTGATCAAAACCTATTTCCAAATTGTTGTTAGTTGCATTGGTGTGGTGGTTTCGAGTCTATATCCCCAATCATGTCCGCCTCAACCCATGTGTTCAAGCAGTTGCTTTTCTTCTGTGTTTCCACTCCTACAGTTCTTCCTCTGAATGTGGGTAGTGTTTTTTTTTCCATAAATCACTCAGAATTGTCCTGGGTCATTGCATTGCTGCTAGTACAGAAGTCCATTACATTCGATTTTACCACAGTGTATTGGTCACTGTGTACAATGTTCTTCTGGCTCTGCTCCTTTCACTCTGTATCAGTTCCTGGAGGTCTTTCCAGTTCACATGAAATTCCTCCAGTTTATTATTCATTTGAGTACAATAGTGTTCCATCACCAGCATATACCACAATTTGTTCAGCCATTCCCCAATTGAAGGACATACCCTCCTTTTCCAGTTTTTTGCCACCACAAAAAGCGCAGCTATAAATATTTTCATACAAGTCTGTTTATCTATGATCTCTTTGGAGTACAAACCCAACAATGGTATGGCTGGATCAAAGGGCAGGCATTCTTTTATAGCCCTTTCAGCATAGTTCCAAATTGCCATCCAGAATGGTTGGATCAGTTCACAACTCAACCAGCAATGCATCAAAGTCCCAATTTTGCCACATCCCCTCCAGCATTCATTATTCTCCCCTTCTTTCATTTTAGCCAATCTGCTATATGTGAGGTGATACATCAGAGTTGTTTTGATTTGCATTTCTCTAATTATTAGAGATTTAGAACACTTTCTCATGTGCTTATTGATACTTTTTATTTCTTTATCTGAAAATTGCCTATTCATGTCTCTTGCCCATTTATCAATTGGGGAATGGCTTGATTTTTTTATACAATTGGTTTAACTCCCTGTATATTTCAGTAATTAGACCCCTATCAGAGTTTTTTGTTATAAAGATTTTTTCCCAATTTGTTGTTTCCCTTCTGATTTTGGCTACATTGTTTTTATTTGTACAAAAGCTTTTTAGTTTGATATAATCAAAATCATTTATTTTACATTTTGTAATTTTCTCTAACTCTTCCTTGGTTTTAAAATCTTTCCTTTCCCAGAGATCTGACAAGTAAACTATTCTATGTTCATTTAACTTATTTATAGTTCCCTCTTTATATTCAAGTCATTCACCCATTCTGAATTTATCTTGGTGTAGGGTGTGAAATGTTGATCTAAATCTAATCTCCCCATATTGTTTTCCAAATTTCCCAACAGTTTTTGTCAAATAGTGGATTTTTGTCCCAAAAGTTGGCTCTTTGGGTTTATCATACACTGTCTTGCTGATGTCACTTACTCCAAGTCTATTCCACTGATCTTCCCTTCTGTCTATTAGCCAGTATCATACCTTTTTGATGACTGCTGCTTTATAGTACAGTTTAATATCTGCTTCTGCTAGGCCACCTTCCTTCACATTTTTTTCCATTATTTCCCATGATATTCTTGATCTTTTTTTATTCCAGATGAACTTTGTTATAGCTTTTCCTAATTCAGTAAAAAAGTTTTTTTTGTAGTTTGATAGGTATGGCGCTAAATAGGAAAATTAATTTGGGTAGAATACTCATTTTTATTATGTTAGCTCATACTACTCATGAGTAATCAATGTTTTTCCAATTCTTTAGATCTAGTTTTAATTGTTTGGAAAGTGCTTTGTAGTTGTTTTCATATAATTCCTGTGTTTGTTTTGGTAGATAGATTCCTAAGTATTTTATATTGTCTAGGGTGATTTTAAATGGTGTTTCTCTTTCTACCTCGTGGTGCTTTGATGTGTTGGAAATATATAGAAATGCTGATGATTAATGTGCATTTATTTTGTATCCTGCAACTTTGCTAAAGTTGTTGATTATTTCTGCAAGCTTAGTTGATTCTCTAGGATTTTTTAAGTAGACCATCATATCATCTGCAAAGAGTGATAGCTTAGTCTCCTCATTGCCTATTTTGATACCTTCAATGTCTTTTACTTCTCTAATTGCTACTGCTAGTGTTTCTAGCACCATGATAAATAATAGAGGTGATAATGGGCAGCCTTGTTTCACTCCTGATCTTATTGGAAAGGCTTCTAATTTATCCCCATTGCATATGATGCTTGTTGATAGTTTTAGGTATATACTGTTTATTATTTATAGGAAAGGTCCTTTTATTCTTATACTTTCCAGGGTTTTCAATAGGAATGGGTGCTGTATTTTGTCAAAGGCTTTTTCAGCATCTATTGAGATAATCATGTGATTTTTTTTGTTTGATTGTTGATATGGTCTATAATGTGGATGGTTATCCTAATGTTGAACCATCCTTGCATTCCTGGTATAAATCCCACCTGATCATGGTGGATGATCCTCCTGATCACTTGCTGGAGTCTCTTTGCTAGTATTCTATTTAAGATTTTTGCATCTATGTTCATTAGGGAGATTGGTTTGTAGTTTTCTTTCTCTGTTTTTGATCTACCTGGCTTTGGATTCAGTACCATATTTGTGACATAAAAGGAATTTGGTAGGACTCGTTCTTTGCTTATTATATCAAATAATTTGATAGTATTGGGATTAGCTGCTCTTTGAATGTCTGATAGAATTCACTTGTGAATCCCTTCGGCCCTGGCAATTTTTGCTTAGGGAGTTCTTTGATGGCTTCTTCAATTTCTTTATCTGATATGGGATTATTTAGGTATTCTATTTCTTCTGCTGTTAATCTAGGTAATTTGTATTTTTGTAAATATTCACCCATAACTCCTAACGTGCTATATTTATTGCCATATAATTGGGCAAAATAGTTTTTAATGATTGCCTTAATTTCCCCTTCATTAGAGGTGAGGTTTCCATTTTCATCTTTGATACTGTCAATTTGGTTTTCTTCTTTCCTTTTTTTTCTTAGATTGACCAGTACTTTGTCTATTTTATCTGTTTTTTCAAAATACCAGCTTCTAGTCTTATTTATTAATTCAAAAGTTCTTTTACTTTCAATTTTATTAATTTCTCCCTTAATTTTTAGCATTTCTAATTTAGTTTTCCTCTGGGGATTTTTTTAACCCTTGTACTTCGGTGTATTGTCTCATAGGTGGAAGATTGGTAAGGGTGGGCAATGGGGGTCAAGTGACTTGCCCAGGGTCACACAGCTGGGAAGTGGCTGAGGCCGGGTTTGAACCTAGGACCTCCTGTCTCTAGGCCTGACTCTTACTCCACTGAGCTACCCAGCTGCCCCATATCTGGGGATTTTTAATTTGCTCGCTTTCTAATTTTTTAAGTTGCATTCCCAATTCATTAATCTCTGCCCTCAATAATTTGTTAATACATGCACTCAAGGATATAAATTTCCCCCTGAGTACTGCCTTGGCTGCATCCCACAGAATTTGGTAGGATGTCTCATCATTGTCATTCTCTTCAACGAAATTGTTGATAGTTTCTATGATTTCTTCTTTGACTAGCTGGTTTTGGAGAATCATATTATTTAATTTCCAATTAGTTTTTGATTTGCCTGTCCATGTGCCCTTACTAATTATTATTTTTATTGCATTATGATCTGAGAAGGTTACATTTATTATTTCTGCTCTTTTGCATTTGTTTGCAATGTTTCTATGCCCTATTAAATGGTCAATCTTTGTGAATGTACCATGTGCAGCTGAATAGAAAATGTATACCTTTTTGTCCTTATTTATTTTTCTCCACATATCTATTAAATCTAATTTTTCTAGGACTTCATTCATCTCTCTTGCTTCTTTCTTATTTATTTTTTGGTTTGATTTATCTAGATCTGAAAGAGGAATATTTAGATTTCCCACTAGTATGGTTTTACTATCTATTTCCTTCTCGAGCTCTGCCACTTTCTCCTTTACAAATCTGGTTGCTATGCCATTTGGTGCATACATATTGAACAATGTTATTTCCTCATTGTCTATACTGCCTTTAATGAGGATGTAATGATCTTCTCTGTCTTTTTTAAACATATCTATTTTTACTTTGGCTTTGTCAGAAATCACAATTGCCACTCCTGCCTTCTTTTTCTCATTTGAGGCCCAAAGGATTTTGCTCAAGCCCTTTACCTTAAACCTGTGTATGTCCACCCTCCTCATATATGTTTCTTATAGACAACATATGGTAGGATTTTGGTTACTAATCTACTCTGCTATTTGCTTCCTTTTTATGGGCGAGTTCATCCCATTCACATTCAGAGTTATAATTATCAGTTGTGTATTCACCAACATTTTGGTATCCTCTCCTAGTTCTACCCCTTATTCTTACACTATTTCCTTTTAAACCAGTCATTTGCTTTATCCCAGTAACCCTTGTCCCTCCCTTGATTTACTTCCCTTTCTACCCCCTCCCTTATTACTCCTCTCTTTTTATTTTTAAGGCCTAATGAATTCTCTCCCCCCTTCTTCTCCCCTCCCTTTTTTGACCTCCTCACTCCCCTGATCCCCTTGGTTTATCCCTTCTGACTTTCTCAGTAGGGTTAGATAGAGTTTTATATCCCAATGGATAAAGCTACTCTTCCCTCTCAGGGTTAATTACACTGAGAGTAAGGTTTAACTATTACCTCTTAATGCTCTCTTACTCTCCTTCTTATAATAGTATTCATCCGTTCCCCTTCCCATGCCCTCTTTGGGTGTAATAGAATATCCTATTTTTCTTATTCATTCAAGTTTCTCTTAGTATCCTCTACTATTCACCCCCTCTTTCCCACCCCCATATCATCTTAGAATATTTAGTATTCCAACCTCTCCCTATGTATAATTCTTCTAATTGCTATAATAGTAAATACTATAAAAGTCAATAGGGTTCCTTACAGAGAATTATACATAACATTTCTCCACATAGGAATACAAATAATTAGATCTTATTGAAGCCCTTAAAGAGGCAAATTTTAAAAATACGAGTTTTCTTTCTTTCCCCTCTGTTTCTTATTTACCTTTTCATGTTTCTTTTGGTTTTTGTGGTTGGATATCAAACTTTCCATTTAGTTCTGGTCTTTTCTGTGCAAATACTTGGAAATCTTCTATCTTGTTGAATGCCCAAACTTTCCCCTGGAAATATATAGTCAGTTTTTTTTTTGTTTTTTTGTTTTTTTTTTACCCTTGTATTTCGGTGTATTGTCTCATAGGTAGAAGATTGGTAAGGGTGAGCAATGGGGGTCAAGTGACTTGCCCAGGGTCACACAGCTGGGAAGTGGCTGAGGCCGGGTTTGAACCTAAGACCTCCTGTCTCTAGGCCTGACTCTCACTCCACTGAGCTACCCAGCTGCCCCCTATATAGTCAGTTTTGATGGGTAGGTGATCCTTGGTTGTAGACCCAGTTCTCTTGCCTTTCTGAATAGCATATTCCAAGCCTTGAGGTCTTTTAGAGTGGAGGCTGCTAGATCCTGTGTGATCCTGATTGGTGCTCTTTGATATCTGAATTGTCTCTTTCTGGCTTCTTGTAAATTTTTTTTCTTTTACTTGGAAGCTCTTGAACTTGGCTATTATATTCCTGGGCATTGTCTTTTCTGGGTCTAGTGTAGATGGTGATCTATGGATCCTTTCAATGTCTATATTGCCCTCTTGTTGTAGAACTTCAGGGCAATTTTGCTGAATAATTTCTTTTAGTATGGAGTCCAAATTTCTATTAATTTCTGCTTTTTCAGGAAGACCAATAATTCTCAGATTGTCTCTTCTAGACCGGTTTTCTTGGTCTGTCATTTTCTCATTGAGGTATTTCATGTTTCCTTCTATTTTATCAGTCTTTTGACTTTGTTTTATTTGTTCTTGCTGTCTTGAGAGATCATTAGCTTCTAATTGCTCAATTCTAGCCTTTAGGGACTGGTTTTCGGCTATAATGTTTTGGTTTTCCTTTTCAATCTGGTCATTTCTGGTCTTCAATTTGCTTGCCTCACTTTCCACTTGTGAAATTCTGCCTTTTAAACTGTTATTTTCTTGCCAGATTTTGGTTTCCAATTTGCTTACCATTTCATTTGATTTTGGAGCATCTTTCTCCAATTGGGAGTCTGTGTCTTCTAACCTGTTAATTTCCTTTTGAGCTATTTCCCACTTGTCTCGCCAAATCTCTTCCATCTTTCTCATCATCTCAGATTTGAACTCTTCAATAGCTTGTGGCCAGTTTTCATTATTTTGGGAAGGTTTGGATATGATTACTTGTTTGTTCTCCTCTGCTGTTTGCTCTGTTGTCTGGATTTTATCTCTGTAAAAGTTGTTGAGTGTTACAGATTTTTTCTTGATGACCTTTCTCTTTTGGGGTTCTTGTCTCTGGCTTCCCATTGTTAGCCCTACACCCTCTCAGCTTTATCCTCACGCCCAGGGTCTGTCGGAGCTCTTTAGGCTCCTGAGGTCTCAGGTCTAGTTGTTCTCAGGGTCCAGCCTCCTTGTGGTCTCCTTACTTGTACCTCTGCCCGAGGCTCCTTTAACAGTCTCAGGGCACTGCATACATGCACCCCTCTGCACTGGATCCCCACTCAAGTTCCTCGCCTGCTCTCAGGATCCGTGTCTGTGCTTGCATCTGTGCCCGCACTTCTGCCTGAGCTCAGGGTCTGTGTTCAAAGTCCATGCATTCTTTAGCCTCTTGGGGGTCTTAAGTCTTGCTACTCTCAGGGGCAGGCCCTGGTGACCCCAGGTAGCTGCCAAGGACTTAATGAGTGCCCCGAACTTGTTCTAACTCTTGTGCGCTGGCTTTGGTACTGTAGGTGGTGTGGTGTGGGGGAGGGGCCTGCTCAGCTCGCATTTTAGTGAGAGCTGTTTCACCCTTTTATAGCATAGAAATGTCCCGATTCCATGTATCTCCAATGTTGCACCCTGTTGTGGGATCCCTTCGTTCCTCTGGATTTGTTTTTATGTCTTCTTGAGGAGTCCTATATGTTTTGGTTAGAAGAGATTAAGCAGCTGCTTTTTACTCTGCCACCATTTTAACCAAGAAGTTCAATAGCATTCTTTCTCATAAGTCCCTCAGAGTTGTCCTGGATCATTGCATTGCTGCTAGTAGAAAAGTATATTACATTCGATTGTACTACAGTCTCTGAGTATAATGTTCTCCTGGTTCTGCTCCTTTCACTCTGCATCAATTCCTGGAGATATTTCCAGTTCAAATGGAATTTCTCCAGTTCATTATTCCTTTGAGCACAATAGTATTCCATCATCAACAGATACCACAATTTGTTCAGCCATTCCCCAATTGAAGGGCATATCCTCATTTTCCAATTTTTTGCCACCTCAAAGAGCACGGCTACAAATATTTTTATACAAGTCTTTTTCCTTATGATCTCTTTGGGGTATAAACCCAGCTGTGGTGTGGCTTACTGAAAGGTTTTAAAAGGCAAATAAAGGCTTTTATATTTGATCCGGAAAGTAATAGGGCACTACTGTCACCCATTGGGTAGTGGAGTGACCTACAATTTAGAAAGATCACATTAGCAGCTGAGTGGACTGTCCTAAAAGCCATGTACAACACAAGCTAGAAAATGGGAGATTTGGAGTAAGTAAGTTGTGGAGATGTGTGGGAAATGGTATGAAAACCTGTTCTGCACTAAATAAATTGAAGGCATATCTATAAGTCCTAGCTAGAACAGTCAGAGGTTTTGGTGGTGAAAGAGGCAGAGTAAAGGATGATGGTGGGAGTATAGCTAACACAGTAAGGAGAAGCAGGAAGTTGTGTGGACATAAGAGAAAGCAGGAAGACATGTATCATATACTTATGTTAGCTACTTACATTACATCTTTACAGAATTTGAGTAGGTACTAAGTCACATTAAACACATGCTTTACTGACTACAAGATAAGAAAAGTTATAATCAATAAAAGGAAAGTGAAGAGAAGATTCAGATTTTAATGGAAACTAAATGTGATCCAAAAAGAATGTGTGATTTATGGATCAAATCCTTGCAAAAATAAACAATCTTATCAAAGAATATTATAGTGATGACACAACATACCAAACTTTGGGGATGCACAATAGAAAACAGAAGGAAAATCAGAAAAAAGCACAGATAAACATAGTTTTTAAAGTCTTTGTGGACTTATAAATATCTCTATCTATATAAAGTTTAATGAAATAGATTGATAGCTTCATATATAATGCCATTTTCATCACTTTCCACATGTATTAAGGTGTTCTTTCTTGTGTTTAGATTCAATTTTTTTAATGAAAATCCTTGCTTTACTTTTGATCTTATGGGAAATGATTTATGTTCAACCATTACAGAAAAAGATAATTCTTGATTTTAAATAAAGGCTATTTTCCATATTAGATGAAGTGTATAATGGATAAAGCTCTGGCTCTGAAGTTAGGAAGACCTGAGTTTAAATCTAGAATCAGACACTTACTGACTTTGGGACCCTGAGCAAATCACTTAACTCCTATTTGCTTCAGTTTCCTCAGCTGTGAAATGGGAATCATGATGGCATCTACCTTCTAGAATTGTTGGAGAATCAAAAAAGTTAACTATTGTAAAGCACTTAGGATAGTATCTACTCAACAGTAAATGATACATGAACGTTATCTATTATTATTTTTATTATTATATTAATTCAGTGGCATTATAATTTCAATATGTATATTCCCCTCATGAGTTCAGAAATGAATATGTTCAAGACTTTATCAAACTACTAATGAAGTACCTAGCTTATTTGACTGTTAGCCCTCAATCTGTCACTTGATCAAGTATTTCCTTTTTTAACAGACCTCAATGATATCCCTCCTACTTTTACTTGTATTCCATTTACTAGCTAGATGACACAGTAGATAAAGAGTGCTGAGTCTAGAATCAGGAAGATCTGAGTTCAAATACAGTCTCAGATTTTTATTATCTGTGTAACTCTAGGTAAGTCACAACCTCTGTTTGCCTGAGTTTCATTATCTGTAAAATAGCAACAATACTACAACCTACCTCAGAGGCTTATTGTGAGCATCAAAAGAGATATTTGTAAAGTGTTTAACACAGTACCTACATATATAGTTGTGGTTTTTCAGTCATTTCACTCATGTCCAACTCTTTATGATTCCATTTAGGATTTACTTGGCAAATATACTGGAGTGCTTTGCTATTTCCTTCTCCAGATCATTTTACAGATGAGGAACTGAGGTAACAGAGTAAGTGTCTTACCCAGGAACACACAGCTACTCAGTATTTGAGGCTGGATTTGCTCTCACAAAAATGAATCATCCTGATTCCAGGTCTGGTGCTCTATCCATTCCATTACCTAATTGCCATATACTCAGAGCTTAACAAATGCTTGTTTGTTTCTTTCCTTGCCCTTCCTTTTTTCCCTTCCTTCTTTCCTTCCTTCCCTCCTGTCTTCATTCCTTCTTTTTTCCTTCTTTTATCTCTTTGAGTCATCCACAATTTTGATAATCTTGGAGATTGTAGTGTTCTGTGATTAAAAAAAATGTTTATCTCCTTTCCTTTGAGTCACCCTGATATATGTAAAAGATGGGTTATCAACTCATCTACTCATCAACTCATCAAACTCAATACACTTGTAATTCACCTGCCTGCCACAATCTAGATATTAGATATTTTACATCCATTTAGTTTTTCTTTTTAGTTTTTCTTTTTCTTAGTTTTTCTAAGTGTTAGGCTTTCTCTGGGGAAATCATTTCATGTCTTTGGGCTGAATCTGAACAGTTCATATCATCCAAAAATGGGAACATATGGATACCTTTATTATACATAGTAAATCTCTTTTCCACCTGAGCCTTATACAAGGCATCCTTCTTTGTGATGCCAAGCATATTATTTGTCTATAGGTTTTTATTCTTCTTCCCTTGACATCATTTAAAATCACATTGAATTTGCATAGTTTGTTGTTACACATCACTCTTGTATGATCTTAACACAGATGAGAGAATATTGAATGAAAGTTAATTCTTATGGATTTGGCTTTACTCTATTTAGAGAAATGCCATTTTATGATAAACAATAAATTCAGTGAGATCAAACTTCCTTTGCACCTTTCAGAGACTTGTATAACCATAAAGATATAGATTGCTCTAGAGATTTGTTTACAAAACTCTTTATGTTCCCTAATTCATTAAGATTTTGTGAGGATCAAAACAGATTATGGAAAGATGGATATATAGTGGTACCTTGAAACACAAGTTCAATTAGTTCTGTGGTCAAACTCATAACTCAATTTGCTTGTATGTCAAATCAAATTTCCCCATTTAAATTAATGGAAATGCAATTAATCTGTTACAACCACCCAAAAATATGACACGAATTTTTTTTGTTTTATATGCTTTTAAATATGAAAATGTACTTTATAAAAACAAGTAAATGTACTTATGGATAATAAGAAAGACTGTAAAGAAATAACCATGCTTATGAAATATTATTTACCTTCAAGGTCAGGCAAAGATGCTGGCAGAGAAGGTTTTCATTTCATGCTATCACTTAACATAACTTACTCTATATACAATAACGTGTGAAACAAGTGTTGGTACACAGCTCCAATGCATGATCTGTTGCAACTTTTTCTCTGTGTGTCTTTTCAATAAACTCTTTAATTTTTTTCCCAAATCCTCAACATTTCCTTAATCTTGCTTGTATTGATTACCTCATCTACCTTGGGCTCCTCCCCACTAATTTCCTGCAAAACCTCCATATGCTACTGTTGCTATAACTTCTTCAATTTCTCCATCATCACAACCCACAGTTAAAAGTTAAGAAAATTGCCAAAAAAACTGATAATAAAGAAAAAATAAAATAGCAAAATCAATTCAATACAGATGCTCACACACGCAGATAAACACTGAACTGAATGAGAAAACCTCATGTAACTTGTGAAATCGAGCATTTAGCAGGCTATTTAGTGGAGGGTGTCAGAAGCTCATGATTCAAATATCTGCTTGTGACTTAAAGCAAAAATCCCAATCATGAACACTCATGTCTCAAATCGCTGGTGCCTTAAGGTGCTCGTGTATTAAGGTACCACTGTAATGCGCTGAGGAACATCTAACGTATATGACAGCTATTATCATTCTTACAGATACACCTGTATGCTCACATGATAAATTATATAGAGCTGGACAAAAAGCCAGGAAACCCTAAATTCTAGGCATTTATCTAGCACATATAGAGGCTTTGTGACCCTTCAACTCTCCATGCTCCAGGTACCTCTCTAGGACCACAAGTTGCAGAGAAGAATCCAACCTGCATTAGTACAGGGAATTGCTTCGCCTGGGAGTTTGCTCTGCCAATGAAATCATAGGGATAGTCCTCATGATAAACTCAAGTCTAACCTTTACACAATTAGCCCTTAATTTCCTTATTATCCATACACTATGGACACACACACCTATTCATACACACACACACACACACACACACACATTCATAGCTACACTGATATTGATAAAATATTTTAGAGCACTTTACCTTGTCCCTTCTCTTCAAGGCATTTAAAAGGAATAAGTTTAAGGAGAGAATTTATTCTTAGGGAAGTTTGTACATGGACAGGCTTTGTCTTGGGAGATATCTTGGTTTCCTTTCCCACATGGAGCATCATTCATTTCAGTCTCACACCCATGTACCATCCATATTGTCCTTTTCAGGTATTAACTAATAAAACTTAAGGGTTTAACTATGAACATTAACACTTAATACATTGATCTTCTAGAGAAAACATAAGAGTTTTTAAAAATATAATACAAATGTTCTAATGGTGCCATTAAAAGTACTCTGCATACTCAAGGAAAAATTTATATCACTGAGTGTCTATACCAACAAAATAGAGGGTGGATATCAATAAACTTACTATTTGACAAAAAGTGCTGGGAAAATTGGAAAATAGTATGGAGAAAATTAGGTTTAGATTAAAATCTTATACCCTATACCAATATAAATCCAAAATAGGTAAATGACTTAAATGTAAAGAGTGAAATCATAAATATATTAGGTGAGCATAGAATAGTATACCTGGCAAACCTGTGGGAAAGGAAGAAATTTAAGACCAAGCAAGTAATAGAGAACATTACAAAATGTAAAATGAACGACTCTAATTATATCAAATTAAAAAGGTTTTGTACAAACAAAATCAAAGCAACCAAAATTAGAAAGAAAGCAACAAAATGGGAGAACATTTTTATAGCAAAACTCTCTGACAAAGGTCTGATTAATTTTATAAGGAGCTAAATCAATTGTAAAAAAAATCAAGATAATCCCCAATTAATAAATGGGCAAGGAACATGAATAGTCCGTTTTCAGAAGCACATGAAAAAGTGTTCTAAATCCCTCCTGATTAGAATAATGCAAATTAAAACAACACTGAGAAACCATCTCACACCTAGCAGATTGGCCAATATGACAACAAAGGAAAGTGATAAATGTTGGAGGCATTGTGGCAAAATTGGGACACTAATAGACTGCTAGTGGAGTTGTGAATTGGTCCAACCATTCTGGAGGACAATTTGGAACTATGCACAAAGGGCTTTAAATGAATGCCTACCCTTTGATCAAGCCATACCACTGCTAGGTTTGCATCCTAAAAAGATAATAAGGAAAAAGACTTGTACAAAAATATTTGTAACCACACTCTTTGGGTGGCAAAGAATTGGGAAATGAGGGCATATCTCTCGATTGGGGAATGGCTGAATAAATTGTGATATATGTTGGTGATGGAATATTATTGTGCTGAAAGGAATAAAGGAATGGAGGAATTCCATGTGAACTGGAAAGACTTCCAGGAATTGATGCAGAGCAAAAAGAGCAGAACCAGGAGAACATTGTACACAGAGGCTGATACATTATGGCACAATCAAATGTAATGGGCTTTGCTAAAACTAGAAAATCCCAAGGGATTTATGATAAAGAATGTTCTCCACATTGAGAACAAAAAACTGCAAGAATAGAAACACAGAAGAAAAACAAATGACTTATCATCTATTTATATGGACTTATGATTTGGTGTTTTGCTTTTAAAAGATTGCTCTATTGCAAAAATGAATAATATGGAGATAGGTATAAGTGATTAACTCCGCCAAGGACGGTCCCAAGCCCGGCTGAAAAAGGAGGAGGGTTGGGCACGAGGCTAGCAACCTCACCCCGTAAAAATCTCACTTGCTATAGAAACTGCAACCTCATTAAACCAACAAAACCAACGATCGCCTAGTCTGGAAGATTGCTCTCCACCAGAGTCCACGACGCGTGCTGGCAAAAGCCAACAAACTCCAGGCCTACGTCAAATCTTGAACATCAGATGGCCTGAAAAGATCTCCAATACCAGACTCTGGGAAAGAACAATTCAGTATCCCATCAGTCAGGATGCTATAAAAAAAAATATGGAACCCACCATGGAGGAGAAAAGTCGGAAGGCCAAAACAGACCTGGCAAAGATATGCCCAGTTGGTGGAAGTTGCCCAGAACAGAGTCTGTTGGCATGAGATGCCCAGTTGGGGGAAGTTGCCCAGAACAGAGTCCGTTGGCGTGAGATGGTTGCGGCCCTATGCTCCTCTGGAGTCAATAGGAATAATAAATAATAAATATAATATAAGTGATAACATTTGTATAACCCTGTGGAAATGCTTATAGTATCTGGGGAGGAGGGAAGGGAAGGAAAGAAAATGAAATATGTAAACATGGAAAAATATTTTAAATTAAAAATTAAAAAAAAAAGATTGCTTCATTAATTTTGTTTCCCCAGTACCTGACACATAATAGGTATTTAATTAATACTGTAGAATGAGAAATCATTATTATGATCATTCTCAAAGGATTTTGGTAAGTACTGAAAAAAGATATAATTGTAAACATTCTACACTTATAAGTAAATCTTAATTTTCTCCTAATAAACTAATTTCCCTTCCATCTCGAATGCCTATCTCAACTATATGCACTTAAAGAGTGAGGAAAATTAATGCTGAATTATATTATTTACTAGTAATTTTTCTATGAGAAATAATTCATTTTCCCCAGGACCCTTGGCTTTCCAAGGTCAATACTGAAATAGTCCAGGCCTTGTGCTGGCATCATCTGTCTTTTTTTCAAAGCCCATATCTATAAACTAAAACACTCTAAGATGTTTGAAAGTAAGACAGATCAGCATTTCTCTAATTTGGTAAAGATCCTCCTTCCCTGTGATGAAGTAATGAGAGATAAGTTGAAATAACTAAGTCTACCTCCTCTTTCCAAATATCCATCAATAGGGACTGCCAGGGGAGGTCCAAATGACAAACTGTCAAGCCAAGCACAAAGATAACAACCTTCCTGTAAAAGATTGTCAGGACTCACTGAGAGATTTTTGTGTGAGAGGCAGATTCAAGGACACATTAATAAACAATGTTATTTTGGGAGGAGAGGAAAGTCTCATATTGTTATATTAGTTATTATTACCTAAATTACAATAAAGCATACTAAGCTTTATTGTATGGACCAACTTAATGAACCCTGTTGTGCCATCCAATGACTATTTTGTTACTGTTGTTGTTCAATTGTCTGTGACCCCATTTGGTATTTTCTATACAAAAATACTAGAATGGTTTAACATTTCCTTCTCCAGTTCATTTTAGATGAGGAAATTAAGGTAAACAGGGTTAAGTGACTTTCCCAGGTTCACACAACAGTAAGTATCTGATGCCAGATTTGAACTCAGGAAGATGAGTCTACCGAACTGCAGGCTTGTCACTGCTCTGTCTACTGTGCCATCTAGCTTTCTCCTCAAATACATTTGTATATATCTATGTATGTATGTATATGTATATACATGTGAATGTGTATGCGCATATGTATAGATCATAGATAAATAAATCTCACCCCCTCTCTCTCTCTTTCTCTCTCTCTCTTTCTCTCTCTCTTTCTCTCTCTCTTTCTCTCTCTCTCTCTCTCTCTCTCTCTCTCTCTCTCTCTCTCTGAAACAGAGTGTAAAATATAATCAAAGACTCCAACAAGGTATCTCCTATAAGTAAATGAAATTATACAGGATTCCTTGATAGATTCAACAGATATAACTTTGATGGTTGTAAGGATAGTATTTGTGCAAGGGGGATAGAACAAAAGGAGCCAGAGAAGGGAGTTGCTGACAGCTGCTGACAATTGAGACCAGAGAGAATTATGGGAAAGGGACTTGGAAGAAGGAAGGAGAAGAGAGGTCTTCAGGCAAAAGATTGGGAGAAGAGAGGAGGAAGACCTCCCAGCTTGGATCCAGTCCTGAGGGCTACCTGAGGATCTTTCTTTGGAAACTGAAACCCTGATTCCCTGATCAAGGCCATTCCATTGCATCTCACCCATCAAGACTTCAACCATAGAGTTAGATAAGTTTTTGGACTCCATTTTGGGAGCAATCTCTTAATCTCCTTCTCCCATTACTCAACCTTGCTGAGAGACCCCTTTTCAGTCAAACTTACACTTATAGAAAAGGACAGAAAGAGATAAATAGAAATAGAAACAAAAGGAGAAGGGACTAGGGGAGAAATTTAGGAGTGGGAACCCCAAAGGTTTCCATCCAAGTGACAGACCCCATAGGAATAGCAAAGAAGGCACCCCAAATCCCTCTGCCCTTCATCCCTTTCCCCAATTCTTGAATTGTGAATAATAAACACCATTCATCAGTCAGATAGTGTTCCAGAGTGCCTGAGAGATAACAAGGGAGAGGGGAACCACAGCTTAGTCTGGCTGCCTCCATCTTGAAGCCAGATCACCCTCTGTGAATTTAACTGATTAGGGGGAGGTTTGTGTGAACCCCATCCTTATTCGAGATTGGATTGAGGTACCACATACCTCATCTTATAGGGAAGCCTTGCCCCCAACTCCTGTGGGGCAGCACGACCATCCAGGTCACTCAGTTTCAGGGTGACACCCCCTGGAACTCTCCCAGTGTATATTTGGCCCCAGGGGAGAGTTGGAAGAGAGACTCACCACATAGACACTCACTCTCACACTCACACACACTCTCACACTCACACTCACACACTCTCACACACTCTCTCTCTCTCTCTCTCTCTCTCTCTCTCTCTCTCTCTCTCTCTCTCTCCCCTCCCCAATCAAACATTGGTTACAACTCTCATTATTATTACATGATTCTCTGACTAACATCAGACAAGATACTGTTTGGGAGAGAGAAGGAAAAACTACTTGCATCATATTTTGCTTCTCTTTTTGGTGACAAGGAAGATGATCTTTATTTTCAAAATTATGGGAAAAACCAACTTATAAAGAGCTGATACACAAGATAATAAAGACATTTTTAAGAGAAAGCCTCTATAGGCCCTTGATGAAATAAATTATAAGACTCAGGTGAACTACATTCTAGGGTACTGAAAAACTAAAACTATTGCATGTGATTTTTGAAAGCTCATGGACGATAATGGAAAGACACCTCAAGATTAGCAAAAAGTAAATGTTCTTACTTCTTGCCACTAACACCACCAACAAAAGGGGGAGAGGAATAGAGCCTACAAAATATATATCAGTAAGCCGAACTTTAATCTGGAAAAATTCTAAGAGGGTTTATTAAAAGGACACAGTGAATGTCTAGTGGAAACCAAAATCAATTTAAATTCATATTCTTTTTTGAAAGAGTTTCTAGGCTAGTGGATCCAGAAAAGCTTTAGACATGAAGCTAAGCAGTGATAAGAGTACTTGACTTGAAAGCTAGAAGACCTAAGTTTAAATACTGTCTGAGACATTTGTTAGCTTTGTTATCCTATACAAGTCATTTAACCTCTGCCAGCATCAGTGTCCTCATTTGTAAAGTGGGAATGATAACAGCACTTAGCTAACAGGACTGTTGTGAGAATCAACTGACATAATTTATGTAAAGTATTTTGCAAATATTAAAGTACTAAGTAATTTCTGGCTATTTTATTAGTTATTATTACCTAAATTACAGTAAAGTATATTGAGCTACTATTATAAGACAAAAATATGTGAAAGATGATAATACAGTTAGGTGGATTCAGACCTGGTGGAATAGTTGGCTAAATGGAATTTCCATAATTTTTTGATAATTAAACTCTCACTGAATAATAGAGGGCTTTTGAAAAATCATATTTTTTCTCTTAAAATCTTTCTCTCTCTGATATTCCTTCATCTAGAGAAGACACAAAATTCAAAGCTTCATAGATTCTAAGAATGGAAAGGACAAGCCATATCTAAGCACACATGTCCTGTAAAATATTCCCAGGCATTACCTCTGCCACCATTACTCATTCTTGCTTGTGCAGATATTTTTTTAATATTATGATTTTATTCAATATCTTTGCTATCTCTCCAAGCATTTTGGTGATGTTCAGGATAACTTTCATAATGCTAAAATCATCCTTTTAAATAGTGCATCCTTGAATTTTTACCCAAAGTTATAATCAAACTTTTCATACCATAATCTGAAGAACCAAAACTTCTTTCCATGCTACAAAATTATTATTAGATCATTTACTGGCTCAGCAATCTAAACTGTAAGTTCTTTCAGTACCTGAAATGTAGCTTTTCTAGAATAGGTGACTTGAGCTCACTGAGGAAAGCTAGTTATTTCCTTGTGACTTTTGAAATTATCTTGCATTTCAATGGCTTATTAGGCATTTTTATTTTATAATTCATAATGCTGCACCTGGAATCACAAAAAACTGAGTTCAAATCTTGCCTCAAATAGTCACTGGCTAAATAGACCTTGTGCAAGTCATTTAACCTGACTATCTTAGTTCATTCTCATCTGTAAAATGGGAAAAATCTAACTCTCAACGAGAAAATCTAGAGCCACTTTTAAGATTCTTCTAACAGGTTTTATTTGGTCCAACACAAATTACTTGAAGAAGACCCTACTTATTAAAACAATCCTATATCAGATTTAGGAGTGTCATACCTTCAGTATGAGGTAATGGAACTGTTGGATGATGATTCCCATTCAAAGACCAGGAAAGCTTTTGCAACCCAGAAATTCCTAACACTAGTCTTTTATTTAAATGTTTCCTATTGATTCTGAATATCTATGAATCAATTACTAAACTCTATGCTAAAGGGAAACATTCACAATACTAAATACCAATGCTACATCTCACAACAGTGTTTTTGGGACCAATGTTCTCAAATGTCTTAGTATCTTTGGTTAAATAATGATAAGTAATAAAAAAGCACAAATGAATTGCTTTCAATGTGCACAAATCCCTCTATCCTATTCTCAATTTGTAAAAGATATGAAAAATGAGATAGAAAAGAAAACTCAGGCTATA
This sequence comes from Gracilinanus agilis, assembly GCF_016433145.1. Lineage (NCBI taxonomy): Eukaryota > Metazoa > Chordata > Mammalia > Didelphimorphia > Didelphidae > Gracilinanus > Gracilinanus agilis. Next base: position 534,686,243 of record NC_058132.1, read on the forward strand.
TATTTATACATTCCAAATTTGGTAGATAAGTGAAGATTCACCCACATATACATACTTCAAATATAACGATGTTCATCCTGTGAAAAGTTCACCAGATTGACTAAAACATTTGTTTTTGGTCTTCTGGGGTATTATTATGATCGGTTCATTTTCTACCTACATTAACAAAATGAGACATCAGGTAGCTGTCAGTATCTCATGTTTAAAGCTCAATCTTCCCTTCTACAATGCCCTGAAAAGTCTAATGCTGATAACTAGCCCCTACAGATCTGTTCTGTTTTGCATTTCAAGTACAGCTGGCAGGGCTCTTTCATGCATTTGCAATTACAATGCAGGAGTGAGACTTCTACTCATCAACTAATAACACTATATTGTTTGTTAAACCACTGTCATTTGGAAAGATCACACTGCTGTACTTTATAAATTCAATGAATGATATATAACAGTAGTTAATTGATATTTGGCATGGCCAGATTTTTACATTTTAAAGTATGTTTGCTTTTCTTTTCAAAAAATGTCATAGCTGTTTTTCCGGGTTAAGATGGCAGCAGAGTAAGAAGCAGCTCTTAACCTCTCCTGACCGAAACACACAAAACTCCTCAAGGGGACATAAAAACAAGTCCAGACTAACGGAGGAACCCCCACAACAGGGCACAGCGTGGAAGGTACATGGAATCAAGGCATTTCCATGCTATAAAGGGGTGAAACAGCCCTCACGAAATCGCAGGCTGAGCAACCACCCCACCCACACCCCCTCCACACACATCTATAGCTACGAAGCCAGCTAAAAAGAAATAGAGCAAGTTTGGGGCACCCATCGAGTCATTGGCAGCTCCGGGACCTGTTCCCGAGAGCAGCAAGACTTAGGACCCCATTAAGCCAAAAAACGCAGGCGAAATCTGAGCGCGGGAGCAGGACGCTGGGTGCAGAGCGCAGGCACTGCGGAGGCGTGGGTGGAGGCAGACACAACCAGGAACTAAAGCCTAAGTGGGGAACCAGTGTGGACGGGTATACGACTGTGGAAGCAGCGCCCTGAGACTTGTAAAGAAACCTCCAGCAGAGGATCAAGCAAGGGGGCCCACCAGGGGGCTTGACCTTGGAAAAAACCAGAACTCAGACCTCAGGAGCCAATAGATCGCGGACAGACATTGAGCGCGAGGATAAATCTGAGAAGCTGCTGGGCTAATGATGGCTACTCAGTCTCAGGAAGTTCAGAAGAGAAAGAATAATAACAAGAAAAAGAAGTCTTTAACACTCGACAGCTTTTACACAGAGAAAATCCAGACAACCGAGCAAACAGAGGAGGAGAACAAACAAGCATCCAGACCTTCCTCAAATAAGGAAAACTCCTCACAAGCTATGGAAGAGTTCAAAACTGAGATTTTGAGGAAAATGGAAGAGATCTGGCAAGAGAATAACAGTTTAAAAGGTAGAATCTTGCAACTGGAAAGTGAGGCTCAGAAACCAAATGAACTGATAAGCAAATTGAACACCAGAAATGACCAGATAGAAAAGGAATACCAGAAGATTATGGCCGAAAACCAGAAGATTATGGCCAAAAACCAGAAGGTTATGGCCGAAAACCGAAAGATTATAGCCGAAAATCAATCCCTAAAGGCTAGAATTGAGCAAGTAGAAACTAATTATCTCTCAAGACAACAAGAACAAATAAAACAAAGCCAAAAGACTGAAAAAAATAGAAGGAAACATGAAATATCTCAATGAGAGAGTGACAGACCAAGAAAACAGGTCTAGAAGAGACAATTTGAGAATAATTGGTCTTCCAGAAAAACCAGAAATTAATAGAAACCTGGACTCCATACTAACAGAAATAATTCAGCAAAATTGCCCTGAAGTCCTACAACAAGAGGGCAATTATAGACATTGAAAGGATTCATAAAACACCTGCAGCATTCGATCAAGAAAGGAAAACAACAAGAAATATCATTGCAAAATTCAAGAGTTTCCAAGCAAAAGAAAAAATCTTACAAGAAGCCAGAAAGAAACAATTCAAATATCAAGGAGCACCAATCAGGATCACACAGGATCTGGCAGCCTCAACACTAAAAGACCGCAAGGCGTGGAATACAATATTCAGAAAGGCAAGAAAGCTGGGCCTGCAACCACGGATCAACTACCCATCAAAATTGACTATATATTTCCAGGGGAAAGTATGGGCATTCAACAAAATTGAAGAATTCCAGGTATTTGCACAGAAAAGACCAGGGCTAAATGGAAAGTTTGATATCCAACCACAAAAATCGAGAGAAACCTGAAAAGGTAAATAAGATACAGAGGGGAAAGAAAGAAAACTTATAATTTTTAAATTTGCCTTTTTAAGGGCCTCAGTGAGATCTAATTATCTGTATTCCTATGTAGAGAAATGTTATGT
>NC_058132.1:534691348-534700898 GCF_016433145.1 Gracilinanus agilis
GTAAAATTGAATGTAATGGACCTCTGTACCAGCAGCAATACAATGACCCAGGACAATTCTGAGGGATTTATGGTAAAGAAAGCTACCCACATTCAGAGGAAGGACTGCAGGAGAGGAAACATATAAGAAAAACAACTGCTTGAACGCATGGGTCGGGGTGGACATGATTGAGGGTGTGGACTCAAAACTACCACACCAATGCAACTACCAACAATTTGGAAATTGGTCTTGATCAAGGACACATGACAAAACTAGTGGAAATGCGCATCGGCCATGGGGGGGGGTGGGGGGGGGGTTGAAGGGGAAAGGTGGAGCATGAATTATGTAACCATGTTAAAAATGAATATTAATAAATGTTAAAAAAAACAAAAACAAAAAAATGTCATAGCTACTATGCCATTTAGTGACAATAGCCTACAATAATGTTTAGAATATTTCCCTTTTTATTGCTTACATTAAAAATTTCTAATCAAAGTCAAATTTTCAAAGTTTTCCTCATGTTCAAGTTTTTCTACACAATATCTGGAAATAGCTAACCAGGAGTATCTTGGTGTCCTAAATTATTATTATTTAGCCATAATAACATCCTGTGTCATTCCTCTACTCAAATATTTTCAGAAGCTTCCTTTTGTCTACTGAATGAAATATAAATCCCTTTGCATGGCATTCAATACCCTCCAAAACTTGATACCAATCTAGTTTCTCCAACCTCATTTCTTATTATTCTCTACTTCAAGCTATATATTCAAGTCCAACTGATCCTTCGGGAACATCCTATGTTTCGTAGACTATATGCCATGTTTCACATTAATTTATAAACCTGGAGTTTCCTTCAAGCTCAGCTTTTTAAATAAATTTAACTCCTATACAGGCTTTAAAACTTAAATGCATCTGCTATTCTGCTGGGTTTCAACTTCATGGAACCAGATGCCCTTTCCATGATAAGCTCATTTCTCTACACTCACCACCATGCTTCTAAATCAAGTCTTGATTTGACACCATCTCCCTCAGCCTCCTCTCCTCTCTGATTGGAAAGCTAGGGAGCAGAGTACAAAACTCCTCCAAAAACCTTCCTTTATAAAGGGCAGAAACTGGATTCAGCACACTCCATTATTCATGTTCTTCTCTGCCTGGTTTCAATTGCATGGACCAAGAAGCCTCCATACTGACACAACCTCATATCCCACAGCTCTTTCCTTGTGTGTTGTTCCTCCTTTAAGTGGTAAGCTTCTTGAGGGTAATAGAGACTCTTTTTAATTGTATCCCAGGGCTTAGCATAGCATCTGGCACATTATAGCTGCTTAATAAATGTTCTTTGGATTTGGCTTGGTTTTAAAATGCTTATCTTCTCAATCAAGCTTTATTGGATCACTGCATTTGCTAACAGCCTAAACTTTTTTTTCCCCAGAGGATATCACAAAGTTCTTTGTTTTGCCCCTCACCAATGTATTTATCAGATATAATTTTGAATCTGTGCAACAGATATCCCTACCAAATTGTAATCTCTAACAGGAAAGGATTGTGTCTTATTTAAACTCTGTATTTCTCAGGCATCTGGTATAATGTTTTTCTGGTTGTGGGTGCAAATATAGCCTTGTTGAATTAAATTATAAATTATGTTTATTAAAGAGGATATAAAATTTTACATATTTTAAATTGGAAACCTTATTACAGGAGAGAATAACATCAAGATGTCAAACAGGGAAGGTTACTGTTAAAAATAAATTAAAAATTACTCCAAATATGCTAGGAAACAGAAAATATGCATCTGGAAGCATTTCATCTGAGGTAAAATACAGTGGAATGGAGGACAAAGGTAATCTTGGCTAAAACAGAGGGAAAATAAAGATCTAGATCTGTACACAGGAAATGTTAAAATCCAAGTACTGGAAAACAGAAGAGGACAAGTGAAACAAACAGATCAATTTCTAGGAATAAATAGGGATATCTTCTCACATTCTAAATGTAGAGACTTCAGAGGTGACCTAGCCCAAAACCTCATTTTAACAAATGAAGAAACTGAGACTCATAGAGATTATTGACTTCCCCAAGGTCATACAGTAAATATCAGAAGCAAGATATGAACCCAGGTTTTTTTTAAAACAAGTTCTTTTCTACTGTGCCAATTACAATTTAGCAACTACTTTCCTAGCAATGACTATACAAGTTTAGAAGTCTCTCTGGAAGAGGGACGGGGTATAAAATAGCTAAGTTGATGAGAATTAGTGAGATGTATCAAAAAGGCCAATGAGGTTTGCTAAAGAGGACCTACATATGTCCATTTTAATTGCTTGTTAACTACATAAATGCCATCTTTATGAATTAAAAAAGCTTTTGGTCTCCACCTTTGCATGAGTTCTTTCCTAGAACCCCCAGTTGATGAAGTATCCATCCCATTCTCATGCTTTTTTCTAAAAAGAGTTCCTAGCTCTCTTGACTTTTCACCTTAACATATTTCTCCTCTTTCTTTGTCTCTCTTTTATATGTTGTCTTCCCCCATTAAATTGTAAGCTTTTTGAAGTAAAGAAATATCTTTTTTAAAACTGATATTCACATTCCAAGTACTTAGTGCAATGCCCAATAAACAGTAAATTTTAATAAATGCTTTATCTAATATAATCTGGCAGAGAGAGTGGAATAACAGATGTTATAGAGAAGTAATGTGCCTTTTATCACTTGCTCACTCTGATATCTTCCTAAGAACCTTGCCTATCCAATTTGTAACCCATCATTCAAGGCCCAGTATAAATGCCATCTCTTTAATGAAAAGTTTTCTATCTACTATCAGACAAAAATTCTTTTCTCTGTAATAATCTGAAAGAATAGCATTCTATTTTTTGCTCATTTCATGCAATAACAAATTTGATCTGGATTATGCATGTATTATCCTGCAAAACATATTTCCATATTGTTCATTTCTGTAATAAGATAATCACATAAAACCAAAACTTCAAAACAAAAACCCAAGTAAACAATTGAAAAATTGTATGATTTCATCTGCTTTCTGACTCCAACATTTCTTTCTCTGAAGGTGGATAGCATTCATTGTCATAAGTCCCTCAGAATTGTCATGAATCATTATATTTCTGAGAGCAGCTAAGTATCATAGCTGGTCTTTCCATAATATTACTGTTACTGTGTAAAATGTTCTCCTGCAACTGCTTATTTCATTTTGCATAATTTCATTTAGGTCTTTCCAGTTCTTTCTGAAATCATCTTGTTCATAATTTCTTATAGCATAATAGTATTCTGTCACCATCATATACCACAATTTGTTCAAACATTCTTCAATTGATGGTCATCCCTTCAATTTCCAATTCTTTCCCACTTCAAAAAGAGCTACTATAAATAGTTTTGTACAGGTAAGTCCTTTCACCCATCTTTTTCTAAAACTTTTTGATATACATGCCTCATAGTGGATTACTAAATAAAAAAGGTATGCATTCTTTTATAGCCCTTAGGGCATAATTCCAAATTGTCCTGCAGAATAGTTGGATCAGTTGATAACTCTACCACTAATGCATTAGTGTCCCAATTTTGACACATCTCTTCCTATATTTATCACTTTCCTTTATTGTCATACTGGCCAATCTGATAGGTGTGAGGTAGTACCTCAGAACTGTTTTAATTTGCATTTCTTTAATCAAGAGGGATTTAGGACAGTTTCCCCATATGATTATTGAAATCTTTTGATTTCTTCATCTAAAAACTGCTTGTTGATATTCTTTGACAATTTGTCAATTGGGGAATGACTTGTATTCGTATAAATTTGACTTTGGTCTTATATATTTGAGAAATGAGACCTTTATCAGAGAAATTTGTTATAAAATTGCTTCCTAGTTTGTTGTTTCCCTTTGAATCTTGTTTGCACTGGTTTTGTTTGTAGAAGAGCTTTTTTAATCTCATATAGCCAAAATTATTCATTTTATATTTTGTAATAATCTCTGTCTCTCATTTGGTCATAAACTTTCCCTTTTCCATAGGTGATAGCCAAACTGTTCAACATTCCACTAATTTACTTATAATATCCCGCTTTATGTCTAAATCATACACCCATTTTGATTCTGTCTTGGTATAGGACAGTGATGGGCAAACTATGGCCAGGGGGCCAGATGCAGCCTCCTGAAATGTTCCAGCCAGCCATGCAATATTATTCCTAATCTGACTAATACAATGAAACTTTGAAAGAGTTGCCTTAGAAACAGAATGACAGATGAGCATTTCCTTTCCTTTGGCCCCCTCTTTAAAAAGTTTACCCATCACTGGTATAGGATATGGAATATTGATCTATACTAATTTTTGCCACACTGTTTCCAATTTTCCCAGCAGTTTTTGTCAAATAGTGAATTATCCCAAAAGTTGGAATCTGGGTTTATCAAACACTAGATTGCTAAGGTAGTTTACCCCTAATCTATTCCATCAATCCTTCTATTTCTTAATCACTACAAGATTGTTTTTATTATTACTAGTTTATAGTACAGTTTAAAATCTGGTACTGCTGGCCATCGTCCACATTTTTTTCATTAATTCCCTGGATAGTATTTGTATTTTGTTCCTTCAGATGAATTTTATTATTTTTTCTAGTTTTATAAAATAGTTGTTTTGTTGGTTTAATTGGTATGATACTGAATAAGTAAATTAATTTAGGTAGCATTGTCATTTTTATTAAATTAGCCGAGCCTAATCATGAGCAATTTATGTGGTTTTTTTCCAATTGTTTAGATCTAACTTTATTTGTGTGAAAAGTGTTTTGTAACTGTGTTATAATTCTTGTGTTTGTCTTGGCAAATGAATTAACAAGTATTTTATATTGTCCAGACTGATTTTAAAGGAATTTCTCTTGCTATTAGACTTTGTTAGAAATATAGAGAAAAGCTGATGTGGGTTTATTTTGTATCCTGCAACTTTGCTAAAGTTATTAATTATTTCAACTAGTTTTTGGTTGATTTTCTCAGAATCTCTAAGTATACCATCATATCATCTGAAAAGTGATAGTTTAGTTTCCTCACTGCTTATTTTAACTCCTTCAATTCCTTTTTCTTTTCTTATTGCTAAAGCTAACATTTCTAGTACAAAATTAAATAACAGAGGTGATAATGGGCATTGCTTCACTCCTGATCTTATTGGGAAGGCTTTTAACTTATCTCCAATATTTGGTGATAATTTTAGAAAAATACTGCCTATTATTTTAAGGAAAGGCCCATTTACTCTTATGCTTTTTAGTGTTTTTAATAGGAATGGTGTTGTATTTTGTTGAACTCTTTTTCTGCATCTATTAGATAATCATGAATTTCTGTCAGTTTGGTTATTGATATGGTCAATTATGCTGATAGCTTTCCTATTATTAAAGCAACCTTTCATTCTTGGTATAAACCCAACCTGATCATAGTGTATAATCTTTGTGATATATTGCTGTAGTCTCTTTGCTACTATTTTGAGATTTTTGCATCAACAAGATTGAGGTTTCCCACTACTCTTGTTTTACTATCTATTTCCTCCTTAAACTCCTTTGAAAGTTTATTTTTTTTTAATTTGCAGGCTATAGTATTTGGCATATATATGTTAAGTATTGATATTATTTCATTGTCTATACCACCTTTTGTCAATTTGTAATTACCTGCTTTATCTCTTTTAATCAGACCTAGTTTTGCTTTAGCTTTGAGATCATGGTTGCTACTCCAGCTTTTTTTTAAATTTCTGTTGAAGCCCAATAGATTCTGCTCCAGAACCTTGCCTTTACTCTGTGTATGTCTACCTGCCTCAACTATACTGTAGGATTCTGTGTTTTAATCCACTCTGCTTTCTGCTACCATTTCCTGAGAGAGTTCATCCCATTTACATGTATACTTATGATTACTATCTCTGTATTACTCTCCATCTTATTTCCCTTTCTCCTTTCTTTCTGTCCCTCCTCCAAAGTGTTTTACTTTTAATCACTCCTCCCATTCTCCCTCCCTTATATTACTCCCACTCTTCTTAATATCTCCCTTCTTATTCACCTCCTACTTCTCTATAGGGTAAGATATGATTCCATATCCCAATAAGTGTGGCTTTTATTCTTTCTCTGAGCAAATTCTGACAAGACTGAGGTGAAAATAATACCCATCACCACCCTCATAGCTCCCCTTCTCTGTCATGGGTTTTTTTTTAATTTTTTTTTATTTTAAACACTTAACTTCTGTGTATTGACTTATAGGTGGAAGAGTGGTAAGGATAGGCAATGGGGGTCAAGTGACTTGCCCAGGGTCACACAGCTGGGAAGTGTCTGAGGCCAGATTTGAACCTAGGACCTCCCATCTCTAGGCCTGGCTTTCAATCCACTGAGCTACCCAGCTGCCCCCTTCTGTCATGGGTTTTTGTCCCATGTCTCTTTATGTGATATAATTTATCCCATTTTACATTTCTCTTCTCATTTCTGTCAGCACAATCCTTTTTTTTAACCCCTTGATTTTTTTGCAAGTCATCCTAAAAAGCTTATACTTCTAACAGCTATGATAATGATGAATTTGAAGTCACAAATATCATCTTTCCATGTATAAATATAATGAGCAAATTGAATTTTTTCTTTCTTATATTTTTATACTTCTCTTGAATTTTGTATTTGGACATCAAATTTTCCATTTATATCTGGTCTTTTCATCATAAATGCTTAGAAATATTCTATTTTATTAAATGACCATTTTTTCCCTGAAAGAATATAATCAGTTTTGAAGGGTCAGTTATTCTTGGTTGTAAACCCAGTTCCCTGGCCTTCTATAATATCATATTCTGGGCCTTCCAATCCTTCAGTGTAGAAACTGCTAGATCTTGTGTAATCCTGATGAAGATTCCATGATATTTGAATTGTTTCTTTCTGGTTATTTACAGTATTTTCCCCATGACCTGGGACCTCTTGTATTTGGTTACAATATTCCTAGGAGTTGTCATTTGGGGATTTATTGTAGGATATTATCTGTGAGCTCTTTCCATTTTACCCTTATTCAAGAATACGAGAGCAGTTTTCTTTGATAATTGCTTATAGTATGCTATCTAAGCTTTTTTTTTCTTTTTTTTTAACCATGACTATCAGGTAGTCCAATAATTCTTAGATTGTCTCTCCTGGATCTATTTTTAAGGTCATTTGTTTTTTTCAATGAAATATTTCATATTTTCTTCTATTTTTATTTCTTTTGATTTTGTTTGTTTTTTCATGTTTCATAAAGCCATTAGCTTCCATTTGACCAGTTCTAATTTTTAAAGAATGATTTTCTTCCATGACCTTTTGAACTTCCTTTTCCAATTCATCAACTCTACTTTTCATGGCCCTCTTCTCTTCATTGGATTTTTGTACCTCTTTTTCCACTTGACCAATTTTGTTTTTTTAAGCTGTTATTTTCTTTTTTATATTACTTTTCTTTTTTTCCATTTTTCTTAAACCTCTCTTATTTCACTTTTTAATTCCTTTTTTAGCACCTATTCCCATTTTTCCTTGAAGTTTTGCTTGTGGTTACTTCTATGTCACTGTCTCCTACTGAGTCTGTGCCTTGCTCTTCTTTGTCTCCACTTAAATTTCTCTGGTTAAGTGTTTCTTTTCCTTTAACTTGTATATAATAGAAGGATTCTATTCTCAGGTTAGAGAGTGCACTCTGTTAAACTTTAGTTTTTCCTTGCTGCTACCCTTGGCTCTAGTGCTTTTTTTTCTGCTAATTTAGTTCTTCCAAGGTGAAAGCTCTGGAACTGCTGATTCAGTCTCCTCTAGAAACTGCTGACATCTTGAGGGACTCAGAGCACTGAGAGCTAGTTTGCCCCAGGGCTAGGGGCTTCACCACAGGTTTGAATGGGGTAAGCACTACAGACTTCAGGGCCTCACTGAGGCTCATGTCAGGACTTGGGACTTCAAGGGGTGGCATGGAATGCTCTGCTGTTGGATTAGGCAGGGTCCTGGGGTTTTGAAGTTGGCTTGTGGCCATGTTTGAAACCTGTTGCACTAGGCAGGGTAGGGGTGGTCTGTGCTAATTTGTGCACAGTTTTACTTCTAATTCCCACTTATCTCATGAAAATAGATCCATTCTGTCTAGCTTTCAAGTTGTTTTCTACAGGAGTTACTTCAGTCTATCCCCTTGTTGGTCCTGTAATTCCAGTCATTTTAAGGTGCTATTTTAAGGTGGGTTTGAGAGAATTCTCAGAGTGGTTCCAGCTTTTGCTGCTACTGAGTCACCATCTTGGTTTCTCCCCCTCCAGCGAAATACTGAACTGATAGCATCTGAAAAAAGCTCTCTTATGGCAGTGTCACATGCTACCTTAAATAACAGTAAGTTCTGCTGAATACTTATTTTTCAAATTTTGAATTTGTTCCAAAGAAATTATGTTAGAAAATGATTTGAGCAGAACTCAAATTTTACACTTTCTTGTGCATGATTTCAGTTGTTTAAAAAAAAGCAGTGAGAACAAAGAAAATCATATCACTTCTCAATAACTCACAAGCTGCAACCCTTCTAAAGTTTATTTACAGAAATAAAGCAGTTCTTTTCCAAGGTAAATCATCATATTCATTGTATTTCTTTTTTAAAAAATTTAAATGTATTTATCTGTTACATTAAAGTACCCAGGTTTCTCTTTCCTTTCCCTCCCCTATTAGAGAAAGTATGTATATATAAAACTATATCTTGTTTATTTCTATTTATCAATTCTTTATCTGGAGATGGACATACACGAATCATTCTTCAAATAATATTTCTCTTGCTTTATATGATGCTCTCTTGCTTCTGCTCTTCATAACCTCATGTAGGCCTTTCCCTTTAAAAAATTAATTAACCCATTCATCATTTCTTATAGCACAGTAGTATTCCATTGCAACCATATACTGGTATATCAGGATAGGTAGAGAAGCACTGGTTCTAACCCCAACACTCCATTCCCATCCCATCTCCATGCCATCCCATGGTTAGAGACAGTAGACATTAATTGGATTCTACCAAGATTTATTATAGTATACATGAATTTCTGAACAAGATAAGATATATGAGACTGCTACCTTTTTGTATTAGGTTCTTATGTTGTTGTTGTTGTTTTACTGTGATATGGATGAAATTTTTGAGTGTTGTCCCCTCATCTCATTTTGCCCATAACCCTTATAGTTTTCATTGTACAGTTTTCATTTACTTGGCACTGTGATTTTTAGGAACACATATGTTGTTATAGCAGAACTGCCTGTGCAGTTAATTGTATACATGTATAATGTTCCCTACAATCTGTAAATTTTCTGATGTGCGACACTATGGATATTCATCTTTGTACACCCATCAGTGTTCTGCATAGTGCCTTCAGTATAGTAAGCATTTAAGTGCCATGAGCTAGACACTGTATTGGGTCATGGGAATACAGACAAAATAAAATAGTTTTCCTTCTGAGGTAGGGGGATGGGGAGAAGAGAGAAAGATAGAAGGGGAAAGAGTGAGATTGTTTGTGTGTCTGAGAGAGAGATAAAGTTAGAGAGAGAGACAAAGAGACAGAGACAGAGAGAGAGACAGAGAGAGAGAGAGAGAGAGAGAGAGAGAGAGAGAGAGAGAGA
>NC_058132.1:534703859-534772380 GCF_016433145.1 Gracilinanus agilis
AGAGAGAGAGAGAGAGAGAGAGAGAGAGAGAGAGAGAGAGAGAGAGAGAGAGAGAAGGAGGGTGGGAGAGAGAGAGAGAACCAGCATGCACACACATTTAACTAAATACAAAATATATGCAAAGTAGTTGGGGACAGGGAGTTATCGGACTAATATGAAGGACAATTGCTACAGATACTGTATTTGCAGAATTAAATTGAAATGTAGCAAATGTTTTCTTATTTTATTATTATAATGACTACTCACATTTTCCCAAATCCTTTTCAACTTCTCTCTCTTATAAATCACTGGTTGAAAAGACTTTGTGTCAGTTAAGCATCCTCAATAATATGCAATAAATAGTTTGAAATCATGAAAAATGAATTGTTGAATAAAAACTATCTGAGAAACCTGGAGAAATAGAATTTGTATTCTCTACCTTGCCTGAATGCAAGAGGTTAGAAAAAAATTCAAATTAATGAGAATATCCACATCATCAAATATTAAAATACTTCTACCTCTCTGCAAAAGTCTCTAATTGTTGTGCCCTTGAACAACAAAAGAAGATGAGGTAGTTTCATTTGGGAACTCAACTGTGGGCTATTTTTCCCCCAAATAAGTAAATATACAAACATACATAAACATATATACATAATGCATACAGATATATGATCTACCTTGTCAGTATCCTTTGTTTTTTTTTCTTTAGCTATATAAGAAAGTAAAAGAAAAGCCTGATCAAAAGCTACTGTGAAGAAATTCATTTTGCAGATGAAAAATAATTTAAGTATCCAACGGAGCTAATTTTTCTACATCACCTGAACTCTGCTAACCTGAAACTACTTTCTGAAATAAGATCACCTTCTAAATATTCTTGAAAAGAAGAGAGAGAGTGCCATCACAATTAAAATAAAATGCACTGCCACTTCATAATAATGTTGTCCTGAACTGGCATGTTATGAGCTCATGGGTTGTTATGTACTACAGGAGCAATAACTACATCTCAGAGTCCTTTTGCTACTTTACAAAATCTTTTGGAAGGAGAATCAAAAAAGACTCCCAGCACAGTAGATAACATCAAGCATGTGACTAAAAAAAGGGTAATAAAAATGTTGTTTTAATTAAATTAAAACACTAACAACGAGAGCCAATGTGACACAACAAAGAGTCTTTCTTGGTGCATAGTATTCCTGGATTCAAGTCCCAATTCTAATGATTTGCTTCTATGGATACATCACTAAATTCCCCAGTCAACATTCTAAAACTGTAAATTGTAGAGCAAGTTCTAACTGAATTGATAGAATGAGTTTCTCATACAGAGTTCCCTTTACCAATAAAATTACAGATCTAGGGAGTTGCTTTTTTTTTCACAAAATAGTTATTGTAAAATATTTCTACGTCCTCCATGTGATCTTTTTTTCTTCTTTAGACTGGACCTGTGAATGCATTGGTATAGGAAAACTCCCAGAGAGTAACTCCATCTGCCAATGCATATCCAGCCAGTCACTTCTCTGCCATTGATTGTCTTTAGAGAGCTGCCTGGGGGCACTGAGAAATTAAATGACTCATCCATGAAGGAAAGTGAATTTTTAAGAAAAAATAAAAATGAGCCCTGTTGTTAGAGTTGTAAAAAGTAACATATTTAAAACTTATACTCTACTTAGGAAAAGCTAACTAATTCAATTAAAATTTAACTCATTCAATTGTTGGGAAATAATTCTCAAGTTCCTGGAAGCACAAATGAAAAAAAGCCAGATAAAGCCTCTCTAAATGCACTGTGAATTGAGGGCAGGAACAAACTTATTTTTGTCATATCACCAGTGCCTAGCTCAGCGCCTGGTACAATTTTGATGTTGTTATTGTTATTATTGCTTTTCAACATTTATTAATGTAAAATCATTTTTAAATGAAATTTTTGACTGTTTAATAATATTTATTTTTTAGAAAAGTTAACATGGTTACATGATTCATGCTCCTACCCTCCCCTTCATCCCCCACCCCCGACCACTCACCCCATAGCCGATGCCCATTTCCACTGGTTTTAACATGTGTCATTGATCACGACCCACTTCCAAACTGTTGATAGTTGCATTGGAGTGGTAGCTTCGAGTCTACATCCCCAATCACATCAGCCTCAACCCATGCATTCAAGAAGTTGTCCTTCCTCTGTGTTTCCACTCCTGTAGTTCTTCCTCTGAATGTGGGTAGTGTTCTTTTCCATAAGATCCTCAGAATTGTCTTGGGTCATTGCATTGCTGCTAGTAGAGAAGTACATTACATTCGATTTTACCGCAGTGCATCAGTCTCTGTGTACAGTGTTCTTCTGGCTCTGCTCCTTTTGGTCTGCCTCAATTCCTGGAGGTCTTTCCAGTTCACGTGGAATTCCTCCAGTTTATTATTCCTTTGAGCGCAATAGTATTGTTTTTCCAGTAATGAATGGTCATACATGTTGATCAAATTCCATCAAAAAGAAACATTCACATTATTGGCAGCTCTTAAGTCAACTCAAGGTACCTAAGCTACAAGGTCCCTAGAGCTCCTATTCTTACATATATCCATATTTCATTATTCTACCTGCAATTGCTTTTCAGATAATGAGGTACTCTTGGCCTCTTGGTTAAAAAGATAATTTAAGGCAGTCAAAAATCTTACCTTGAAAGAGGTCCTTAGGGATTCAATATCTCTCATCTTATCATTGCCCAGTTTTCAAACATTCTTATTGGTTTTCAATTATTTTCAGACATGTTCAAATTATTCTAGCCCAATTTGGGGTTTTCTTGGCAAAGACACTAGAGTGGTTTGCCATACATTTCTCCAATTCATTTTACATAGGAGGAAACTCAGGTAAACAGGGTTAAGTGACTTGCCCAGGATCACACAGTTAGGAAACGTCCGAATGTCTGGGGTCATTTGATTTGAACTCAGGAAGATGAGTCTTCCTGACTCCAGGCCTGCACTCTGTCCATTTCATCACCTTCCTGCCCATAACTTTTTAGAGTCAGAAATAAAATGGAATTTGTGAAAATACTAGAAAATACTAGAATCTCAAACTTGGAGCTTTAAAGGGCCTTCTATTCCTTCTAAGGCAGTTAAATGGATAGAATGTGGGGACTAGAGATAATAAAACTGACAATTCAACCTAAATTAATTTACATATTTAGTGTCATACCAATTAAATTATCCAAAAATTATTTCATAGAGCTAGAAAAAATAATAATGAAATTCATCTGGAAGAAAAAAAGGCCAAGAATATCAATAGAATTAATGAAAAAATATGAAGGAAGATGACTTAGCTGTACCAGATGTCAAATTGTATTATAAAGTAGTCACCATGAAAACAATCTGGTACTAGGTAAGAAGTAGAGTAATGGATCAATGGCATAGATTAGGCACTTAACATGCAGTAGTAAATGACCATAGTAACCTAGTGTTGACAAACACAAAGGTCCAAGTTTTTGGAGGAGCTCGTTATTTGACAAAGACTACCAGGAAAACTGGAAAACAGTATAGTAGAAATTAGGCACAAACCAACACTTAATTTCTTTCTTTTTTTAATAATAATTTTTTTATTTTTAGAAAAATTTTCCATGGTTACATAAGTCATGTTTTTACTTTCCCCTTTACCCCCTCAATCCCCTGCCTCCTTTGTTATATCCAATTCATATTTCCACTGGTTTTATTATGTGTGGTCAGTCAAGACTTATTTACACATTATTGGGTGTGATCTTTTCAGTTCTACATCCCCAATCATGTCCTCATCAACCCAAGTGTCCAAGCAGTTGTTTTTCTTCTGTGTTTCTACTCCTGTAGTTCTTCCTCTGAATATGGGCAGTGTTCCTTTCCATAAATCCCTCAGAATTGTCTTGGGTCATTGGATTGCTGCTAGTAAAGATGTCCATTACATTCGATTTTACCATAGTATATCATGTGTACAATGTTCTTCTGGATCTGCTCCTTTCACTCTGCGTCAATTCCTGGAGGTCTTTCCAGTTCACATGGAATTCCTCCAGTTTATTATTCCTTTGAGCACAATAGTATTCCATCACCAACATATACCACAATTTGTTCAGCCATTCCCAAATTGAAGGGCATACCCTTGCTTTCCAAGTTTTTGCCACCACAAAGAGCACAGCTATAAATATTTTTGTGCAAGTCTGTTTATCTATGATCTCTTTGGGGTACAATCCCAGCAATGGTATGGCTGGATCAAAGGGCAGGCAGTCTTTTATCCCACTTTGGGCATAGTTCTAAGTTGTCATCCAGAACAGTTGGATCAGTTCACAACTCCACCAGCAGTGCATTAACGTCCCAATTTTGCCACATCCCCTCCAACATTCATTACTCTCCCCTGTTATCATTTTAGCCATTCTGCTAGGTGTGAGGTGGTACCTTAGAGTTGTTTTGATTTGCATTTCTCTAATTATTAGAGATTTAGAACACTTTCTCATGTGCTTATTGATACTTTTTATTTCTTTATCTGAAAATTGCCTATTCATGTCTCTTGCCCATTTATCAATTGGGGAATGGCTTGATTTTTTATACAATTGATTTAGCTCCTTGTATATTTGAGTAATTAGACCTCTGTCAGAATTTTTTGTTATAAAGATTTTTCCCAGTTTGTTGTTTGTTTTTCTTTGTACAAAAACTTTTTAATTTAATATAATCAAAATTATTTATTTTACATTTCGTAATTTTCTCTAACTCTTGTTTGGTTTTAAAATCTTTCCTTTTCCAGAGATCTGACAAATATACTATTCTGAGTTCACCTAATTTACTTACAGTTTCCTTCTTTATATTTACGTCTTTCAGGTAAAGTCAAAATGGACATGTGATTTAGAAAGAAAAGAATTAAACAAATTAGAGGACCAGGAAATAATTTACCTTTTAGATCGATAAATAAGATAAGAATAATTACCCCAACAAGACATGGAGAATATTATGAGATATAGTAATACCACTACTGGGTCAATAACCTAAAGAATTTTTTTTAAAAGGAGAGGGAAGAACCTACCTTGTACAAAATATCTAGAGCTGCTCTTTTTGTGGCGGCAAGGAATTGGAATTTAAGGGTATGTCCCTTAGTTGGGAAATGGCTGAACAAATTGTGGTATATATGATGGTGATGGAATACTATTGTGCTGTAAGGAATGATGAACAAGATGATTTCAGAATGGGCTGGAAAGACTTGCACGAACTGATACAAAGTGAAATAAGCAGAACCAGGAAAATACTGTATACAGTAACAGTAATATTGTGGAATGATCAACTGTGATAGACTTAGCTTTTATCAATGATACAATGATCCAGGACAATTCTGACACTTATGACAAAGAATACTATCCATCTACAGAGAAAGAAATATTGGAGTATAAATGGAGATGAAGGCATACAATTTTAATTGTCTATTTGGGTTTATGTTTTGGGGTTTTGGTTTAATAAAATTACTCACAAAATTGAACAATATGGATATATACACAATAATATGTGTATAACCCAGATTGAATTGCCTGCCAGCACAGAGGGGGGAAGGGAAAGGAAGGAGGGAGATAAGTTTGATCATATAACTTAAGAAAATGTGTGTGGAAAATTCTTATAACATGTAATGGGTAATAAATAAATAAATATTTGAAAGGTAAAAATGAAATAGATAACATTGACTACATTAAATTTAAAAAAGGTTTGCCCAGACAGAATTAAAAGGGAAACCACAAACTGGAGGAAAATGTTTATAGCAAGAGTCTCTAACAAAGGCCTGATTTCTCAACTATATAGAGAACTGTGTCAAATTTATAAAAATACAAAACATTCCCCAATTGACAAGTGAACAAAGAATATAAACAGGTAATTCTCAAATAAAGAAATTACCTTTAGGTATATAAAAAAGAAACTGTCTTTTTCTATGCTTTTTAAAATGCACCAAATCACTATTAATTAGTAAAATGCAAATAAAAAACAACTCTGAAGTACTACCTCACATCTATCAAAATGGTTAACAAGACAAAAAAAAAAAAAGAAAACGGTAAATATTGGAAAAGACATGGAAAATTGGGACACTAATGCACTGTTGGAGGAGCTGTGAAGTGATACAACCATTCAACCATTCTAGAGAGCATTCTAGAACAATGTCCAAAGGGTCATAAAATTGTGTCTACTTTTGACCCAGCAATACCACTACTAGTTCTGTAACCCAAATATAATAAAGATAGGGGAAAGGACCTAGCAGTACAAAAATATTTATAGCAGTCTTTTTTGGGATGGCAAAGAACTAAAAACCAATTAGGGAATGAATGAACAAGTTGTGGTGTATGATTGTAATGGGATACTATTGTATCACAAAAAATGATGTACAGGATGAGTTCAGAAAAAACCTGGAAAGATTTATATGAAGAGTTACAAACTGAAGTGAGTAGAATCAGGAGAATTTTGTACTTGGTAGCAGCAATAAAGTATCACCAACTGTGAATGACTTAACTGTCATCAGCAATGTAGGGATTCAGGAAAACTCCAAAGGATTCATGATGAAAAAAACTATTGATTGCCATAGAAGGAATTGATGGAGTCAGAAAGAAAATTGAAGCATCCCATTTTTCACTTTATTGCCTCCATTAATTTTTTTCTGGTATAAGTCATGTATGTGCCTTCTTTCACAACTCGATGAATATGGAAATATGTATCATATAAAATACATGTACAATCCGTATTGTATTTATTAATTTATGTATTAGAAAATATCTCTCAGTCTAAGCTATTTAAGTAAATTGCTCATATACCTTGGAAATCAGACTGTTATTAGAGATATTCAATTCCATTTTTTGTCATTTAACAGTTTTGCTTCTGACACTTTTTATTTTATTCCTAGAAAAAAACTTTTTAAAATTCCTTGTAATTATCTATATTGCCTTTTGTAATCACTTAAACTATTGTTTGTTTAGGCATTCTACCTCAGCCCTCACTGTAAAATATGTGATTTCATTCTTATTTGTTAGTTTGGGGACCTTTTAAATTTAGTTAATATATTTATCTGTGCTATATTGTGTTTTTATGTGTAAAATGTTGATTTAAAACTTTTTTTTTGTTTTTAATCTAAACTACTTTAAGGTTTTCTTTAATAGTTAATGCTGAAGAGAGAAATCTTTCCAAAGTAATTTATGTCTTGTTTGTTAAATAGTGAAATGCTGACTTCTCTTGTTTCTGATCCTTGCCAATAACAAATAGCTTTGATAATTTATATTTTATAATAATTATTTGATCTGGAAATGCTGTTTTTCTTCATTCTCATTATTTTACTCCCTTGAAATTTTATGCATTCTACTCTTCAAAATAAATTCTGTTATTCTGACTAGCTCTATAAATTAATAGAGTGTTATAGCAATAAATCTGTAAATTAATTTTGGTGGTATTTTAATTTTTATTATGTTGGCCCAGCTGAAGTAAAAGTAATGAATTCCTTTTCTAATATTTGTTTTCCTTATTTCTGTGGCATAATCTGTGTTTTGCTTAAATAGATATTGATGCCTCTTGAAAGATGACCTAGTAGATTTTTTATTTTATAAATATTTCAAATGCCATTTTTCTTTTATTTTCTCTCAGTTTTTTGTTACTGCCATGTAGACATGCTAAACACTTTTGCATGTGTCTTTTTTGTAATCTTCTGCTTTACTATAAGCTTTTGTCTCAAGGTTTTACTGTTGTGTTACCTGATTCCAATTTGGTTTTTATCTGAGGCTCTGGGATAGTTTTAGTATAGTAGTTCCACCCCTTCCCCATTTCCCTATTTTTCCCCTTCCCCTCCTTTCCTCCTCTCCATTTTGTATATTTTTAATATGCACTGTTATCTCCTTGTAGATCTCTCTGGCCCCTGAGGGTTAAATAAGGAATGTTTTATTTTCATTCAGGCATATTCTAAGCCATTAATAAATGCATGTTGATTGATCAAAAAAAAATAGTTGAGACTTATGCCACAATAAAATAGGCAGTTTAAATTTGTTGAAAAGTTAAAAAATACCCAGCATGGATGAGCTCCCATAGTATGCCCCAGGCAAATTTCTGGAAGCCAATGCTAGGGAAACAGCTACTGTACTTCTAACATCAACTTCATACTCATAATGGGCACAATGGTATAACGGAAATCAGTATATAAGCATTTTCTAACTGATTTGTCCAGAAAACATACTGAGAAAAAGACTTTCTAACTGTGCTCTGAAAAGAAACCAAGACAGAACCATTTTTTAAAAATCATATTACCTTCCATTTTGGCAGGGGTGAGGGGCTTGGAATGCTGGGAAAGATGAAAAGTGTCAGAAAATGTTGTTAAAAATTGTATCAACATGTAATCTGGGGAAAAGCAATCTAAAAAAAGAATTTTTTATCTAGTTCAATTTCATACTTTTACAGACATGAAAACTTGAGATTCTGAGCAATTAAATAGCATGCGCTACATCTCATAAATATCAGAAACAGGATTTGAAACCATATTTCAGCAACATTCAGTGTTCTTGTCACTACCAAAATGTGAATTTTCAGAAATAAACCTAACATATCCATATAAAATATAGGTTAACAATTAATTCACCCAAATCAAACTCTGTCCTAACTGTTAAATATGCTAATTGCTGTCACTAAGGTTGCCTAGTTTTATCATTTTGACCAAAAAAATTCTAGTATAACCATGAGTTATATTTCAGAAAATTTTATGGACAATGTGTCCACAAATGAACAAAATTTTACCATAATTTGGATTTAGGTATTCCCTAAACTACATGAAGAAAAGTAGGCATTTAATATTTTTCTTGATAACTAATACTTCCTCTGCTCTGTAACTAACAAATTTGAAACTTCTAATCCCCTAATACTTGTGACTTGTGATATGTCCTAATGAAATGAAAATTTCCTTCAACTACAATTTTTCTCCAGACTTTCATTCTACTCCCTAAATGTTCTCTCCCTCTTCAACCCCTTGTATTTTCAGGATCCAGGTTTTATTCCAGGATGGTACCAAATTCCTCTTCTCCCTCCCAACCACAACATCTGCAAGCAGAATGCAAACTCCTTGAGAACAAAGCCTGTATTTGTTTTGGCTATTATATCCCTAGTACCTAGAACAGTACCTGGATATAGCATTTGTTTAGTAAATGTTTATTGACTAAATATCTGTTGTTGACCAAGTCATTTTAAATTATGCATGATTTTGACAAAATAATAGCTCTTCAAAGGGGAATTATTTTTTGCTTTATGTGGTTTAAAGGCTTTGCTAATTACATTACTTTAAAAATGTAAAATCATATATAAGAATGAAATATGTCCAATGTCTATTAAAAACATTTTAAAGAACTTTAAAAACTGTAAAAGTCCTCCAACTTATCCTATCTTGAAATGCAATCTATGGGGAATTTCCTTCACTTAAGACACTCCTTTTTGGATGCTCTAAGATTGCAGGGTTTTGCTGGAGAAAAAATTGGTATTGCCTTGTTTTCTTTTCAGACTCTAATTAGAAAGTCATTTTCCCAGTGTATTTGCAGAACGAATCAGATAGAGATGCTCATATACTGATTTTTGTTATATAATTGTGTCCATTATGAATATGGAAGTTAGTATAGTAGCTATTTGCCTAGAATTGGCTTCCAGCAACTTGTTTACACCACATTATGGGAGCTGAACCATGCAGATTTTTTTTTACTTTTGAGCAAATCTAGACTGCCTCTACATTATTGTGGCATCAGTCTGAACAGCTTACCTAAGATCATTATGGAGTATGGATTCATAGGATACAGTTTCTAGATCGTCTCATTTAAAAAGGAAAAATGAAGTCAAAATAGCGCATACAGAGTTTAAATAATATTGTAAAATAATAATCATCAAAAATTATATGATGTGAACTTTACAAAAGAATAAGATCAACATAACAGAATACATAAGGGAGAATCAGGAAGAATTCATCTCAATAACTGGATGTCTCATAAATCCAAGAAAAATTTCTTGAAGAACTCTATATGACAAGAACTTCTTGAAAAACTATAAAGCAATTTGACAGAAATTAGGTTTAAACTAACATCTGACATCATGTAACAAAATTAAAAGTCATAATATTGTTTAAAATTACTAGTGTATCAAATTGGGTATCTCTCACAACCCTAATTAAGAGGACAATTTTTGGCCAAATGAGGAATAAAGGGTAAATACAAAAGGTAAAGTCATTCATTTTGATTACCTGAGATCAAAAAGGGTTCACCTAAACAAAATCAAAGCAAGTAATAGAAGCAGAGAAGTTGTTTATTGGGAAAAATATTTGCATCAAACAGCTTTGATAAAAATTAGATACTCAAGATTTATGTAGGAAGCTAAAACAAGAACCCATCCCCAATGTTCATAGGATATAAATAAACTACATCTTGAAAGAATTGCAAATTATTATCAATCACATAAAAATTGTTCAAAATTTCTAATATGAGAAACACTAAGTAAAAAAAAACAACTTAGTTTCATCTCAGATGTAGAAATGTAGTAAAGATGCCACATGAGGGGAATAATGAATGATGAAAGAGCTGAATAAAATGCAACAACATAAACATACATTTGATAAGGGTAAAGAGGCTCCAACCATTCCAGAAAGCAACCTAAAAATAGCAAATATACTTTGGTAAACAGTGAGTGAATGGGGAGGAGAAAGAAAGAATTATGAATCCCAAAGTTAATGAAATACTCAAAGTAGCACTTTTTTTGTGTGTGGTAACCAAAAAATTAGAAACAAAGGAAGTTACCATTAATTGGAAATAGCTAAAAATATTTTGTATCTGAATATAATAAAATATAACTGGATTATAAGAAACAATGAAGATGAAGAATTCAGACATTTTTGGGAAGACTTTTATGAACTTAAGTTTCAACAATCACTCACCAAACATGAATTAGTCTATATATGACCTTGGAGAGTGTAACCCTTTGGTTATTTCTTTTTATCCAACAATATTCTATCCTCTCAAATTCCAACACTCAACAAGTTCCTGATTATCTTGCTATTGTTCTCTCTCATTTCTCTTTCTCTGATTATCCACTCCGTGGCAGCTCTTTTCACTCAGGCTTTATCCCATTTATTTCTGATGCTTAGCCTAAACAAATCTTAGAATGATATAAAATAAGCACTATATGAAGTCTGAATGTGAAAGATCATTACCAAAGAGGCAGAGCATCAAATTTTTAATGATAATAATTATTATGATTTAAGGTTACAAGATGGAACTAGGAAATGTAGTTTACTATAGGAACTAGGAGATATGAGTTATAGTCCCAGCTATACCAATAAATAGTATATAACCTTGGATCAGTCATAAGACCAAAAATATAGAGCTAAAAGTGGCCATGGTGGCCACTGAGTCCAACACCCTTATTTTAAAGATGAGGAAACTGATGCCAAGAAAAGTTGAGACTCACTAAAGATATTACAGGTAAGGTGACAGATCTGAAATGTGAATTCTGCTCCAGTGATTCTAACTCAAACTTCTCTTTACACTACATCACACTTCCTCCATTTGAACTCTGTGAGGCTCAATTTCCTCAACTATAAGAATTCTAGACAAGTTGACATCTAATCTTTCAGGCTCTCAAATCCTATGAATGTTGTGGTATAAATATATAAATATGTCTTATGTTATATTTAATCTCATATGTGTATATGTGTTATAAATATATAAATATGTTTCTTGTATTTAATCATATATATGAATATATTTAGATACACAATAAATATATGTTATAAATACATAAATGTTTTATGTTGTTTAATCATATACATAATGTCCACATATTTAATCACTGATTGATTTAAGTATAAAATTACAATAGCATATTTGCATGAAATCAGTGTATATTCCTATATGCTTATTTATCTAATGAAAGTGAAACTTTTATTTTTCCATATATTCATATTCTAGGAAAGAATGTAATGCAGAGATGCAATCAAGGCATTTACTCTTGCAAAACCTAACTGTAGAACTTATGGCAGTTGGCCAGCCTTAGAACTCTGACAAAACTCAGTTGGTCCCAGAAGCTTGGGAAGAGTGGAGAGGCGAACTGGGCTCTGACTTCAAGCTGAAACCTTGCCTTGAATCTGTGCTTTTGTCTTCGGATTTTTGGAGCTTAGCTAACTTCTCTGGACCTTCCCTGATCTTCCCTATATCATTCCCCTATTATCTTCCTGATTTCCTGTGGGCTTTGGGAAAGGAGGGTACAATGGTGGATTGAGGTGGTAAGGAGAGATGTAAGGGAATGGCTGAGTTTAGGGAACTATAGGACAAGGTAGTATAATGAACAGTAAGGAAGATGATGAGATAATTAGGGGAGGCAGCTGCAACAGGGAGACACTCAAATTAGAGACAGGTTACTGGGGAAGGAAGGCTGGACTCTTCCAGGGAAAATGGTATTTCTACAGACACAAAGGTTAGGGCCAATCAGAAGTGGTTTGAATCTGACTAGAGAGCTTTCTAGTCAGTTTCTCAAGTCCACAAAGAAGGAGTTCCAAGGCTCCTCCCTGTCAATGAAACTGAAGGGTTTCCAGGAGGAAGTATAGAGACAACTACTTCCTCCCAAGATGGATGCCTCCAGTGTCCCTCAGAAAAATAGAGAGAATAATTCCTTTCCTCCTTCAACTCTCAGTTATCGTTGAGCCAAAGGTTTAGCAAAGGGTTTGAATAGGTAAGAATGGGGTTTATTAAAATTTCAAGGTTGATTATCAAGGAGAGAGGAGTTCAGGGTTTCCCTAACAGTCGCTAGGGAGAAGCTCAATGTGGGGGAGGGTCACAGGAATGGCTTGGACTGAGAGAGAGTATAGTCTCTCTCAGGCCAGGGAAGTTTGGCTGCCCTTGAAGTTAGGGAGTACTAAAACAATGAAGCAAAGGATAGTTTGTTTCAAGGGTAAGCCCTACTTGTCTATGGGAAACTAAATCCTCAAAGTCTAATTGCTACAACCCAAAATCCACCTCTCTCCCAAAGCCCACAGGAAATCAGGAAGATAATAGGGGAATGATATAGGGAAGGTCAGGGAAGGTCCAGAGAAGTTAACTAAGCTCCAAAAATCCAAAGACAAAAACACAGATTTGAGGCAAGGTTTCAGCTCAAAGGCAGAGCCCAGTTCCCCTCTTCACTCTTCACAAGCTTCTGGGACCAACTGACTTTTGTCAGGGTTCAAAGGCTGGTCAACTGCCAGAAATTCTACAGTTAGGTTTTGCAAGGGTAAATGCCTTGATTGCATCTCTGCATTACAAAAATTGTTTCAAAAAAGCACATATCACTTGAATTTTTATATGTGTATGTCTTTTGAAAGTATTAACTTATTAATATGGTGTAATGGGGTCCTGGCCAATGAAAAACCAAATATTGGTGCATGTGTGAGATGGCCCTTTCTCCTGAGTTGTACAGGGCATGCCCAACATTCTCTGCCATACTGCCAATCGAATATGTAGAACTTTGCAGAGATAGTTTTGGGACATGAATGTCCACATTATAAATATTTTCTAGTTGGCAGAGGAGAACTAATAGCTCAGCAAAGTCAGAACACAGGATATATGTACCATAGGTTTGAGCAGATCATCTCTGTCTGTCTTTATCTCCCATATCTCTTATGTCCATCTTTCTCTCATACCCTTCTCTCCCTACAACTCCTCAGTGAGGAGGATGACTTGCTATAAACTCATGGCTGGGGAAGTGGCTTCCCTATTTGACAACCATGTATTTGTGAACACAAGACACCTCTTTTTCTTTTGTATCCTATGGGGCTTTTTCCCAGTTACAGGTTAATGAATATTCAGAGATAAAACTAAACTGGCTATGATACCCTTGTGAGCTTTCAAGTTTGGGAAGGGACATCAGAGATAAGAGCCACTTCATTGGGTGTGTGACATTTAAAATTATTGTAAGCCCTGATAGTCTCCCAGGGCTCCTTGCTACAACTTCCCTAACACCTCCCACTTCCTTTGTGGGAGGTATTGGAGAAAGTATAAAAGAGAAAGTTTGGGGCCTTCTCTCTGCTCTGCTCCCTCCAGCCTAGAGGCTGACTGACTCTCTCTAATCCTGGACTCTCTCTACCAGGGAGATCCTTTTTCCCTACCTAACCTTTCTCTTTCCTAATCTAAATAAAAACCTAGCTATTCAAAACCCTAAGTTGCTCTCTGATCTTTTATTTGAGCCCAGAAGGGCTCTGGTCAATTTTCCCCTGCCAGGGCTGGGGACTCCTACCTTCCTTCCCCTTCCTCTCTCCTTTCTCCTTGATCCAACCTTCCTTCTACCTTCCTCCCTTCACCACCTCACAGTTTGTAGAGACTACCAGTGGTCACAAGTGCTGAGTCTGCTGAAGAGTCCTCATAGTGGGCAAGTGATAAGTTGGACATAACCCTGAAGTGAATTACCCACTTCAGCTGAAAGGAGCTAGCCTTGCTGAACAGGGGGATACCTTGCCCCAACGTGAACTTGGGGGTGACTCTGTGAAGAGAAAAACTACTCCTGTAAGCAGGAATCAAGGAACCCTTAAGTCCCATATAATTTTTACATATGTATTTTATTACTTTTGTCAGAGTTTTAGGTCATTCTCACCAGAGCTGGAGAGTGCATGAAGGATGACAGGTAAATGTGAGCCCATTCTTCCCAGGAACAGAATGAGTACAGAGGGAAAAGCATACTTCTCATTTGGGGAGATTTTTAAATTTTTATTTTTATTCTTTCTGCTTATAAAATGTCATTTTTTTATGTCAAATGACTAATGAAAGTAGTAAGATGTTAAATGGGTAACTGAGACTGACAAGAGTTTGTAACTGATATTAGAAAAATCCAGTCCCTATGATTAACCCTAAAATCCTGAGAAGTAATCAACTGCTGTTCTGGGGACTCAACCTGCCACTGCAACTTGGGGTTGGCATAGTATACTCAGAGAGAATGCTACAGCAATAATCCTGGAAAAAATGTATGTGTCAATCTCTTTGATTTTTTAAAGGGACCTAGATTTTGAATTATTGATAGAATTCAAACTATTCTTCTCAAAACTAATCCTCAGTTTGTTGTTTTGAGGATCAATTGAGACAATATTTGAAAAGTGTTTAGTACAATGTTTGGCATATACTAGATTCTATATCAATTGTGGTTATTATTATCATTATCATTATTTCTAAATATTATCCAACAGCATGAACTCCTTTAAGCAATATTCCCAATTTGTGGCTTGTGTGACTGGGACCAAATGAAAATTGGTTTATTATCTAAGAACTCAGAGCAGAAGAGACAGAACCTAGATTCGTCATTAGCGTTCATTGGTTTCATAAAAGAGCACAAGTGAAGCAATACAGGATTACATCAAAAAGAAAATAGTTTTTTTTTTCTTCTTTGCTAGTCCACTACCAATTTTAAATGGAAAAAAGCACACATTTGTTTTTTTTTAATGGAAATTTTAATTGGAAAGCAATTTTAAATGGAAAAAACATACATTTGTTTTTCAGGTCTCTTAAAATGTTGTACATAGGATCCCTACAATGAAATACTGGACATCATACAAGATGATGATTTGCTAATGTGGTTGTTAGATGGTGAGGCTTGTATTCTGGGCTTGTGATAATGGGTGTTTTAGAATCCCTGGCACATACTCTGTCCATTAGCTTATGTTTAGCTGTGTTTTTTACTAAAGGGAAGAGACACAAGCTATCCTCCCCAACAAAAAATAATAATAAACTCAAGAACTGAAATGCATATATGGAGGCAAACATTCCCCATATAAAGTAAAATTAATTTTTCCACACATCATACTTAAAGCTATTTTTTCCAAGTTCCTTACTAGATAAAACTTTACTAAAACCTGAAGGAAGTTCTCATTCACTCCTGTGGGGATTTGCTACTGCAAATATTTATGAAAGATAAAGAAAGAAAATGTAATTTCAACAAGATATCAAACAACAGAAACACTGGAATTATTTCATCTTTATCATTCCTTTCTGTCTAGCAAGAGATTTCCCCTCTCTGCAGCCTCCATCCCTTTCAACCTGCATCCTTCCCTTAATTTCTATAATCACTGCTTCTCTTCCAGGAAGCAGTAGGATTAACTAGGGAGGTGACATGGCCAGTAGCTAACTGGCTCTGTAACTGGGACAAATCATTAAGTTTCCTAGACCTCTATTTCTTCATTGAATTCAATTCAATAAACATTTATTAAGTATATATAAGAGAAGGGATCTGATAGGTAGAGCACAAAACTTATAGTCAGGAAAACCTGAACTAGAATCTGAGGAAAAATACTTAACAAGCTGTGAAACACAGGACAAAACATTTAATGACTCTCAGCCTTGGTTTCTGAATCAATAAAATAGTGATAGTAATAGCAGGCATCTTGCGGAGTTATTAAAGGCAATAAATGTGATACTAAATAGGCACTTAAGGTGGTGTAATGAATAGAGCACAGGTAAAGAAGACCTAAGTTCAAATACAGCCTCAGATTTTTATTAGCTGTGTGAACCTGGGCAAGTCCATTAATCACTAACTTCCTCAGTTTCATCAGTTGTAAAATGAGGATAATACTAGCATCTACTTCACAGTGTCATTGGGAGGATGAAATGAGTTATTGGTAAAGTACTTAGCACTAAGGCACCTGGCATATAATAGAGCACTTGTAAATGTTTAATTACCTCACCTAAGCATTTGTAAACCATAAAGCATTATATAAAAGTTATTATTACATGCAAAAAATTTGGAGCAACAAACACAAAAATGAAATAATCCCTGCCCTCAAGGAGCATGCATTCTTTTGGAAGGTTGGGGTTAGGGAGCAGCAACAAATACATCAGTAAATAAATACACAATCTATAGAAATCAATACAATCTAATTTCAGAGAGGAAATGGCAGTGATAATTGGATGAATTGGGAAAGGCCTTACCTAGCAGGTGGCAACATGCACTGGCAGTGTGATTCCCCAAAATGGCAGTTGACTTCCTGCCAGGGTTTTAGGGTTAATCTTGGAGGGCTGGGGTATTCTAATGATATCTGTCAAATGAGCAGATTCCAGCTCTATAGTTCTCCAAGAATCATTTCCATCTAGTTCTCCTTAACATTTCTGTTCATCTCAGAGACATGGAAAAGGCAATTTGCCTGAAGTAGAAGGGCATAATAAAAAGGATGTGAGACTTCAGAATCCAATTTAATTATTCCAATATGTATTATTAGGTGTCAACTCTGTGCAGTAGATATTTGTGGAGACAGCAAAGTTTAAATGAGACATTATGGAGTTTGTAAGCGGATAGGATTCATACCAAAAATAATTCACTCAAAATAATACATAATTAAAATAAAAATTAATAAAAGTATATAAGAAAAACTTTGGGACCATACTTCAAGAAGAATGCTATTTGAGTCAAACTAGAAAGGTCATTACTGATCAAGTAGATCACTGACAATTTCCTGGAGGAGGTCAGAACCCTATCAGAAAATCTAGGTGTACATCCAAGCTCTGCCATGTACAAACTGGATAATTTGGAGAAAGTCAGTTTTATCTCTGAGCCTTGGTTTCCTTATCTATAAAATGAGAATCAGAATAACTGCCCAGATAGTTCACAAGATAGTCACAGGGCTTAAGTAAGTAATGTAGGTAACAGCACTTTGTAACTATAAAAGGAATATAAAGCTTGACTTTTGAGAAGGTGGGCTGTGTAGGGAGGAGAGTACTAAATTCAGGGTCAGGAACAAGTTTTCCCTTCTTACATATATTGGCTGTGTGACCCTGGGCAAATTATTTAACCTCTTTGTGCCCTAGTCAACTATCCAAGACTATAAATTGAAGAATGGTTATTGATCTGATTTTGTTGAGAAAGCTTTCTCTTCAGGAATTCCCTACAGTAAGAAAAACACAGACCTAGACTAAAATACAAAACTCCCTTCAAAAAAAGGAATTTTATCAGCCTATTTTGAAGAAAAAGGTATTTAGAATTCTTCAAAAACCATATTTTACCTAAATACTGTACTCAGAAAGATTATTCTATTCATTAAAGAGAAGCTCAATGAGATTTATCTTTGGGTTCTTTGCTGAGCTTACATTTTTTTCTTTTTTTTTTCCTTTTACAGATATTCCCCTGGAACAGATCTATTGAGACAGAAAGGAGAGAAATGATTGTGCTCTAGTAGACCTAGCCAGTGCACTGACAAATATAAAATCCATCTGCATAGCCTAGTTTGGATCCAGGTTACTGCCTTCTCCTGCTCCCCACTATCCCCTGCACACCTCCCCTCAGTACTTTCATGAACCATTTGTTCTGGCACTTGTACTTCAGTCTGCAGGGCTATTCATGTACCACATTGGACAAGTGGGTCACAGAACAGAATAGACATCTATGGTCCAAAGTATAGGCTTGAAATTTTCTTATATGAAAGTAGTTTTATCCCTTCAAAGAACTGTTAGCACTTTGTAGTTTTCACAATACAATGCCTTAAAAGAAATAATAAGGAAAATATGAGCACACTGGAGTACTGTGAGACACTGATAAGTTAAATGTAGAGAAAATATTGAGAAGCCAGGAAAGCACTTTGTGACAATGGAATAACTTAATTCATCCCAAATGTTATGCTACAGTAAGTTATATGATTTCACCAGATGCTTCTCTTTAGATGAATTTTATTATACCAGAGAGGGCAATTTCTTTTAATGAGAATATTTTTGAATAATATTTGCTCTAGAAACCACTGCTTTCTTGGTTTCCCATTTAATGAGAATAATTTCCTTTGATTCATTGGTATTTTTATTCTTATGTTGGTTCAATCAAAATACCAATTAGCTTTGGGCATAATGTGAGACTGTAAAAAAAATAAAAGTAGAAGCTTAGTTTTAAAAGATAAAAATCAACTGTAGAAGCTGTAGAATGTGCATTTTAGAGAATTCACAGGTTAGGGATTACAAGCAGCAACTGTGGTTAATGTACCAGTTTAGTGTCATCTCTAGGCAGCTGACTAATGGAAAATTTGAATGGTGAAATATTATAAACAAACTGTATACCATGTTTCTGTTGAAAACCAAAAATGCAAGGAACATCCATATTTAACTCATCCAGGTAAAGTGGTACATTGGGAAGAGCATTGGCTCTTTTGGCCAAAGAATTGAGATAAAATCCAGCCTGTGACACTGATTACCATTGTGACCTTAGATGACTTGCAATCTCCCTGGATCTCAATTTCCTTTTATCTGAAGAGAGGTTTGGACTCAATGGCCTGTGAATTTCCATATAGTTCTAGAACTACAAGCTCTATGATGTCCAATTCAACAATAGCCTATTATATAAGTTTTGTTCAATAATTATATGTGATACTTTAAAAGATGAAAACACTACCATTAGTTAGAGTAGCTATAAATAACTCCAGAAGTATACCTGCTTTTTAAAAACTAAAATTATTGTAAAAAGCTCTTTACTCTGGCATTTAAGACTTTCCATAATTGGGTTTTAATATCCCTTTCACATTCCACTGAACTTTTTCTACTTTCCAGTTGTGTGACCATCAAGTCACTTTATCTCTTTTTCTCAATTTCCTCATCTGATGATAATAGCTAATGCAAACAGAAACACACACACACACACACACACACACATACACACACACTGATACAGTGATTGTGAGGCTCTAAAGTGATAATGCATATAAAGTGTAATGTAAACTTTAACCAAAGTCTCCCTGACATCATATCTCACACCAGATACTTAAAATGTAGTAGAAGGATGACACAACCAAACCAGCATAGTACACATTATTAACAAAGTAGACAGAAAATGCCAGAACAATCTAAGAGATTTAAGAAATAATGGACTGTCTCTAAGTTAAGGAAATTTGTTATCTACTACAATCTTTGCCTCCTGGTTAAATCAGCACTAAGACAGGAAATAGCTTTTTCCCTGAATGAGATCTATAGTACTAAATGATTCCTTCCAGGTTTGAGGAGCATATAGTTTGGTGGAACACATAGTTTGGTGGAAAGTGGCAGTTCTGAATAGTGGCTGGGCGGGCAAGGGAACATTCATTGCAAAAACTGGTATCCCTACCACATCACAAGGTTAAGGGCACAGAATCACCAAGAGCTAGAAAATCAATGTAAAAATGTTTGGTTTTCCCTTCGTAACAAAGAAGGAGTTTAATTGTTTTCTTTTTTCTTTTATGGAGTATTTATTGTGTTTATTTATCATATTAATAGGTAAAATATGTTGATATTATACAATACTATTCTGAGTTTCTAAACTGTATCTATTTCTTCTGCTGACTTTCACATGTCAAATGTAGCTTCTACAAAATTCCCATTTAATTTCCTGTGGTAACCCATGATATATCAAAACCACTATGGGGAAAGTGGTGATGTGGAAGGGATACCTGTATAAGATAAGCAGAGTTATTAGGAAGATCAGGGGTCGGCAACCTTTTTGGCTGTGAGAGCCATAAACGCCACATTTTTTAAAATGTAATTTTGTGAGAGCCATACAGTGCTCACAGTGCGCACTCCTGTAACAGCGCCTGAAAAAAAATTGTCTTTATGGCTCCTGCAGAAAGAGCCATATCTGGCCCTCAAAAGAGCCAGATATGGCTCAAGAGCCATACTTTGCTGACCCCTGGGGAAGATAGTTCATAGAGCTAATGATCTGGAGAATTTCTGAAGCAGCTCTCAAGTTAAAACGAGTACCACACCTAAATCTGGAGAAAGTTAAAAGAGGTAGAGCCTGAAGCTAGTTATGACATGATGGTATTTTAGGAAGCATCAAGATGCTAAGCTTATGCTACAGTCTAGTTGTAAGAGATAAAGGAATTTTTAAAGAATTAGAGCAGTAAATGATTGAAGCAACATTCCCTCTAGAAAGAGAAGTGGGAAAAGAGCAACAGGACTTTATTCCTTTCATCCAAAGGAAGGATTAAGGAAATATCTTGGGGGAAAGGAAGAGAAGACTGAAACCACAGGGTCCTCTCAATCAGGATCTTCCAACTTCATCAGGGTGAGAAAAATGGATATGGGATTGGTCAGAGATGTGGAAGAGGTACTGGGTTTTATAAAAAAGGTACTTTTACTCAGATGTTTCTGATTAGGTTTCCTATCACTAATGCCACAAGGGAGATTGGCAGACCTTGATCAGAGACTCAAAAGAAGTACACATGTCTATGACAGAACCAAAGATCAAAAAATAAAACCAAGCAGGTATAGTGTAATTTTGTTCTCTTATGTGATTTTTTTAATGGTTCCTACACTCCATTTTGTTAGTTGGGATCCATCTTGTTATACTGACTAGTGATATTGTTTTTGCTTGCTGTGGAGATTTACTGACTGGTTTACTGAAATTCTTCATGCCTTGACTCAACTGACTCTCACCAGACTATGTACTCTGATTGCTATCATCCCTGGCATGAAGTCATCAATGCCCAGACAGCCCAAAAATCAATCATGATATATTGACCTCCACTGACCCTGCATCTAGAAATAAAACCAAGTGCCACAGATACTGTAATAGGGAGATAGACTTTAAAAATAGGAAAGCAGATTTAGCAGGCAGGCTAAGGGTAAAACCTTGGCTGTCAGCCATCGACATTCTGAATGGAATGTAGGTGAAGAGAAAGGAGAGAAAAACTGTCATTTTGCTGGTGTGTGAGGGGTTTGGAGCAGAGGTCCAGCCAGCAGTGACTCCATGAGCTTGGGATCTTTGAGATTGGAGAAACTTGAGGACAACATCTCTCAAGACAACCCTTAGTAGTGGATACTGTCTGTTTTCTGGTGGACAGCTTGTAGGCATTTTTCCCTACCTGGTATCTTTTGGATTATTGGCTGTGCAAGGAGTTGGTTTCTGGTATCCTGAAGCCATCAAGGAAGTGACCTAAACCATTTGTGAGAAACCCCAATATCCAGCTCTCTCCCTCTAGTCCTTAGCCAAAGTTGTCAGCCTGACTAAAGTTAGGTTGACAGAGAAACTTCCCCCTTAGAACTCCAATTCCTGTCAGTTAGATATTCCCAGTTACAGATAAACCTCTCCCACTCTCATTCCCCTTTCTTATACATTAAAAGTATTTTGTTTTCCTTCCTGCTTATTTCCTCTGACCTCAAAGAACCCATAATGTGTGAGTAGTTAATTTTGTTGCCCAAAACACTTGTTGGTTTCTCTTTATATTTATATATATTTTTTAAAAATACTCAGGAGGGAACACTTTCCCTCACCTTAAAGTCAGAGAGAAATACTCAATCATTCTTTA
The DNA here is from genome assembly GCF_016433145.1 of Gracilinanus agilis. Classification (NCBI taxonomy): domain Eukaryota; kingdom Metazoa; phylum Chordata; class Mammalia; order Didelphimorphia; family Didelphidae; genus Gracilinanus; species Gracilinanus agilis. The sequence goes on from NC_058132.1 coordinate 534,726,061, forward strand.
CTGCTAAAGGAGAATGTCTTATCCCAAGCGAGACAGTTTGAGGGAACTCTACACAAAACCCCAACCAGTGGAGCAATTCCAGTTCCCAGACTACTTAAGTATAGCCGTCTTGACTACCGCACTCTTTCTGATGTCCAGAGACTTCTTTCTCTATCCCTCAGGGATTATCTAATTTCTTCTTCAGGACTCTCTTTCCCCTTCCCCCATTTAGGACTCACTGTTGTTGTACCTTCCAGTGGTGCTCTTTCTGGAATCACCACTATCTGTCACTACTTTCTGATGTTAATACGTTAATAAGTATTAATGTTATGCAAATACAGCTTCCTGTAATGACTTCTAGATTCTTTCCCTCCAGAAAGAATCCAGCCAGACTAGATGAAAGGGTCAATCCTAAGGCACAAGTTTCTCCCTTTAGGTCATAAGTTACTTATCAAGAGTTGTGACTAAGTTTCTTGGCCACTGTGCTTCCATAGATCAGGAGGACAGGCAGCCCCAATGCTGCACCTCATGCCCTTTCCCTCCCAGAGAGAGAAAGACCTGGGACTCTGAATTGTGTGCCTGAGTGGAAGGGATTTCTATGACCAGTATAACTCCCCTCTCTACCCTTAAACTCATGAATCATCATCCAGAATAAAGTCTACTGAGCCAGCAAACATCCCAATATCCTGATGAGGATGGCACCATGATTCAAGACTACAACAACAGCAAGCTACAAGCTGAGGAACCTCATGGTTCAATGAGAGGGTCTCCTCTCTCCTGCTAGATCCATGAATTGCAAAGTAAAGATAAGCCTAGTAACTACAAGTTGCCCCCAAATCCTGATTATCATTGCACTCTAATTTAGTCCAACATAAGGACTGAGAAGTTCACCCAATGCCCCAGTCAGCCCTTTCTTCCCTTTAGATCAGTGATTCCCAAAGTGGGTGCCACTGCCTCCTGGTGGGTGCTGCAGTGATCCAGGAAGGCAGTGATGGCCACAGGTGCATTTGGGGGCAGTGAATAACTATAAGGAGGTGGTGATAGTATGTGACAGGGGGTGCTAAGTATTATTTTTTCTGGAAATGGGGCAGTAGGCCAAAAAAGTTTGGGAACCACTGCCTTAGATTCACAAGACCTGACCAAGGCTATGACTAGGGTTATCTCAGCAGCTATACCTTTGCTTACAGGACTCTCTGCTCTCTTCAAAGAGAATAAGCACCAAGAGCTGAGGCCTGAGTCCTGGATCTCCACATGAGAAAACCCCTCTGCCTAGTGGTCAAGACTAAGCCATTGTCTTCTAGGAAACATAATTGAATTAACATAAGGCTTATGCCCACTACAAATAATAAATAATACATTCTAGAATAAAAAATAATACATTCACATAATAGCTTATGTTAGACCAGTAATATTCAAACATTTTGGTCTTAGGACTACTTTACACTCTTAAAAACTACTGAGACCTCCCCCAAAGAGTTTTTGTTTGCAAGTGATATATCTGTCAATATTTACTATATTTTAAAGAAATTAATATTTTTAAAATATTTATTTGAAAAATAATGAACCAAGAACATATTAAAGGCATCTTTATAAAAAATTATATTTTCTAAAAATTGTAAAGAGTGGTGATGTTTTACATAGTTTTACAAATCTTTTAAATGTTTAACTTAATAAAAGATAATTGAATTCTCAAATCTGTTTCTGTACTCAATCCATTGTGATACGCTATTTTGATTGAAGGCGATCAAGAAAATCTAGCCTCATACTAATATGTAATTGGAAAGAAGTATAGTATTTTAACAGGCAAATAACAACTTAGTGTTGTTATGAAAATGGTTTTGACCTCAAAGATTTCCTAAAATGGTTTCAGGGACCCCCAGTAGGCTATGGACATTTTGAAAACTGCTGTTAGAGTATCGAAGCTTACCAAAGAGTTCTATTAATTTGTTGCACTAAGTTGTTTTATAGACACATGCTGGTTTTTTATTATAGGTTAGAAGTGGCTACCCCACAGTTCTGTTTTCTCTGATTTCCTTTCAGCTGGAGGGCTCCTGCCACTACTAACACTGCATGCATGGCAACAGTGATGAAAAGATAGCAGAAAAGCCATCATAAGGAATCAATCTCAATAGGTGAGGGAATGAGGGAGAAGAGTGGTGGTATTCTGTTGAAGGCATCAGGGATGATACAAACAACAGTACTGTGTTACAAGAGTACAGGATGAGGAATGGGAAGAATAAGTAGCTCAAATGTCCAGGAATGTAAGCTAAAAGCAGAAGAGCAAAATGAAGGCTAGAATCATACAGATTGAGGGGATGGAGGGAAGTTTAATGCCACAATAAGGAATTTGTTATTTATATAGTTCAGAAAGGGGAGACACTGAAGTTATTAGAACAGAAAAGCAAAGTGATCTTCTCTGTAGCAATGTGAAGAATAGATTGGGAAGAAACTATCCCCAGAGAAACCAGTTAGACAGCCAGCATAATGATTCCTGCTAGAATGGTAGAATGGAAAGGATGGGACACAAGGGGTGGTGATACAAGCTACTGTGTTGGCATGTAATTATATGTTGGAAGGAGAAGTATTAGAAATAGCCAAAATGACTCATAAATTTCAAACCTAGGTGACTTAAAGAATGGAAATTTGTCAGCCAAAAAAAAAAAAAAAAAAAGAAAGAAAGAAAAGAAATGTCCTTAAAGGTAGGCCTTAGTGGAAATATGACAAATTCCTTTGGGGATGTTGTATATGAGGGACTAGTGAGATGTTAGTTAGAGATATCTAACAATAATAGGAAATTCAGTGAACTCAGAGTATATATAAGTGCTGAAGAAAATAGAACAAGACATGAACTACAGGAACACATGAAAGCTCTATTAAAAGGAATGGAAAACTGAAACAAGAAATAAGAATAAAATTAGAGCTTTTTAAAAAATATATTTCTTTATTACAAATTTATAAACAAAAATGCAAATATTTCAACAACCAAAGGAAGAGGATTGTATAAATTGTGATCTATATGGTTTGTTTTTAAATATAAATTATTTTAATTTTTATTTTTAGAAAATTTTTCCATGGTTACATTAGTCATGTTCTTACTTTCCCCTCCACCAACCCCACCACCCCATCCCCCGTAGCCAACACGTATTTCCACTGGTTTTTACATGTGTCATCGATCAAGACCTATTTCCATATTATTGGTAATTACACTGGGGTGGTTGTTTAGAGTCTACATCCCAAATCATATCCACATCAACTCATGTGTTCAAGCATTTGTTTTTTTTAACATTTATTAATATTCATTTTTAACATGGTTACATGATTCATGCTCCACCTTTCCCCTTCAACCCCCCCCCCGCACCCCCCCCCGAAGCATTTGTTTTTCTTCTGTGTTTCTACTGCCATAGTTCTTCTTCTGAATGTGGATAGTTTGAATGCTTTATTGATGCTTTTTTTGCTTTTGTATAAATGTTAAATAACTAAATTCTGTTCCCCAAAAAGAAGCCCTCCTTTGTAAATATATTGGTAGCCAAACATAAGTTAACACATTAGCAATATTTGAAAATGAATGTCTCATTCTTACTATTAGTGAATCTCCTCTCTTCCAAAAGGATAGAGTCACGATTCATCACCATTTTTGAGGCCATGATTGTTAATTGTTTTAATAAGAGTTCTAAGATATTTGAAAGTTGTTTTCTTTTATATTATTATGGTCATCATATAAATCATTTTCCTGGTACTTCTCAATTCACTCTGAATCATTTCATAAGATTTCTCCTGTTCCTCTAAATCTTCCATATCTGTCATTTTTAAACAGTGTTATAATATTCCATTACTTTGCTTGGCCATCTCTCAATTAATGGGCAACCATTTTGTTTCCAGTCCATTGCTACAACAAAAAATAATGCTAGCAACATCCTTAGATATGCTCTGTCCTTGATCCTTGGAGTATGTGCCTACTGGCAATATTACCTGAGGTAAATTTAAAAGAACAGGACAGAATAAAAGTTAGAAAAGCTTCCTTTTTCTGGATAGTAGTTACCTGGATGAGGGAAGAGGAGAATAAAGTAAAAACTTTTAAAAATCAGAGTTATGTCAATAAACATAAGAACAAAATTGGAAGATTTAAAAATAAAAACACAGAGATAAAGATGTGGAAGTAACTTAGGTGGGAATGGTCATTGAAGTGATAGAAAGAGATGACATTGCTAAATGAGAGAGTATAGATAGGAGAAGTAAGCTAGAACACAGGCTTCAAAGATGACTAAACATATGAGCCTATTATTCATGTGACAAAGAAGGATTCCCCCCAAAATGTTTTAAAGCAAGGGGGAAAAAAGTAGACAAACATTGTTAATACTGCATACATGTAGAAGAAAATGAGGACTTAGGACAGACAAAACTGAATTTACCATTGAACAACTCACAGATAACCTTAAATAAAACAATTTTAGTGGTATATTCTGAAGAATTGGTTTAAAAGTAAAGATAACTTTTTGAATACAGGATTCAACTGCAAGTAGTCTTTGTTCCACCCCTCTGATCATACAATAAGAAAAGGAAGAATCCATAGAGAAGGTAGAGAAACAGTTCAACCAGTCATGAAGAGATAGTATAGAGTAGTGCATAGACGAAGAAACTTGGATTCCAGAGATTCAGGTTCAAACTCCACCTGAGATATTTAAAGATTTCTTGTTAGAATGACATATCTTCTGAGAGTCTCAATTTCCTACATCAGTAAAATGAAGATAACATACAAGGACAATCTATACTTCAGAGTGTTGTTGAAAAGAAAGTTTTTCTCAAATCTTAAAGTTCTAAATCAGAGACTGAAGTGGTTGAATACAGACCCATAAACGTTGATATCCAAAGATCATGAGCATTTAAAGAAGCCAGACCATATATACATCCCCATTGCATTAGATTATTTATATAACAGAAGGAAATAGCTTCAGAGAACAAGAGAGTTCTTAGGTTTCAACCTCTGTTCATGTTCATATGTGAGTTCATATAATGCCTAGGTTTTGGTTTTTGGTTTTATCCAATAGACAAAAACTGAGGAAGAAGCTTCTTTTTGTTTCCAAGAGAGCAGAGGGATAGTTTTTATTCCTATTGCTTCAAAAATAAGACATAAAGTTTGTTGAGTGACTGTTGAACTTCAAGTTCATAAAAGTGTTCCCAAGAATGTCTGAATTCTTCATCTTCATTGTTTCTGTAGGAGCAGAGACCCTGGACACAGTTACAGGATGAAAAAAAAGCTTGTGATTGATTGTTTACAGACCAGAGCACCAACTAGGAGATCAATGATCACACCTCTCAACATAAGACTTCCTCATACCATTTTGGAAGAACAAAAGACTTCCAGACTTCCAGAACTATCTCTGAAAGCTGAAGAATTAAAAAAACCTGAAGCTTGAGACAGTGTTCCTCTGCCCACTAAGGAGCAGAGCTCAATTTTAACAAAGTCCAAAGTAAAGAAATAGATTAGAAAAATGAGAATTGAAAAAGTTATTGACCACAGAAAGTAACTACAGTGGCAAGGAAGATCAAAAAGAAAACTCAGGAGAAAAAAAAGCAATGTGAAAGCAACTACATGTAAAGTCTCAAAGAAAAAAATGCAAATTAGTCTCAGGTCTGAAAAAGAATAAGGGAAATCTTAAAAAGGATTTTAAAAATCAAATAAGAAAAGTAAAAGAAAAGTTGGGAAAGAAGTGGAGAGTGATGCAAGAAAACCCTGTTGGGGAAAGGAAGAGAGAGTCAAGAGTTTGGTAAATTAAGCACAAAGAAATACTGAAGAAAATAACACCTTAAAAAAAGAATAGGCCAAATGGTAAAAGAGGAATAGAAATTCACTTAAGAGAAATTCTTAAAAAGTAGAATTGGCAAAATGGATAAAGATGTACAAAGTTCACTGAAGTGAAGAATTCATTAAAAAGCAGAAGAGGTCAAATGGAAGAAGAGGTACAAAAATCTCATTGAAGAAAATAATTACTTTAAAATTTAAATTAGACAACTGGAAACTAATGACTCCATGAGATATCAAAAACAATAAAACAAATTCAAAAGAATGAAAAAAATTGAATAAAATATGAAATATCTTATTAGCAAAAGAACTGAAATGAAATATTGACTGAGGTAAGATAATTCAAGAATTATTGGATTTCTACAAAGTCATGATCAAAAGGTAAGCCTAAACATCATATTCCAAGAAATTATCAAGAAAAACAGCTCCAATATCCTAGCATTAGAGAATAAATAAAAATTAAAAGAATCCACTGATCACTCTCCTGAATGAGATCCCAAAAGTAAAATTCCCAGGAATATGATACCCAAATTCTAGAACTCCCAAGTCAAGAAGAAAATATGGCAAGCAATCAGAAAGAAATTTAATTCGAATATCATGGAGCCACAATCAGGATAACATAATATTTAGCCACTTCTACATTAAGGGATTGTAGGGATTGAAATATAACATTCTGTAGGGCAAAGGAGTTAGGATTACAACCAAGAGTCACCTACCCAGCAAAACAGTATAATCTTTCATAGGAAAAAATTCATATTTAATGAAATTGAGTATTTTAAGCATTCCAGATAAAAAGACTAGAGCTGAATAAAAATTTTGATTTTCAAATATGACTTAAAAGAGACATAAAAAGAACAAGAAGGAAATATAAAGTATTCAATAACATTAAGGGGGTATATGTTCCTACATGGGTAGGTCATACTTGTAATTCCTAAAAAACATTGTCATTATCAGAGCAGTTAAAAGGAATATAAATAGATAGAGATCACAAATTATAAATTGATAAAGATGGGATGGACTATCTATAGTCATATGAAAAGTTTTCTAAATCACTATTTTTTAAACGCTTACCTTTCATCTTAGAATCAAAACCGTTTTTGGTTCCAAAGCAGAAAGGCAGTAAGGGCTAGGCAATTCAGATTAAATTATTTGTCCAGGGTCACATAGCTGGAAATATCTGGGGCCAGATTTGAACCCAGGACAACCCACTCTCAATCCACTGAGACACCTAACTGCCCCCTTATAAATCACTATTGATTAGAAAAGTACAAAATAAAACAATTCTGAGATACCACCTTGTATATGTTAAATTGACTAATATGACAGAAGAGGAAAATAATATATGTTGGAGAGGATGTAAGGAAATTGGGACATGAATGTACTATTGGTAGAGTTGTGCACTAATCCAACTATTCTTCAGAACAATTTTGAACTATTTCAAAAGGGTTCTAAAATTCTGCACAACCTTTGACTTAGCAATATCACTTCCTGATCTGTATCCCAAAGAGATTTTCTAAGGAGAGGAGGAGGAGAGAAAAGGACCTTTATATATAAAAATATTTATAAGCAGCTCTTTTTGGTTCAGCAAAGAATTGGAAATTGAGGAGATGCTCATCGATTGAGGAAGGCTGAAAAGCTGTGGCATATGATTGTGAAGGAATATTACTGTGCTATAAGAAATGACGAGCAGGATAATTTCAGAAAAACCTGTAAAGACTTACATGAATTAATGCAAATTGAGGGGAAAAGAATCAAGAGAACATTGCAGACAGTAACAGCAATATTATAACAATGTTTGACTGTGAATGACTTAGCTATTCTCAGCAATTCAATGAACTAAGACAATTCCTAAGGACTCATAACAAAATAATGCTATCTACCTCCAGAGAAAGAACTTATAGAATCTGAATAGAGATTGAAGCATATTTTCTTAAAGCTTTCTTTTTCTTGAAGCTTTTTTTGTTGTTGTGTTTTCTTTTACAACATGACTGATATGGAAATATATTTTACATGACTACACATGTATTATCTATATCAAATTACTTGACTTCTCAATGAAGAAGTAAGGAAGAAGGGTGAGAAATAATTTTGAACTCAATTTTTTTTAATATGAGCATAAAATTACTTTCAAATATAATTCAGAGAAAATAGTAAAAAAAAATCCAGATATCTGGATCAAAATACTCTCCTCTCATAGTCCTCAGTTCTGCTCAAAGGTTTACCACTGGACTTCACATATAACCGTCCTTCTCCATGCTTTTATGTAAGTCTTTCCATTTCCTCATCACCTCTACCAAAGAGAGTCTCTTTCTTCCTTCAAGACATATACAAACCCTACTTTATTCATGAAGACTCTATTCCTCCAGCTATAATTGCCTTTTTCCCAAACTATCTTGAACTTAACTACTTTATATTTAGGTCTATTTATACACATACACACACACACACACACACAGACACACACACACATCCTCGTTATATTCCCTATTAAAAGGTAAGCTCCTTTAAATAGGAACAATTTCATTTACTCTGTCTTCCCAGTGCCTAGCGCAGTGCCTGGTTTTGTGGGTGCTTAAGGTTGATTGGTGGATTGATCTTTATTTGGCAAGATTGAACAAGCAGAATTACAAAAGGCAGAATATCAAAAAGTGAAGAATATCTATAGAGGCATTATATTACACACTGATATCATAACTTGTGCCTCTACACTAAAGATAAGATGATTTCCATTAACTTTTCTACTTTGTCAATTACTGCATCATTGAAAACAACAGAATTCAATAGTGATTTTCATTTCCCTACTAATAATGAGCATTTTGATTGTGTCAGATTTCTCTCATGAAGACTATTACAGATTTTCTTAGATCTCAAGATATTATAAAACTTCAATTCTGTTATTTAATAATACAGATATTCATTTTAGGCAATGAAGGTCCCAAAGGGTGTTTCATACAAAAAATGTATGACAAGGACAGAAAATATCATTCTATGAATATGAAGTTAATGATAGCCAATACAACTTGATTGAGATTAGCCATTATAGTGTTCTTTCCAGGAAGATTTCTATTCTTCCCAAGAGACAATGGTTAAGTGTGGCTTAGGAGACTGGGGTATCTCCCAAATCTCATCAAGTAGGCAAGAGTGCCTCCCTAAAATCTCATTAGAAAGATATAATTCTAGATTGTAACTAATATAATTTAATTAATGCTTCGTACAATGTAATATAATTACAGAAGCTTTTGGTGACTGAAAGAATACTGGAGATAAAAAAGGAGAGTTCGACCATAAATAATTTGTGAATGTTTCTTCAGTACTGTCCAAGGGGAAAAGTGTTCTTGTTCTATTCAACTTTCTCAGTTGTTGAGACAGAAACTTCACCATTTCTCCAGAATAGAGGTCTTTTCATCAGACTACCACAATTTGATAAAAATGTCCATTAAACAGAAAGACATCCTTTTTGCTCTAATTCTGTGATTAAATGACCTAACCTTATGAGTTTGGTTAACATAGATCAGCTCTCCATCCTAAACATGCCTGGGTGAACTGATAAAACGGATTTATTGAAACTGTAAATTAAGGAGAGACCTTGAACTGATTAACAGAGTCTCCATCAAGATAAACATTCCCCAATAGACTTCATCTCAATCAGCCTACATGCTTCCACCAACTCTTTTAACCAAAATGAATACCCACAATTTAAATATATGTAGTTGTACGTATTGAAATCACTGAATATGTAATGTTCATAATTTCAATTTCAATAATTTCAGTATGGGAAAATACTCAAAATAAAAATAAAAATATTTTTAAAAAAGAAAGAAATCACTGATGTAGTACAAACATCAAAGTGGGCAGAATGGTATCAGAGTATATAGAAAGGAAAAAAGTCAGTGGGGACAAATTAACCTCAATGAAAAGATATATGATATTATGTTACCTTTACTTTAGGTTCATTTGTTAAGTATTTTCAAGATGTCAGACTTTCCTGGCTATTTAACAGTCATAGAACCACTTATCTCAGAGATATAATGAATACTTTGGATACGAATTGCATTGTGATGATATCCATACACTCTTTGACAAATTTCTAAGCACCTACTATGTATGTAGGACTGTGTTACTGACTCAGAAAACAAAAGATGTCAAAAAAACACAGTCTGTATTTGAGAAAGTTATGCCATTGGAAATATAAGGTTTATTTATATGAAAAGAGTAGAGGACAGTTGTGAGACAATATAGAAAAAACATAGATTATAGTAGGAAAACTAGGATGCCATATTTAAAATCAGAAGACCAGAATTCAAATCCTGCCTCAGACACTAGTTGACTGTTCAAAGGTAATTCAGAATTCTCTTAACCCTTTACCATTTCAGTTTTCAAAGTTGAAGGTGCTGAAGATATGAGTTATAATTACATGAATGAATACCTGGTAATGAATATATATTAATATGAACAAGAGTCATAAAAGATGTTGAGGTATGGATGAGTTATATATTCTCTCACTGGAGAAAATATATCTATCAAAGAGATCATATAACTATTTTATATTTGGACATATATTATTATTGTTATTGTTACTCTCATCTATTAGATAACATTTTGTATCATCAAAATGCATATGACTAATTTTTCCTCTCAAAGAAGTTGAATAAATTACTTTATGAAGAAAAGGGTTTCCAAAATTCTCACTCTTACAAGTTTCTTAGTGGTGTTTTTCCCTTTTTAAATTTTAAAGACAAACTTCTGGATGTATGCATTCATTATTTAGGATTCTCAAATTTACAACTTGAGTGAAGTTCTTTATAAACACTATGACTGGCCAGAAAACTAATACTATATTCTCATAATCAATTTATTTCTATAAATCACTCATCAGAATCCGATATGAGAGTTGAATTAATTGAGTTCTTGACAATGATATACTATCTGTTCACCAAAATATTTTCAACATTAATAAAAACTTTTTAGAAAAACATTACTTATAATTGCTAGATAGAAGGCATAAACTTAACTATGGATTTTTCCAGGAAAATGACAAATGCGTGGTAATGAATAAATATCTCGGATTATTCCATGTTGACAGCTTCCATCACTTTTCTGATGCAGCTGTTGGTAAAGTTTTCAGTTCTAATTCCCCAGAGATTAGTGTACAGTAAAAGGAGCTGCCTGAGATCTGATATTTGTCTGGATTCTCAGATTGTTAAAATGATTTTACTTGATGATAATTAAATGAATTTTTAAAAACAAATATTATTTCATTCTGATGTCTTAATAAATTTTGATATGTGGTTTTATTTTCCCCTCATAATGGTTTGCTTCTTTTCCTAAAATAGACTTCCAAATAGTAGGGGGAAGTATGGATAAACAATGATTGGAAAACAGCTTAGTAGCATTCAGAGACTACAGGGAGCCCAAAGGATGGAATAACCAAAAAATTCTTACAATCAAAGAAGTGGAATGAATCCTAAGAAGTCATTTGGTCTAGATTTTTACTGCAGGTAAGTGAATTCATTAATCATGACTTCTGATTTTATTTTAAAAGTATCCAGAAAAGAAAATTTCATACCCTCCTTTGATACATGTCCTGGTTCTTAATAAGCCTTACAGTCAATAAGCTATGCTATGATTTTTAGTTAAACTTTGCCTTTTTACAATTTGAGACAATTTTCTATTGTTCAGTTCTTTGTGGAGGAGAAAAATTTATCTTTAAAATTCTTAGAATAATATTCTTCATGCTTTAAGATAATTTAACCTGATTAAGGGAATTCTAAGGGTGACAAATCAATTCATCAGAGAACATATTTTCCATCTCATTTTCAAATACTGCAGACTACTCTAATATACACTGCAGTTGTAAAAAATGACAGGGGAAGAACATTGACTAAAGTATGACATGTTAATTTAATTCTTCCTGTATCAAAACAAATTTTAAAAATAATAATAGCATTATATTATTAAACCATATCGAGCTTGTGCTCTACTATGACCTCCAGGTGTTTTTCTGCAAAGTTTTGCCCTACCAAATCTTCTCCAATTTCATATCAATTTATGCTTTCTAGAATTTGTCTCCAATTAAAGGCGAAAGAAGACGTTGACCCAGAAAAGTGTTAAGGAATTGTACGGCTAGAGAAAGATAACCCTGGAAATTATGGACCAAGGCAGACAAAGAAAATGTATGTAAAATGGTTTGCAATCCTTAAAGAAAGAAACATGATGAATGCAATTCCCTTGCCCAAAGAAACTCTAAGATAAGGAAACCCTCTACCAAATGAGATTAGCACCATTTCTGTAATTTCTATTCTTAAGAAAGTTGCTGAAATACTGAGTAGTTAAGTGACTTGCTCAATTTCACACAGACGATCAATCAATAAATATTTATTAAGCATCTACTATGTGCTAGGCATTGTGCTAAGTGCCAGGGATACAAAGAAGCAAAAGATGGTCCCTGCCCTCAAGATGCTTACAATCTAATGGGGGAGATAATAGGTAAGCATATGCAAAGCAAGCTACATACAAGAAAAATAGAAAATAATTAAAATAAGGATAGCACCGAAATTAAGAGAGGGTTACAAAGGATTTCCTCTAGAAAGTAGAAATTTATTCAGGACTTTAAAGAAACCAGAGAGATCAACAGTTAGAGAAGAGGAGTTGCAGGCCTTTAGGCTGTCTCTAAATCTCTATAGGAATGTCAATAGTTATTTCAATATAAAAGACCATTACACAAAATGTCAACAATTAGACTTTGAGAACTATGTCTGGTTATATCAGTTCATCTAAGTTTTAGTTAAATAATCAAAGATTCATTTCCCACCTGGCTACACTCTTTTCTCTATGATCCTTATTCTCCTTCAGATTAGAGAAAGTACTGATGGAGAGCTCCTCTTAAAGTCAAAGTTTAAAGAAGATACAGAGGACAGCCATCTCTTCATTTCCAATCCAACTATTTTCCTCTGGACCTCATCATGTCTCCTCATAAACAGTTTGTGTGAAAATTATTTGGAGTTTCAGTAAACTGGAAAGCTTGATATAAAGGGAAAAGTGTAATATGTCAGTCAAATAAAGCAATTCAATATTCAACTATATTGAAGGAAGCCACAGTATCCAAAATATTCAAATATTATATGACTCATCTGAAATATTATATTCAGTTTTGAACATCACATTTGGAAAAGATACAAACAAACTAATCATATCAAAAGAAAGCTGGCCAAGATACTAAGAAGAATAAAGACCATGCAATTAGAAGTTCGTTGAAGGAAATTAGGATATTCAGCCAGAAGAAAAGATTTCTATAAACATGATAGCAATAGTTTTCTTCAAATATTAGATTTTTTTCCTTAAGTAAATTATTTGTAAACCAATAATCATAAGAGGAACAATCAAGGACTATAGTTTTCAAAGAGGGCATGAAAAAAAGATGAGTCTTAAAGAAAGTAGTGGAAATACCATCAAAATATATGTCTTTATGATATGTCTGAATACCTTTTCAGTCACTGTTAGGGAATACAAACCCAAAATACTGATTTGGAAAGATTAGGTTGAAATGTCCCTCATAGAGGCTTTGTAGAGGTTCTTCTAAGTAATGATATGTTATGCATGTGTGTATATAGATGTTTATATATGCACCGATGTGTGAAAATATATGCATATGTGTATTGTCACTGTTTTATACATATATCTAAGCATATTTTGTGAACATACACATATGTACATGAATCAAGTATAAAATGATCTATAATTAAAAAGTGACAGAAGAGTACTTGTCTACAATACTCTTCCAAAATTTCTTGAATGATTCATTCGAAGGTGATATTTGGTATTGATACTACCCTTCTTAGTATCATCTGGTCAGTCAAATATACAAAGTTTTAGTCTCTATTTTAAATAAGCATTACTTTTTAAATTAACTTACAATAATTACTACCTACCTTTAAGAGATTTAATCAATCAATGATAAAATGGAAAAATAAACATTTAAAAATTATTTGGACCATTATAACATTAGTAAATGTTAGTTTGTGTCTTAGTTCCATCAGTGTTTTAGGTGAGCTACCTTTGTGGTAGTGGTTGTTTTGTTTTTGTTTTTTTTTAGTTATGAGGTATTACTACAATTTAAGTTTTTTTACTTGTCATCAAAAGTTATATTATGGAAAATATGATATATTTATTGTACAACATTATATAACACTTGGATATGTTCAATATTGCCCTAATTTTTTTTTGTTATTTACATTACATATAAAGAAATAACAATATTAAATTCCCCCAAATGCAATTAAACTGTAATGCTATCATCCTACCACAAGAGGGGCTCCTTTCCCAAATCAGGATTCTTACAAACCAGTTTAAGTTTGGCATAAAAACAAGATAAATTTTGGAGGCTTATTTCAAAAGACAATTCATTTTAAAGCCAGTTCTGATGTTAAAACTAAAGAAATTTCCCTGATTTTCAACATTTTCATTTTGAACATTTATTTTTGTTCACTTCATTTTGGTTGTTCTTCATTGATTACATACTATGTATATGTATGTACATATGTATTTGTAGATGTCTATTTGTTCATTCCAAATATATGTTATACAAACTGAATAAATTGTCCTCAGGATATATAGGGATTAGTATCCATTTGCTACTAAGGGAAATGTGTTTTGTGTGTAATTAGGAAGCCAACAACCATTATAATTTTAACTATCAAATGTTGTACATGTGACACTAGAATGAGTTAAAAAACTATGACAGGTATATTTGGTCCACAAAATAGGTTCCATGAATGTTTGGTAGCATAGGAAATAGATGCAAACTTTTCACTTTTTATCCAACTACTGGACAACTCCTAGAAAGAGAATGCATAGATTCCTTTATTTTGAAGCCTCAAGTTTTATACAAATTAATTAAATATTTTCAATAACATATGACCTAATATATTTCATATTAACGAAATCAATCAAGTAACTTTTCTCTGGCAAAGAAACTTAACCTTTTCTCTAAGGAGCTCTAGGGACCTGAATTTGGATTCAGGCTAAGAAAGAAGCGTAGTTTTTCATTTTCATAGAACCTGGAGCTAGACAGGATCATATAATAAATTGTCTAACCATTCCTCAGTTACACTTGAAGAAACTGAGGTCCCTAGTGGTTAAGTGACTTAAAATTCCTAAAAAAATAAATAGCAGACCTGAGATTTGAAATGTAGGTCTCAACTACAAATCCAGTGTTGTTTTCTTCACACCATACTTCCTCTGAAATATAGCAGAAGCCAAGGAGCCAAGGTCAGATTATCATACAAGACCAACACACAAAGTCTAATTCCAAAGCAAGTATTAGCAAGCAAGAATCAAGATCATGACTACTGCAAATATGAATATCGTAGAAATAGTCTTTGAACAATGATACATGTATAACCCAGTGGAGCTGCTTCAGAGAGGGGAGAAAAGAGCTGGGAAAGGAGGGAACATGAATTGTGTAACCATGGAAAAATATTCTAAATTAAAATTTAATTTAATTTAACCAAATTTAATTTTAAAAGAGGGGGAAAAAGAAAAAAAATCAAGATCATGTAGCCATACTTTGTGTGGTCAGGAATACAAAGGTTAATATTCAAAATAAGGGGAGCCAAGGAAGTTCAAAGACTATCTAAATGAGACAAGCTATGCAGGACAGAGAGACCTCAAAGTAGCTGAAGCTTGCTGCCATGCCTATTGCTCCATCCAGTTAGGATTGCCTTTGTCTGGTTATCTCTACCTACTGAGACACTCTGTTTCTCAAATTCTAATATAGACATACATGTCCACAAAGTCACAAAATAAATCACAGAATCACAGTATCTGAAGGGACTTTAAAGATCATTTAATCCAGGGGTGCCAAATATGTTGCCTTTGAAGATGTTCCCAAGTGTGATGGAACTAGATTAAAATTTAATTGGAAAATATTTAACAAAATAAATAGAAATAAAATAGAACACAGAAAAATGTCAAAATGTGGTTTTGTAAATCCCTTTGCAGCTTTCAGGGATCTTTATGTACGGTTTAGTGATACCCTGAGAGTTTTTCACCCACTATTTTAATTGAACTCATAACTGAACCCCAATATATTACTTCAATTGGAAGCCCATTTCACTTTTTCTACTTTAAAAAGATTTTTTTAACTGTTACCTTCTGTCTTAGAAGTCATAGTATTGATTCCAAGGCAAAATAGCAGTCAAGAACTAGGCAATTGGGGTTAAGTGACTTGCCTAGGATCACACAACTAGGAAGTGTCTGAGGCCAAATTTGAACCCAGGTCCCCCAGATTCCAAGTTTAGGATTTCATTTTCTATGCTACCTATTGGCCCCGGCAGTTCTCATTTTATTTATTTATTTTTTAATTTTTATTTTGAATATTTTCCCCTAGTTACATGTTTCATGTTCTTTCCCTCTCCCCCAAGCCTACCTAACCCTCCTTAGCCAACACACAATTCCACTGGGTTTTACATGTATCATTGACCAAGACCTAATTCCATATCATTGATAGTTGGACTAAAGTTATTGTTTAGTGTCTACACCCCCAATAATATCCCCATCAGCCCACGGGTTCGAGTAGTTGTTTTTCTTCTGTGTTTCTCCTCCTGCAGTTCATTTTAAAAGAAAATTTTCCTTATATCAATTCTCAATTTGCCTCTTTATAAATTATAACCATTGTTCCTAGCTCTGTCCTCTGAGTCCAAATAGAGCAAATTTTCCTCTCTTATATATGATAGTTTTGAAAATACCTGAAGTCAATGCTCATTTCCCTCTACAATGTCTTAATTATCCCTAGCTAAAAATCCACAGTTGCTTCAACTACTAATGATACAGCATTCACTCAAAGTCCTTTATCTTCCTTCCCTGTTGCTCTCCTTTGAACACACTCCAGGTTCCTGGAGTTGTCTTTACTAAAAGGTGGCATCCAGAACTGAACACAACGCCTGTGATTCCCAAGGTTATACACCAAGAGGTAAAGGCAGGAAAAAAGAGCCAAGCTTATGCAATCTCATTGCATGTTCAGTCAGTAGCTATGCTAACACGATGAAAATTCATATCCAGTTTGAATCCTGATGTCGCCCCCCAGGTCTCTTTGAAAATGTCTTTCTCATGTTGAATACTTATATTATACATTATTATCCCCTTGATGTAGAATATTAATTTAAATCTCTCTGTCAAACCCAGTGGCTTTTGCAGTTTTCTTGCATGACCTCTCAAATTATATCTTTTTTTTTGTTTTAGCTTTTTTTTAAAAGCAGGTACACAGAAACATTCAAGATTTGTTCCCTCGTGCCTCAAAAACAAAGCTTTAAAATAAAAGGTGAATTAGAAACAGCCATAATATATAGTCCAGATGTGAAAGTATATAAAACACCTAATAAAACACACATCGGGGATCACATAGTATCTTGGACATTGATCAGTCAAGGATGCTGGAAGGATGATGACAAAAGTGAAGGAGAAACAAAACGAGAAAGAAAATGAAACAAGACTAGCTTTGTGACAGGTTAATACAATGAGCTCATATTTTGGAAAAAATCCCGGAGCTTATTAAACCTTCTAGGAAGAACATCTTTATATGACTGTTATGCCAGTCATTTTCCCTGTTGCACTTTTTAACCTGGTAAGGGAAAGTGAATGTTTTAAGACTATACTTTAAAAGCACTATAACATTCTTCCATATGGAGTGGAATTCAATGCAGCATTGGTCCATCTTGAACTCTTTCCAAAGGGGCTTGGTGAGGAAATACCAAACAAAAAATTCTTATAAGGAAGTCTCCCCCCATAAGGCAGTCAGACCTAGACGATAAACTCTTCAAAAGAATCTTACAGGGAGGACCTAATATTTTCCTGTGCTCTTCTCAAATGTTCCTTGCTGCTGAGTGTGATATTGGTGTAAATGCATCTTCCCCAGTCTTCCTGGAATGGAAATTTTCATATTAACCCCAAATGAAAAAAAGATTGACAAAAGATAAGGGTGTAGCTGACAGATTCTGAGATAAGTGAGCAATTAGTTGACCAAACTGTTGACAGGTTTTTCACTTGCCTAAAGCATGAATAAGAAGGCTGATTTTATGTTGTAACTCTTGAATCCACTGACTTTCCCAGATTTGTTCAATGAAGCATGATTGAAAGTCCAATAGGCTTAGAGCAGCTGTCCAAATTAACTGAAACCCATAGGGTTCACAGGAATTCAGACAACAGGACTAACCGATACTTAATAATCCTGATTACCTCATTATATTTTGTTACATTTGCAGGGAATTTGATATGATGTGCAAAATGTGAGCATAAAATTAAATAAGCGTACCAAAAGTGATGCAGTTAACCATATACCCCTTTTTTTGCCCCCCCCAGAACTCAGAAGTGACAGGAACATAGTGCTTAAGAAATGATTATTGACTACCCAACTGCCAACTTTGAAAAAAACAGTTGTTTGGTCCTGCTTTGGAGCCTGCAATGCCTTTTACTCACTCCACAAAAAAGGAGTCCATTTCTAAATGTGAGAAGCAACGTTGAAAGAATATGTCAATGGTATCAGAAAGAGCCAAACTCTGTCAGTAGTTGGAGCCATGTGCCAATTGCAATGGGTCAATCAATTTCCAGTGAGCCAAGAAAGGACTTTGCTAATGAGAGAGTTTGGGCACAAGATAACAAACAACATTTGACTAAATCAAGTTCTGAAATTATAATAATAGACCAATAGAAAGGATAAGTATAAGATAAAAAAATGAGATTATTACTGAGTTCAGTAGATTTGGAAAATGAATTTCATTTAACTTATGGGTGCCTGCTGAAGCCCTTGAGCTAGATGCAGTGGTTCCCAAACCTTTTTGGCCTACTGCCCCCTTTCCAGAAAAAATATTACTTAGCCCCCTGGAAATTAATTTTTTTTAATTTTAATAGCAATTAATAGGAAAGATAAATGCATCTGTGGCCATCACTGCTTCCCTGGATTGCTGCAGCACCCACCAGGGGGTGGTAGCACCCACTTTGGGAATCACTGAGCTAGAGGGTACACCCAGTGTGTGCCAAGGGTATGCCCAGTGTGTGCCGAGGGTACGCCCAGTGTGTGCCGAGGGTACGCCCAGTGTGTGCCGAGGGTACGCCCAACGTGTACTGCCTCCCCTTTCCCCTCTTTCTTCCTAATAAGCCTCAGCTGCTATTGCAGAAAGTGGCAGAGAAGAACTTAGATGACTGGATACTTAGTCTAATAATGTTGCCAGTGAGGTTTTTTTTTTTTTTGAGTTATCCTTTTGGATAGTCTCTCAGAGGCAGTTTATAGGTTACACCATGTTTCTATTTAATTTCTTTATAAACATTTTTGTTGTTGTTGGTCAGTTATGTCCAACTCTTTGTGACCTATTTAGGGTTTTCCTGAAAAAAATACTGGACTGATTTGCCATTTCCTCCTCTAGTTCCTTTTATAGATGAGGAAACTAAGGCAAACAGAATTAAATGATTTGCCCAAGGTCACACAGATAATAAGCATCCTGGGGCTAGATTTGAATTAAGGTCTTCCTGACTACAGGTTTGGCACTTTATCCACTGTGCCACCTAGATGTCCTACTTTATTAGCATATCAAATACCAAATTTCTAACTGAACATATTCTTTAGCCTTGATCCACACAATTCTTAGTCATAACTGAAAATTAAATATACTATCAAATTTGAGGATACACACATACACACACACATAAACACACCACACAAAAATGCCATAAATTCTAAAGACAATTTTAGAAAAGGAAGTCTAAAAATAGAGCAATGGAAGCATCATCAGAACAAAATAATAATGGGTGTTTAGATAGTATTTAAAAATTTTTAAAGCATTTTTACATTTATAAAAGTACTTCAACTGAGCCTCACAACAATGACTCTGTCATGGGTACTATAAGAATGAGAAGATAAGGACCTCACCCACAGCCACTCAACTGGTTTCAGAAGCAAGATAGGAACCCAGATCATGGTGACTCCAAGCCCAGTCAATATTCTGTCCATTTTCCACAATCCTTCATTGCCTCTCATTATGAAACAAATGCTTCATAGGATGTACAATTTCCCAAAGTGACTATTTTTCAAATGACACTACTTTATGGATCTTCCAAATATTCCACTTTCCAATTCTCCTTTATGTGCTATCTTCTCCAATCAGAAGAAGATAAGCTCCTTGAGGGGAACCATTCTTTTTTTCCCCTTCCATGTGTATTTTTAGTACTTTGTATAGGGCCTGGCATATATTTAACACTAGTTGTTCAGCCATTCCCCAATCAAAGAGCATCCCTTCATTTTCCAATTCTTTGAAAAATGCCACCACAAAGAGCGTGACTATTAATATTTTGTACATGTATTTTTCCTTATTATCTCATTGGGGTATAAACCCAGCAGTGTTATGGCTGGATCAAAGGGCAGGCAGTCATATAAAATCCTTTGGGCATAGTTCCAAATTGCCTTCCAGAATGCTTGGATCAACTCATAGTTCCACCAGCAATGTATTAGTGTCCCAATTTTTCCATATCCTCTACATATTAAGTACTAGATAAAAGTTTTATATATCCTCCCTCTTAATTCTCAAATTGCTGTAAAGTATAGAAACATTTTATAAGGCCCAATCATATTCCTTTATAAAAGGATAATAGGACAAAATATATCAAGAAGCCATTATTATTTATTACAAATTTTATCAATTATATAAATTATGAATAATAAAGAAGCCAACAAATTATATGGAAGATTTGTGACTAGAGGACAAAAGAAATGCAACCTGGCAGAATCAAACAACTTATATCCTGTGATGCTAATATAATCTCACCAATTATTACCAGATTTCTAGAGGGAAAGGGATGAATATCCAAAGGAATTTAGAAATTCTGAGGTATGGAGATGTGAAACCATGTACCAGCTGATCCAAGGAAGATATGCTTAAACCCTGTCAAATAGATTTAGAGCAGCACAAGGGCTTTATTGATGTTATCAACTGTTATGGTAAAAACTACATAACCAAGTTAAAGCAAGATGTATCGAAAGATAATCAGAAAAAGAGATAGAACTGACCAATTCATACTTTATATCATCTGAATTATTTTAAAAGAGTAAATGAATGAGAACCTTAGTTTTCTCAGTTACAAAAAAAATGCTGTTTTGGTAAAATAAGTTATTCTCCACAATGGTCCTAGCTCTGAAATATTCTCCTGAAGTGAGAGTGTTCTGGGCAGTTTGCCAAGATGCTTAGTCTTTTTATTGTTGGAAGAATGTTTAGAAGAATTGTAAAAGAACCTATATTATCCAAAGGACTTAAGCACACTTTATCTTTAAAAATATTTTTATTGATAAAAAAAAAACGGGAGTCGTAGGATATGTATTTGTGATGTGTATATGTATATATACTTGTATATATTCCAAGACTCTCAAAACTTTTTTGTCTAATAACTAAAATAAGTATAGGAAAAAAGGAGTATTTTTCTGGTATTATTTTTTCCATTTACAAACTATAATTTGCTTTTGATAAGGCTCCAAGTCTAAAAGAAAGTTCTCCAGAATAGGGTGTGTTTTGTTCTTTGAATTTGTATCTGAAGCACTTAGACAATGCCTAACCTACAGTAGGCCCTTAATAAATACTTGCTGATTAAGTGATATGCTATAAAATAATTATAGTATCTAATTCCAGAGTCTTCAAATTTAAAAGTCTTGTCCTTCTCTAAAACTGCTATCACAGGAATTCAATCCTTGTGTACAGCTCTGATAAATGGTTATCTTTTTCCCATCCATTTTTACTAACTTAAGGGTTAGCCCTTGAGGGAAAAAAAAACTAAAAAAAGTAGGAAAAATCCACAGGAACAGTCAATGAATCAATGAAGAGTTAGTCAATAAACCTTTAAGAGTCAACTGACTGTATATGCCAGGCACTATGCTAAGGAATGGGCATAAAGACAAAAGAAAGTTCCTGCTCTCAAGGAGGAAGATGGGGAAAATAAAACCTTGAAGGAAAGGGCAATAGAACTATAGCAAAGAAAACCAAGAATAAAGTTTACTGATGGCAAGAATATGAAAGATAAGATTTGCATATGAAGATTACAGGTACTTGTATCCAAGGGTTTTTCCCTAAGTTAGTTTCTCGTCTAAATATACTTTTCACTATTCACTTCACTAAAGGCTAAAAATAAGAATGATTTCTCCATCAGACTGTGCCTTTGGGTATGAAACTATTGTTTTCTCTGAGGGCATATATTTTCCCTGCATGGTCTAGCAAACAGAGTCAAGTTCAAATCAATTCAAAATTACAAATGCATTTTACTAAAATATGTGAAGAAATTTGTGAACACAAACTAGATAAAACCAAGGTAAATAATAGGTTTATTATTAAATAAATTAAATAAAGGCTGCTCAGTTAGTTTATCTCAGACTTAAAGGAGAAAAAAATTCCTTCCAGATACCCTCCCTGATCAATAACATTTTTAGTCCCCAAATCCTTTTTTCTACTTGGCAACTCTGTGTGTTAGGATTCTTATTCTCTACCCTTCAGGACAAGACTGAATGATTTTCTTCAGTCCACTTTCGGTCTCCAGAGGAATAAGAGCTTTTCCTGTTTAGGCCCCAGGTTCAAACTTCTGATCTCTATCTATATTTATCTGGAAAAAAAATAAAACCAAAAATCAACTCTATCACCAATTCACTGTTTTTCTTAGCTTCTTACCCCTAGAAAACATTTTTGTGATCTCCTTTCTCACCGTTAATTACTGTCTCTCTTCTTTCAAACTATTTTCATGGTCCCGTGGCTTAGGATCCTTAGATAAACCATAACTCGATTTCCAGATACAACAGCTGAACATATCACTGGATTCTTATGTTTCTTTCTAATTTTGCTAGCTTATGACAACTCTGGAATATAGTATTCCCTTTGTGATGAGATAAAATGAAAATGTTTATTTTTCCCTTGATGTCACTTGTTATTTTTTCCCCTTGCTGAAATTTTATTTTTTCTAGTTGCATATAAATAACGAGTGCCCATGCTGATTAAAGCTCGTATAAAAATATTAGCATTTTTATAGCACCTTAAATTTTGCAGTGTTTTACATATATTTTCTCATTTGATTCTTACCATGACCTTGAGATATAAGTGCTATTATCCCCACTTAGCAGATGAGAAAATTTAGCAGATGAGAGATTAAGTTATTTACCTAAAGTCACTCAGCTAAGAAGTGTCTAAAGCAACATTTGAACTGAGGTCTTCCTGACTCCAGTTCCAGTGATCTACCCACTAAGCCATCTAGCTGCTTTGCATAACAATTAATTTATGAAAAACATGAAGAAGTTGCATAATAGGAAATAGCTTCTCTTTGCAAAAAAATTCAGAAGCAATGAAGTATTTACAAATGTAGGTTATTAGCATCATTATTGTTTTACTCCTTGACTCATTTATCATTTTTTAAAAAAAATCTTCAATCACTTTTAATAACTCTATCCCTATGGCCCTTGTTTTCAAAAGGATCTATGGCAGACTCCATTGGGGCAGAACAATAAAGAAAAGCTCTGGAGGTTCAACCCACACCTGAACTGAAGATAAAGTCAAATATATACCTAAAGGAAAAAATAAGTTTCATAATATAATGAAGGGAGAAAATAAATTCCTCCCAGACATTCCTCTGCTTGATCTCATTTTTAGTGCCCAGCCATCCATTTTCTAGGCTGCGATTCTTGGGATGGTTTTTCTTGTTGTTGCCATTCTTCTCTTTCTCCTTCCTTTTCTAGTTATCCCTTATTTTTCATCCCCTAAGAAGTCTACAGTATCTTAAACAGTGCTATCATCCTATTCCATGACACTTCTGTTTGCTTTATAGGGCTCCAGCTACTAAGATGCCAAGGAAGGCAATAAGGGCTTCCATGGCATGACTATGTTCCCAAGGATTGGAAGGCAGGTCCATGATCCTGTTCTACCACCCCCAGCCCCACTCCTTCTGGACTCAGTACTCAGTATATGAATAGGGGGACCTGGGGATGACTGCTGCTATGTTCTATAGATGGTGCCTAAGAGCTACATAGCTGAGATTGTACAACTAAATTCCATCTTCCCTTGGGGATGGCTAATGATGGGCTTCCCTTCTAACAGTCCAAGCCCTATCTGCTCACATGGATTATGTCCCACCAGGAACACTCTAGTTTCATAGTCCTTTTCAGGGTTGCCAAGTATATATTAGCAGTATATTTTTTTTAACAAAAACAAATGTTAAGATACATGTAAATATATATTAGAGTGAGGAAAACCTGAGTTTGAATTCCTATCAGATACTTTACTAGCTGTCTTACTCTAAGTAAGTCACTTTACTTTATTTTCCTGACCTATAAACTTAGGAATTGATATAATTTATATTAACTGAATTCATAGCATCTTCTTCAGAGAGATGTTGTGGGAATTGGATATGATAAAATATATGAATTGTCTTGTAAGACTTAAAGCACCATATTAATCCTAACCAATTTACTATTGTTGTTATTGTTTGTATTTTAGCACATGAATCTGAGGTTCACTGTCTGTGAATGGTCCTCCATTCATTCTTAGGAGAAAGAGTTAAGACTGTCAGAACTCTAAGCAAAATAGTGTATTTAGGAGAACTTGATCTTCCCTGCCCTTCAACAATCTTTTCAAAGTCATACACCCTCTATTTGAAAGACTCCTCCTTCCCCAAATAAGTCCACATATTGCCTCCTTCCTGCCCTGGAGTCCATACTAGAATATTCCACTCAAGCCATTTCTTACCCTTATGACCTCTCCTGTTCTCCAAATCTCATATTCCACTTATTCTTGCCTTTCTCAAAACTGACAACTAACTCCACAATAAGTGTGAATGGATAGTTTAATAATTCTATCAGTAGAAACATTTTCATTCGGACCGAATACCTTGTTTTAATCATTTAAATCATAAAGGAATGACTCTCTAATCAAGAATTTTAGGTCTCATGATTCTATAAGAGTAAGATAGATTTCCTCTATTGCCTCTCAAATCACACCACTTACATATGTATAGTGCTATGATGACTAGATACCGTATAGGGAGCAGTGTTCAACATCCCTTTGTTTCCAAGAAAAACAGGACAAAATGAATAAATTGAAATAGTGGAGCAAAGAGCCCAAGAATTAATGAGTTGAATTAGATGATTACCATAATTTAATTCAAAAAATATTTGTTGAATCAAATTGAATGATGTCCAAGTTCTATTCCAAATTTGAAATTCTAAAATTCCATTAAATAAGACTAATGGCAATATCATAAAATGAAGAGTTGATATAAGTTTCAAAATAAAGCTGTGTTCCTGGCATCATGTGTAACCTTGGATAAGTTACTTCTCTTTCTTGAGTCTTGGTTTCAATCTGCCAACCAAACAGGTATTTATTATTATGTGGTCCAGGTAACCTCTGAGATCCTATATGGCTCTAAATCTTATTAATGCTAAGATTAATTTAAGGGGTAAAATTTTGGACTCTATCATCACCCTTTCTGATTCTATTTTGATCATCAAGGATTTGAATAAACATCATGTGCTTTTAAGTGACATTGTTATTCTGCCTAACTACCAACCCAAATTTTACAACAGCAGTTAAAGGGGGAAAAAACCCTATAGCTAGTATAATGTTAACAGAATTGGTCATTCTAGCATAAAAAGTCATATTAATTTCAAGCTTCAGTAGAAACACAGAAACAAATCGATATTTATCAAATGGAAGAAAAAAGGTAAAAAAACAACCTATTAGTTCCTAGATTTGAAGAAGTTACTACAAATAACACAATTAAATAACACAGTTCATGGAAAAAGGAGAGGGAAATTAGCTACATGCTTTGAGATCATGATTTATAAACTCTAATTAATAAATTCTGGTTTTGTTGCTTATGTTTTTTATTTGGTATATTAATACCACCCAAAAAATCCAGTTAGCTTATACTACTTTCCCAACACTTAGTGTATGACCTTGATCAAATAACTTATCTCTCTGGACCTCAGTTTTTTCATGTATAATCAGTGAAGTTGACTAGATTAGTTCTAAAATTTCTTAAAAGTTTTAGCATTCTATGATTATGTGTAAGAAATTATTTGCAACTTTTCAAGTTTCCTGTAACTCTGGATGATTTTTATAAACATATCAATATTAGGGTGTTTTGGAAAGAAACAAAAATCTCAAAACGCAATTTTCATTCCAAAGCAGGAATAGTTCCAGTCATATACAATATGTTCTATCTTCACTTACTTACAAATATCAGTGGGACTTATACCCAGTGGCAAGATTCCAAACATACCTTCAAAATTCCTTCTGACGACTAAAATAAAAAAATTCTTCAGAGACCACATATTACTGCTACACCAAGCCTCTAATCAAGGCTAGCTTTATGCCTAAGCAGAGTGGGCAGCCACTTGAATGATATGGTTTGAAGGCTGCCAGGAAAGCTCCTGGCCAAAAATATTTCACCCTGGAAGCTTGAAATTCCAACATTAGTGAATCATTCCTCTGTTCTAAGCAGTCACCTTGGATAAATCTCTTTTCCCTCTCTGGGCCTCAGCTTCCTCATCTTTAAAATGAGGAGGCTGGATTAGCTGATCTCCCCCCAAGCTGTTAGAGTCCTTATTTCTCTCTAGGATCCCTCCTGAAAAATGCGACTTTCCTCTCCTTGGAAAAGGCACGGATCAATTCTCTATCCTTTTTCTCCAGGGCAAAAAGAGGGCTGAGAGACTTAAGTGCCAGCAGGGAGGGTAGAAATGGTGCTAAAGGTGAAAAGAGAAAGAAAAGAGGAACAGGAGAAATCAGAAGCAGCATTCACTTATTACTTCCAATTTTTTGTTTGTTTCTTTGTTTTAAAGTGCCTGAGAATGAATCCTTCTTTCAATGTCACACAGTTGTCAGGACCTGGGTTTGGGGAGTGGAAGGGAAGGGGGAAAAGGAAAACAATAGGTTTGGAGGCAGAAGAAATAGAAATAAAGGAAGAAGAGAAGTTAAGAGACACTGGAGAATGTGCTCCACGCTTGGGATTGCTTGTGGCATCTGAAAGGTAGAGAAAGAGATCCCCAAAAGCAAGACAGGGTGGATTCAGAAAAACAGTCTTAGTTCCTTCACAATTTTCCCTGAGGCCAGCCCAGTGCCTAATAGTTAACGCACTGTGCCAGTTTCCCCCTTGTTCAGAGTCCCTGGACACACATTTTAGTATGCCAAGTCGAGTTTTATTTTTAAATACTCTATTAAGGGACTAGCCTGTTCCACCATTCCTAGTATCAGCTGTGGCGCATACAAAGGCCAAGTGGCCATCTGCAGACTAAAGAAGTGTTGGTCTAGTCCTGCAGGCCCAATGTTTAATCCTCATTGAAATTCTTGTTCCTTTCTTCCCTGCTTTCTTTCAGGTTTAGCTTAATTACTCCCAGGCCTTGAGTTTATTCGAACCGAATTAGGACAAATTCTTATTGCTTCCTTTTGCCCTCCCACCAAGGTCTCTCTCTCTTCTAAGACAAGTTAACTGCTTGATTCATGCACACGTAGGCAGCATCTGCATTCAGAACCTGGTTTTCTAAGGCAATTGCGCTGGCTACCTTTGCATTTTTATAGCTTTTCTATTGGATACTTTTTTTTTTATAGCTGCTGGATAGCTGTTGTAGTTAAAATAAATTTGTGCTCTCTCATTTTCTTTACCGCATTTCTACCAAGGAAAATGATCTTTTGATTTGACAAGCCTATACCACAAATAACTACTTTTAGCAATGTGGATGCAAACCGATGCCAGCACTGTATACTACTGCTTTGTATCCTCTGCTGGTTGCCTAGTGGCTGGACTGTCTGGGGTGACTATGAAAGGCTACGTGCTTTTTTCTTAAAGTGCGCACACACACACACACAGCTACCCACCAATGAGATAATGGAAAGAAAATTGGTCCAACCTCGTCTCACTTTAAGATGTAGAAAATAAAATATATCTCCCAGATCTCAGTGAGAGACAGAGTGCTTTGGGAGATTGAGAGAGGCAGCCTCAGAGTTGAGAAGACTTGGGTTCAAGTCCCATTTAGAACAAATATTAGCTCTGTGGCATTAGAAAATTATTTAAACTTTTAGTGCTCCAGGAAACTCTTTAGACTAAAAAGTTTCCCAATGAAAAGACCAGAACTGAATGGAAAATTTGACTATCAAATGTAAGACTCAAAAGGGAGATTAAAAGGTAAATAGGAAAAAGAAATCAAAAGCCATTCAATAAGGTTAAACTTTTTACATTCCTACGTGGAGAGATGGTTTTGGAACGCCAAAGAATACTACTGTGCTGTAAGAAATGACAAGTAGGGGGAGTTCAGAAAACTCTGAAAACACTTACATGAACTGAAGCGGAGTGAAATAAGCAGAACCAGGAGAAAATCATACACACTAACAGGAATATTGTACAATGAACAATTATAAATAACTTGGCTTTTCTCAAATAATACAATGATCCAAAACTATTCCAAAGGACTCATGTTAAAAAAAATGCAAGCTGCTTCCAAGAGAAAAAGAACTAATAAAGTCTTAATCCAGATCAAAGAAAACTATTTTTCACTTTCTTAATTTTTTATTCAAGTTTCTTTCCACAAAAGGATTAATATGGGAAAATGTTTTACATAATTTCACATGTAAAATTTATATGAAATTGCTTATTATCTCAAAGTGGAGGCTGTCAGGAGGTAAAGGAAGAAGGGAGAGAATTAGCGACAATATGTTGGAAACTGTTTTTACATGTAATTGGGAAAAATAAAATTTAAAAAAGACTAAAAAGGTTCAGGATGGTTAATAATTTTCACTGGCAGAGGTAGTTCCCTCTATACTTATAAAATCATAGATATATTGCCAAGCTCTTTTCAGGGCTGCTCCTCTACTTTTAATTTTAATTAATTAATTAATTTTATTTTTAATTTTACTTCGAATTTAATTTAATCAGTTTTAATTTCGTCCAACTCTCACGTCTGGCTCCAAGAAGCATGCCCAGCAGCCATAACCTGGTAAAACCGCCTCAACCTCAAATCTGTCAGTGAGTTAGGAGGATGCCTAACACTGTGAAGACTTCCCCTGGCAGAATGATAGATGAAGACAGTTTGTTCTAATGGCCAGGAAAGCAGCTGAAACAAGCACTGTGAACTTTAAACTTTACAACTAATATCAACATTAAAATTTGAGCATCAATATGTCTGTCATATTGCTATAGGCTACTAGGTGATAAATAGTAAATAAAGTGTCAGACAAGGAATCAAGAAGACCTGAGTTCAAATTCTAGCTGAGATACGTCTTAGTCAGGCAAGTCACATAAACTCTGCCTCAGTTTCCTCATCTGTTAAATGAGAATAATAATAGAATCTCCCTTTCTGAGCCATGAGGATCATATGAAAATATGTGTGTGTGTCTGTGTGTTACTTAGCAAAGTCACTTAGCATGTAGTAAATGCTTAATAAATGTGTATTGACTAACATGACATAAATACTTCCATCTAAGTCATTAATATAAATTTGAACAGACAGTTGGTCAAAGACACAATCCTGCATTAGCACCACAAGAGAACTTCCTCTAAATTGGCATCAATTAAAATATACTCTTTGAAGGTAAATTAATTAGTGAGTTACCAATTAAGCTAATTGTACTATCATCTTGTCCACTTTGTTCCATCTTGTTTGCTATCAATTGAGAAACATTAAAATGTCAGCTATGGACCAGGTGCTGGAATACAAAAACAAAACTACAGTGGGGCCCCATATCCTTGGGGGATATATTTCAAGACCCAACCAGAAAGACTGAAGCTGTGGATATAAGCAAGTCCCTGCTGACCCCATGGAGAGTATATGTGCTTCTTCTCCTCGCTCCAGTTCATGGCTTGTTGCTCCCTAGAGTCCCATCCCAACACACACACACACACACACACACACACACACACACACACGCACGTGAAAAAAAGTGAAAGCAGAAGTTGGGGGGGGACAGACCTCTGCAGCTGGTAGATCTCCTGAGCTTCAGGTTGACCACAGATAACTAAAACCTCAGATAAGGGGTTCTCCTTAGACTTTAAATCTTTTGGGGAAAAATTAACACGGACATACATAAGTATAGTGGGGATAATCAACTGATCCCCCACCATCAGTAGGACCCCGAGCTAATACTAGTAGTCTGCATATGCTGCCTCAGTGCTAAAGGATTTGGCATTTGGAATGATGAAGTAATACCACTGGACCCCCATGATAGCAACAAGGAGAAAAAGATGCATCAAGGATGCATCAAGGATTAGCCCCTGAGTCAAGAAGAATAGTCCACCAGTAGACCTAGGCTTAAAAGAAATTTCTATGCTTTTGGCAACTTCTTTTTTCTCCAAAATACAAGGGACTCTGGAAGGCTTTCTTTCAGACTTCAGAAGACAGAGAGAGGGAGAGATGCTTCCCTTGCCTCCCCCATAACAATGGTAGCTGCTCACAAATGGCAACTAGAGCATGTTGGTCAGTCAACAGACCAATGAGTCTTTATTAAGTGCCTACCATGTGTCAAATACTAAGCATGCTCTAAGTCATGATGTCAAGTCACATGCCACTTCTTTTACTTTGTGTTTCTTTCTGTAAGATTAAAAATTAATATCCGAATATACTCCAAGTATTATATTTAATAAGATTTATTAATAATAACCTGAAGTAAAAGAAAATTTAAAAACTAGAGTAAATAAGGAGCTCACCCAGTCATGGTCAAGAGAGAGAGAGAGAGAGAGAGAGAGAGAGGTGAAGTTACACACAACTATATACAAACAATGTAAGCATTCAAGGTGGGGATAAAATAGGAAAGGGATGCTAGGAGATGTAGTTCAAAGGTACAAAATTTCTATTTATACATTTCTTTGAAAAGAGCAAATAGAATAATTAGGAATGGTCTTTTCTCGACTGGCTACTTCAGGAATATTGTAGTTTCTAGAATCCTTGGTTATGCCCACTGCACTATGATCAGTGCTTTATGTTGTTACTAAACTGCTTTCTAGCCTGGCAGCAAATCCATCTAGCAACTGAAATGCCAAGTCTTACAAGAAAGGGAATAACTTGTTTATAGGCTATGCCATTGGAAATGAACTTGGTAAGTCAAAGGCTTTGGAGCAATTGCTTTAAGTCCGAACTCATTCTCTACAGAAGAGAGATTTATTGAAAAGAGAATGAGTCCATATCTAAGCAGAAGACATGGAACCTGAAGGAGTTAATTAAACAAATACTAAGAGGAGATGAGAATGAAATGGTTATTAAACAATTCTGCAAAATGTCTAAAGTTTTGATGTATTAAGTTTAGTCTCTTAAATAATAGGATTTATCCATCACCATAGGTATTGCCTATGAAAGAGTGCTTCATAGTACGACTTTATTGTAAAGTAAATAATCCTGAATCTGACCCATATTATAAGATTAGTACCTTTCTATTCACTTGTGGGTAGACCCAATCATGAGTCAAATCTAAGTTCTTCCCCCTCCTGCTCAATGAGCCAGGAACATTGAAAAGGAATCTACTTCCTCTCTTTAGCAGACAAGTTACTCCTTGCAATGAACCTGATCTAATCTGAATATGAACATAAAATTGGATTCCTTACTAAAAAAGGGCATCTCTACTTTCTTTAGCCCAGTTCTAGACTATTGTTATATACATAGATACATAATTGAAACAAAATAAATGCAAGTTGGTTTGAAGACAAGGTACCAGCACTTGTAGGTAGAAAAAGCTACAGGGAGAGAAAATACTTTTTGAGCTGAGTCTTGGAGGAAATAAGGGATTTCAATGGGATGACTAATGTAAAGGAATGAGAAAGGAGAGGGAGTATTCACATAAGATTTCTGATAACAGGGCAATGTGTAACAAGGCTAGAAACTGAGAGGTTAAAAGGCTTGCCTAGTGCCCTGCAGTCTGCCTGGAGTAAGTTGTAAAAGACTTTAAGTACCAAAGAGATGTAATGTTTTGTTTTAGAGGTAATAGAGAACCTAAGTAGTATATTAAATATTAAAATGATGTCATACCTACTCTCAAAGAAAATATCATTAAAGACTTTATCAAATGTCTTGTAGAAATTCAAGTTTTTT
The DNA here is from genome assembly GCF_016433145.1 of Gracilinanus agilis. Lineage (NCBI taxonomy): Eukaryota > Metazoa > Chordata > Mammalia > Didelphimorphia > Didelphidae > Gracilinanus > Gracilinanus agilis. Next base: position 534,757,914 of record NC_058132.1, read on the forward strand.
TTTACTGTGACATTTTTTCTGAGCTATGATTCTAGTAATGTAAAAAAAGAAGCACAAAATTATCTAGTAATGTAAAAAAAGAAGCACAAAATTAATCTATTATGACTTATTGTTAAGCAATCCATACTGCTTGATTGGTATTAAATCTTTCCCCTTAAGGGTATACAAACCATCCCTTAATAAAGAATGAATTCAAGAATATTATTCTGAAATTGGCATCTAGTTCACTGGCAGATTATTTAATGTACCCATTCTTTTATCCTTTTGGAATATTGGTACACTTGTTGGTATCTAGTCCTCTGGAGTCTCCCATTTGTTCAAGATTTCTCAGATATCATTGGTAGAAGTTTAATAATACAACAAGAAGTAGTACAAGAAGAAAAGACCAGACTTAAATAGAAAATCTGATGTCCAAATACAAAATTCAAGAGAAGCATAGAAAGGTTAATAAGAAAGAGAAAATATTTAGGGGCTTTGATAAGGTCAAATTATTTATATTCCTATATGGAAGATGATATCTGTAACTGTTAAACATTGTTATTATCATAGTAGTTAGAAGAAGTATACTAGGCAAAAGGTGTTGGAGTAAGCTGTTTAGTATTTTAGTTTAGTATTTAATAATTTAGTATTTAGATATTTTATTTAGTATTTAGATATTTTTAAAAATTAAGGTAAAAAAGAGGATTGCATTAAGAGAAATGGGAAGAAAAAAGTAAAATGTGATAATTTAGATCACATAAAGAGGTATGGAAGAGAAGAAATATTACAATGGAGGGGAGGATGAGAGTAGTAATGGATAATATTTAAACTTTAGCCTCATTAGATGGTATACTGAGACAATGAGGAAGCAACATATCCAAATTTAGGAGATAGAGCCAAAACAGTACTGGGGAGAAAATTTATAATGCTGAGTGTTTATATCGAAGGAATTAAAGTAGGCAATAAAGAAACTAATATGATGGCATACTTAGATAATCCTAGAAAATCAACTAAAAAACTGGTTGAAATAATAATTTTAGCCAAGTTGCAAGATACAAAATAAACCCACATAAAACATCAGCATTTCTATATATTTCCAATAAAACTTAGGAACAAGAGTAAGAAAGAGAAACTCCATTTAAAATCACCCTAGATATTGTAAAATACTTGGAAATCTATTTGCCAAGAGAAATGCAGTAATTATATGAACACAATTACAAAACACTTTTCACTCAAATGAAAATCGATCTAAACATTTGGAAAAATATTGATTGCTCATAGGTAGCCAAGCTAATATAATAAAAATAACAATGTTACCTAAATTAATTTATTTGTTCAATGCCATATCAAACTATCAAAAAACACTCTTTTAGAACTAGAAAAAAATAATAACAAAATTCATCTGGAAGAACAAAAGATCAAGAATATGAAGGAAACTAATGAAAAAAAATGTGGTGGCCAAGCAGTACCAGATCTAAAATTGTCATCAAAACAATCTGGTACTGGCTAAGAAATAGAAGTATGGACCTATGGAACAGATTAGGGGTAAATGATCTCAGCAATCTAGTGTCTGATAAACCCAAAGAACACAGATTCTAGGATAAGAACTCACTTTTTGACAAAAACTGCTGGGGAAATTGGAAAACTATGCCAAAAATTAGGTTAAAAATCAATATTTCATGCCAAAATAAGGTCAAAATGGGTATATGGTTTAAACATAAAGAGTGATATTATAAATAAATTAGGGGAACATAGAATGGTTTACCTGTCAGATCTATGAACAATGAAGAATTTGTGAACAAACAAGAGATAGAGAACATTATAAGATGTAAAATGAATAATTTTGATTATATTAAATTAAAAAGGGTTGTACAAACAAAACCAATGCAACCAAGATTAGAAGGGAAGCAACAAATTGAGAAAAAATTTCATAACAAAATTCTCTGATAAAGGTTTCATTTTTCAAATATATAAATAAGTAAACTTTATAAGAATCCATGTCATTCCTCAATTGATAAATGGCCAAAGGATATAAAAAGGCAGTTTTCAGATGAAGAAATCAAAGCTAACAAAAATCATGAAAAATATTCTAAATCCCTCTTGATGAGAGAAATGCAAATTAAAAACCCCTCACACCTACCAGATTGGCCAATATGACAGTGAAGGAAGGTAATAAATGTTGGGAGGGGGTGTGGCAAAATTGGGACACTAATGCATTGCTGGTGAAGTTCTGAAGTGATCCAACCACTCTGAAGGACAATTTGGAATTATGCCCAAAGGACTATAGAAGAATGCAAAGCCTTTGATTCAATAACACCACTGTTTGAGATAGGCCTGTATCTTTTTTTTTTTTAAATAGAAAATGATCTCTTTGCACAAAAATATTTATATCTGCTCTTTCGGTGGTGACAAAGATTTTTTTAAAATAGAAAATGATCTCTTCGTACAAAAATATTTATATCTGCTCTTTCAGTGGTGACAAAGAATTGGAAACTAAAGGAATGTCCCTCAGTTGAGGAATGGCTAAACAAATGTGCTATATGATGTTGATGGAATACTATTATGCTATAAGAAGGTTGGACAAGATGATTTCAGAAGGAGCTGGAAAGACCTATGAAAACTGATGCAGAGTGAGAAAAGCAGAACCAGGGGAACATTATATACAGTAACTGCAATATTGTGGAATAATCAACTAACAGCAATACAGTGATCCAGGACAATTCTAAGGGACTAAAGAAAAAGAATGCTATCCACCTCTAAAGAAAGAACTGTTGGAGTAGGAATGAAGATGAAAACATATGATTAATCACTTGTTTATTTGGGTATATATTTGGGGGTTTTGGTTTTATGAGATTATTTACTTACAAAAATGAATAATATGGAAATTAAAAAGAAAACAAAAAAATTTAACTTAAAGTAACAGCACCTAATTCCCAGGGGCATTGTAAAGATAAAGTGAGATAATATTTTTTAAGTATTTTGTAAACCTTAAAGTACTATATAAATGCTAACTATTATTTTTTTAAATAAACAAATTTCTTTAACATTCTGGCCATGGCTATGCACCAGACATCACATTTAAAATAGTGTCATAATTTAGGTGAAAAATCAGAGCTTGTTATTTCAAGATTTAGGATTCTAAAAGATGTCAATCCAGGATCTCCAAAATGATGCTAATCCACAAAAGTATTGTCTCCTTTGATAAACATGCTAAGTAATAATAGCAATACAAATAGCAATTTAAAATACATTTAGGATTAGCAAAGCATTTTACCTACATTAGTATATTTGATCCTCACAACTTTATGAAGTACTAATGTTATTATTACCATTTAACAAGAAACAAAACCGAGGTTTATAAACTTTAAGCAACTTATTCATGATTTCACAGTTAGTCAGGAATTAAGATGGAATTTGAATTCAGTTCTCCCTGAATTTATAAGTTCAGGGATATTCCTATTAATTCTTTCACTAACTCTCCATCAAGAACAAGAAGCAATCGACTGTTCATGACAACTTTTATCAGCGAGGCAAGAATCTAGGACAACTTTAAGAGACTCATAACAAACAATGGATATATCCACCACCACAAAAGTAATAGGAGTCAGAATGTGAATCATATCTTTCTTTATTTCCTCCATGAACTTTTCTCTAGTGTAAGAAATATGTGTCTTGTTTCACATGATAAACATGGAAATATATATTATGTAATAATATATGTACAACCTGTATCATATTACCTGCCTTCTTAGGGAAGTGAGAAGTGTGAGAGGGAAACATGGATTTCAAAATATCAGAAAACAAACATTAAAAATTATACTGATATGCAATCTGGAATTTTTTAATTATAATAAAAATGATAGGAAAATAATTAAAAAATAGGGAAAGAAGAAAAAGTGTAACATTTTAATGCATTTTTCCATTGGTTTTAGAACAAAATTTAAGGCTAAGCTACTTGGAATTATTAGCATTCTGTAAAAAGTGATTAAAGAACCAACAGACATAATTTTCAAGAGTGCTGGAGTATATAGTAAAAACCTTGGTCTTTTCTGAACAGCAGAAATAGATAGTCACTCACAGGGAATTAATATAAGGCCTAATAAAAGTGTATACTCCTCCAAACAATGTACTTTATTATATGAATAATATACATATGTAATTCTGAATAATTACTACAAGTACACACTTCCTTGTACTACAAGGGATTTCTTTTTCCATATTAGAGATAAAGCTGATCCACTGCTCAGAATACAAATTATTTGTGTCTGGCCCTTCCTTATACAGGGCCTACATAGTCTGGCACACACGGTGGACAAGAGAAGAAAAAGGTAGTCTTTTTAAAAATTCGATTCATCACCAAAGAATAAAATCTCTATTCCTGTTCTCTTCTAAGTCTCTATTTATTCCTGTTATATTGTTAGTACATCTTCCCAAATCTACGTGTAAGATAATCAATATCCAAAAATCATACAGAAAGATAATCAAAATCCAAAAATCATACATAAAGGATTAAGGGAAATCCTTCCACACAAAATACTGTCTTAATATGCAACCATTATTCAAAATAAAATAAAAATTTTAAATTAAAAAAAATGCAACCATAATCACAACTATCACTTCAGAACTCTGGCTGGGGCAGAAATAGATATGAAGAAGAAAAGAAGGACTCAGAAGCAGGTAGGTCACACAGGGAAGAACCTATCTAGAGTCGATGAGATGTGCAGAGAAGTACAGAATCTAAAAATGGTTTACGTCTTAGATAGATTGTAGAGAAATATGATGTTTATTCATGTAAACTGCCACGTTTATTGGTCAATATGTCAAACCTGGAGGTCTAGTCACTGAAAGGAGGGCTGTCCCCCCAGAGACACAGCCAGAGGTCCTATACTCTGAATAATTTAAATGGAAGGGATACAATCCAACTAAAATCTATTTGTGATTGTACAACAATTCTAAATAAGAAGTGATGTGTCACATTTTGCTGTGGCTTGCCAGTTAATAGTTGTTAAACAGGAAAATATAATTATCCAGCACAGAAGAGGCAACAGGAAGAGTACTAGATGAGGTAGGAGTCAAGAGAACTGAAATATCTCTTATAACCAATGAGAAATGGGTTAGACCATGGGTCCATTAACTTTGAAGGTGTAGTTCCCTTATGTGTAAAATGGGAATAATATTAACACACACAGTGGCTGTGAACACTTTATAAATCATAAAAGCTACATAATGTAAGCTAATGTCTGATATTTCTCTACTGAAAAATCTGAATACCATGATTTTTATACTCTGTCTCTCTACCCTCTCAGTTGAGGGCCTTGTCTCATAATTTAAAAGATAAGGGGGAAAAATGGAAATACCAAATATAAGTTCATACTACCTCTTCAAACCAATAAAAAAAATTGTCAAGCACTATGTGCCAGGCACTATACTAAGCACTGGGAGTATGATGAAAGGTCAAGACAGTCTCTGACCTTATGGGGTTTGTATCATTATGAGATTCATGATATATACAGAGATACATGATATATCTTAGAGGGGAGATCAACAGCAGGCTTCCTGAAGAAGGTAGAATTAGGGCAGTCTTAAAGAAAGGCAGACTTGACTTGTGTGTGTCTACCTCCAGAGGAAAAAAAAACTGATAAATAAAAATAACACACACACACACACACACACACACACACACACACACGGGGCAAATATTCCTTTTCTATATGGGGGAAGAGAAGAGGAGGGGGTTAACTGGATGTTTTAAGGTTACAAACAAATAAATATTAAAAAAAGAAAAAGAAAGACAGGAAACCTAGAAGACAGAAGTGAAAAAGAAGAGCATTTCTGGCATTTTATTCAAAGCATTTTGTACAGATAAAGTGTTTCTGTTTCAAATCAAAGTTGCTCTATTGAGGTACAACTTAGTCAATACCTTTCTTCTTTTATCTGTGGTCCCACAGTGAAAACTGACAAATTCATCAGCAGCTCTACGAGCCTCATGCACACGGGTTTTAAAATCCACCAACGTCCCTGTTGTCACTTCCTAGTAAGACAGTAACTTTTGGTGGATCCGGTCCACAGGGGCCAGTGAAAAGACACAAAGGTGGGGATTTGATTGTTGTGTGCAGGAACAGCAATAAGACCAGTAAAGTTGTATGATAGACTGCATGGAGAGGAGCAAGGCTTAGGAAGACTGATAAAGGTAGGAAGGGGCCAGAGTAGAAAGAGCTTGAAATGACAAATAAAAGAGATTATATTTGATCCAGCAGGAATATAAAGCCAATTCAACTTATTGAGTAGGAGAGGTGATCATATGGGTGTTTTAAGATAATTACTTTGGCAGTTTAATGGAGGATGAACTGGAATAAGGAGCCCATGTAAGAAGTAATGATACCTGAATTCCAGATACGGTTGTAGAGAGGTGTTGTGAAGGGAGAAACAAGGTTCGAATGGATTGGACATTTGGGATAAGTGAAAGTAAGGAGTCAACAATTACAATGAGCTTGGGATTCTCGATGACTGAGAAAATGGTAGTTGTTCTGCCACTGGACTTTGAGGACTTTGGAAGAGAGAGTGAAGCTAATTTGTGCACTTCTGCTTCACTTAGATCCATTTCATGCAGTCAAGACATCACTCATTCATTCACGATGTCATTGGTTGTCTTTGGAAAGAAAGGACCAATCATGACAACCCTTGACAGTAAAAAGGAAAGTTTAGGAAAGGTGAAGTTCTGGAGAGGAAGAGAGACAAATTCTGTTTTGGACAGAAGTATCTTCTGGATCTGGCTCATACTGGCTTGTTAGCAAATTGTTAAATTTTCACTGTAAGCATTTACAGCACATAAATTAGTGAATTTGCTGCAAAATGCAAGAGATTCTGCTACAAATCAGACCTTTATTGTTTTGTTAATTGTCTAGACTTAAGAAAATAATAGAGAAAATGATAATAATGTATATAAAACTTAAAATTCTGCTTTTTCCCCTCCAGAGAGCCAGTTATTAAACATTCACTAGCATACTCCTGCTTGGATACAGTGAGTTTGAAATATCTATGAGATATTCATTGATACACCAATTCAGCTCAGGAGAGTGAGTAGGAGAATCATGTGCATAGAACTGATAATCCCACATGTGCTAATGAGTACACCAAGTTAGATAGAACAGAGCAAAATGAGGTCATGGATAAAGCCTCAACAGACACACAGATTTGGCATACATGAAGGGTGTGACATGCACGTAGAACCAGTAGAAGCAGACTAAGATGTGGTCAAATAGATGGGAAGAAAGCCAGAAGAGAACAATGTCACAGAAACCCAAAGCAGAGTATCCAGGAAGAGAACAACAGAGTCAAATATTGCAAAGAGATCAAGAATAATGGAGAAAATCATTAGATTTGTCAATTTTCCATCCACTCCTTTTCATGCTATCATACTTTTGCCTGTGATCTTGAACTAATCTTCTTCAGGGAGTCACTCAATGGACTAAGCTTTTATTTATAATCCTTTGACATCGATAAGATACTAAAAGAGTATATGAGAAACCTACCATTATCTCTTGGGTCAGAGAAGCAGCTGGTGGTGAAGTGGATAAAGCATTGGGTTTAGAGTTGGGAGACCTAAATTCAAAATCGGACTTACTAGCTGTATGATCTGGACAAGTCACTTAATTTCTTTCTCTCAATTCCTCAACAGTAAAATAGAGATAATAATAGTATTTACCTTGCAGGGTTGTTGTTGTAAAGATCAAATATAATGTTTGTAAAAAGCACTTAGCACAGTATATGGCACATAGTAGTCACTATATAAATGTTTGTTCCCTTCTTTATTCTATTCTCTCATATGTTTCTCTAATGATATCTTTCATGATGCTTCCCCATTACAATTTTCCACTTGTAATATTTTAGTCAATTCGTGCTCCCCACAATTTTTTTTTAAAAACCCTTACCTTCCGTCTTGGAGTCAATACTGTGTATTGGCTCCAAGGCAGAAGAGTGGTAAGGGTAGGCAATGGGGGTCAAGTGACTTGCCCAGGGTCACACAGCTGGGAAGTGTCTGAGGCCGGATTTGAACCTAGGATCTCCTGTCTCTAGGCCTGGCTCTCATCTACTGAGCTACCCAGCTGCCCCCTCCCCACAATTTTTGTATAATCTGAACCTTTAATCTTCCTAGGTGGATGTTCTAAACTTCATCTTACAGTTCTTTGACATCTTTGATATGGATAATATGTATCTTAATCCTGAAAATACTATTTTACTTGTGAAATCTTAATAAAAAACTGAGTACAGTGCAAAAAAATAATTTTTTGGTCTCTTTATGTAAGGCTAGCAGTGCTCTAAGTTAAAATGGTCATCATCATACTAATAATATAGGCTAAAAAGTTTCTTACATTGCATTTGTAAAGTATAGCTAGTAATTCTGGAATGAAATAAGCTCATAGAAAATCCATCTTGTAAGAGAATAAAATTTGCATTATTATTATATATATTTGTATCAAAGTAGACAGGACATTCAAGTCTCAGCTGGATTTGTTATGCTTTTGTTTATGCAAATGTATATATTAATGCAAATTTCACATGCAATTTTATAGTTGTAAGAAGTTAATTATAACAAACACGATTTCTGTACTTCTCTTCTAAGTGCAATTAATATTTCCTCTTGAACTGGAAATGATAGATTATTAATTACCTGCTCTGCATTCTACTCCTTGTTGTGATACCTTCAATGATTTTAACATAATTTAGACATGCTTAAATGTCACAATTTGTGCTCATAAGCATGAAACTCTCTAAGTGTTCATTAATTAGTCTATTCTTGACCTTGTCTTGTTATCCTTTTAGAACAAGACTACATCCGCTTAGCCTAAGACACTGTCAAAAATCTGTTTTCTAAGTCAGGTAAATATTATCATGAGCACAGCTAAAAGTTAGAAATGTTTTAAAACATTATAAAATCGGAGTATACAATTATGGTAGGGAGGCATTAGATGCTTCTCTTAAACCCCTTGTGATTACAAGTCACAAAAGCAGGCTGCATTTCACCTGGGGAAAGAGCACCACATTTTCAATAATCCCACACTGCTTCCTGACACAAAAACCCATCTTGTGAACGCCAATCTTCTCTCAATGAAGCGATGAGGCTGAAAATGATAGAATATCACAATCTCTGAAGAATCGCAATTGTAGTTGATTTATAAGGACAATGGAAGGATGTGTGGTGGTTGTAATTAGACTACAGCATATCACCAATGAAGACTTGTACAATCAATGTACGATCAAAGCCAAAAAGGAGGAATTGGGCAAGCACACAGCAAAAGTGGAGGTTTATAGATAGATAGCCCAAGTTGCCCAGACATCTGCAAATGAGTAATAAGAGCCTTAATTTTTCTGTAGGATAAACAAGATGTCTTTTTTTTTTCACAACAACCAAGCATGGAGATATGTAATATAATATCTGTACAACCTAAATCATATTACCTGTCTTCTTTGGGAAGGAGGAAAAGTGGAGAGAGAGAAAAAGGGGTAAAGGGAGGAAATGGGGCGGGGGGGGGGGAGAGAGAACATGAGTAGCAAAATATCAAAAAAACAAATGCCTAAAATTTTTATCGATGTAATCTTGAAAAGATAAAAATTAATTACAATTAAAAAAACTTAAAGAGAAGAGAATATCATGAAGAAAATGATCAACAGAGTTAAAGGCTTACAGAGATGTCAAAAAGGATGAAGACTGAAAAAAAGGCAACTAAGAGATCATTATAACATAGGAAAGGTAAAAAGGAAAATGATCTGGATTTTTTAAATTTACTTTAGAGAAGTCAGAAATGGTGATACCAAAGAAAATGTATGAGTGGAAATATGAAATAAATAGGGAAAAGATAGAAACATTAAAAAGGGGGTGGGGTGCCTTACTGAAGGCAATGATCCTTGCAGGAACTTGGCTCATATCCTGAGTCCTAAGAGACCTTACAAGTGAGTGGGGAAGACAAGGCAGGGTAGAGAAGAGAAGGAGCATTTATTTGGCTCCTACTATGTGCCAGGCACCATTTTAACCATTTTATAAAAGTTATCTGATTTAATATTTGACAACAGCCTTGAGAGACAAATTGCACCTCATGAGGTCTCAGATGACAGAAACAAAAGAACTATGAGGGGAGCCACAGAGCCTAGGATTTTCATACAATTTCCAGTAGCACAAATATTACTGATTTTATTTTATTATTATTACAATCAATTCAATTAACATTTATTAAGCACCTACTATGTACCAGGTACTATATTAAGCACTGGGGAAAAAAATGAGAAAAAAATTGTTCAAGAAAGAATGCAAATGAAACCAAGGCATATGGGAGAGACTAGGTAAGACTAGATTTTCTGGTAAATGAGTGGATGGGATATGAAGCATGGCTTGAGCCTAACATTCACTCATGAAATGAAGAGTTCAGTTCCAAGGCAGAGATCTAAATATTAGTATATCGGCTCCCTCAAAGAGAGGAAAAAGTTTCTGAAAATCTCGTCCAAAAGGTACTATTCCAAGTGGGAAAAAGGAAAACTATATCATACCTCCCTCTATCCAGGATAAACCCTCAGGTCTAAATTCTGCTTTTGTCCCCATTTCTACAAAAATATACTTTTCCTATGTTTCATATTTCCTCAGATCAGACCTTTACTGATGATAGATTAGTTGATCAACTGACTTGTGCTAAGGTGATAAATCACTGATATTGGCTGATGATTTCTTCCAGGTAAAATATCAATCAAAATGTTCTTATTTAACAGCTGTGTACCCAGCAATATGCCAAGCACCATGGGGATTTTTTAAAAAGTATTATTAACAATTTAACAGGTATTTTATAAGTTGCTACTACCTAGAGCATGGAATAAGACAGGATGTGGGATTAATTAACGTCAAGTCAACTAGAATTTACTAGAGTTAGAAACAAAAGGTTAAGAAGACTAGAGAGGAAGGAAGAAATCAGGCAATAAATTACTTAGAAAACCAAAGGAAGGATTTTGTATTTCGTTTTTGGAGGTAACAGAGAAATCCTGGAGTTTATTAAATATGGAAGTGACACAGTCAAACCCAGGATTCAAGACAATCACTTTGAGAGCTAAGTCGAGGATGGACTGGACTAAGGAGAGATTGGAGTCAAGAGACTAAACAGAAGGTTACTGCATTAGTTATGGAAAATTAATATTAAATTATAATAACTTTTATGAAATAATTTCCCCCTTCAACACTGAAGAATAGTTTGAATTTTAGGCTGAAAAAATTTCTCCCTCAGGCTATGAAACTGGGTGCAAGCTTCCCTTCTTTTTTTAGATTTTGAAAGGATAATAGGATTTAAGGCAGAGCCTAGTAGCTATTTGAATCACTGGAGAGATTAGGTAATCAAATCAGCAAGCTTTAGCCACCATCTTGGATGACATTGGTCCAGACACATGTTTGGGAGGAAAAGGGACAGTTGATGCCCTTAAGATCCACATTGTCCTGTGATGAAGGTACAAGGGAGGATTTGGAATCTTTTGGAGATGATAATTAAATACCAAAAAAATAGATTGGAACTGAAAACTCTATAACAAGCAAATTATGTCATATGGAGAGGAATTCTGTATTTCAGTGATACTCACATCAGGTTCTATATTACAAGTAAACCCAATCTTCTACCTTAAGATAAGAATGTATATTATTTGAAAGTATAGAGAAATTAATGGTTTAATGTTTATGGAAGATATATTTGAAAGACATCATAAACAATATACACAAAAATTATTCTCATTTTGTAACTATTTTTCCTTTATATAAGTGAGTTTTAATATGTAAAATGTCCAGATTTTCCATGTCCTTACCCTAAAGCTCTGTCAAGTTTTTTCTTATTCACTTTTCCTTTTAATTGAATTCTATTTTTTCTTCTATTCTCATTTCTATTATTTCATAAAGTCTTCCTAGATTTCTTTATATTTATTTCATTTCTATTTATTTTTACTTCTTTTTCATTCTTTTCATTCTTAATGATGCTTTAATATTACATTACATGTATCAAAATGTAACTATTACCATATTGCTAGACATATTGAATTACTTCATTTTTTTCAATTACAAATAATACTGAAAGAAAATTCTTAGAAGGGACAGCAAGGTGGCTCAGTGGATTCAGAGTCAGGCCTAGAGATGGGAGGTCCACAGTACTGATTCCATATATAGATATAGAGATGGGAGGTACACAGTATTGATTCTAAGATGGAAGGTAAAGGTTTAAAACAAATTCTTTCAGCAAAGACTTTGTTCTTTGTTCTTCTTAACCTTCCAAAGGAAATTCTCATTAATGGAATTTGAGTTATTTAAACCTAACTGGACTGGACACTTATTTACAGGAGTGAAAAGATAAATATTTAACACCTAACTGGGGGGAGGAGTAGGGATGTACACCAGACACACTTCTAATATTTTCTCCATCACTTTCTTAAGTAAATGACTGGAAACCAACAGTCAAACACTAATTTTTACTGTTTGCTGATTTCTGAAGTATAAATGCTCACACTAAAAATTTAATAATCCAGCCTCTCCAAGTTTTATATCTAGCATCGATTTACTTCTATATGACCTTGAACAATTTAATTTACCTCTGAACCTTAATTTTTTCATCTGAAAGATACTTATTAATCTAAATGGAAAAGTCTAAGATACTTCCATCCCAGTCCTAAATCTTAGTGCTTTTAATGTCTCTATTATATAATATCATTTCACTTAACCAAGATTATTATAATATCTTCCTGATATTTCTTCCCATTTATGTAACTTCAGATTAATTAATTAACTTTTGAGAGACATTGGCTCAGATTCTTCAAATATAAAATATAAGGGTTTTGGGGGAAGGATCAGACCTAATGACTATGAAGATGGTTCCAAGCTCTAAAAGATAGATATAGATATAGATATAGAATCTTAGAATGTAATGAGATATACCAACATTTTCATAGTGCTTACTATGTGTCAGGCACTGTGCTAAAATAAACACTTTGCAATTATTATCTCATTTGATCCTCACAGCAACTCTGGGATGTAGATGCCATTATTATCCTTATTTTACAGATAAGGAAACTGAGGCAAAAACTGGCTAAGTAACTTGCCTAGGGCCACACAGCTAGTAAATGTCTGAGAACATATTTGAACTCAGGTCTTCCTGATTCCAGGAAGTTCTATCTACTATGCCATCTAGCTACAATATAATGAATTAGAGATTTCTCTTGTTTTAATTCTTTAAGGATTTATGACTTCAACAGGGTTAGTACTCTTTTCAATAACACAGATTACAACTCTTCCATGCCTTACTATAAGATTTTCATTAATTGCTAGGAGAAAATAACACATCTCTTGGAGTGGAACCATTCACTGTTACTGAATCGTGGAACATATTGTCTTGTTTTTACATTTTGCCTAAAAACACAAGGAGCTTAAAAGGTTGGCAAAATCAACTCAACAGGATGTTTCTTTGTTCAAAGTCCTTGAAGATGTCACCCAGAAGCTTCTTTATTTTCTGTTGACGCTGTTCCCAGAGTCCATATATACAAAAGATACAAAACAAAATTATAAACCATCGTCAAGTCAGCAGTACTCTAAGCACAACACCAAAAATGAAATATCAACAGGACAAGGAGACCGCACAGGTTGTGAGGATTGTCAGAAGGGGCAGAGCCCATTTTCATTTTTGGTTTTTGTAGCTCCAACACCTAACATGCCAGGCATAAAGTTAGTGCTTAATAAATGTTTGCTGAATTGAATTCAATCAACCAGTCACTGAATTCTGCAGCCTGCAGAGAATTTTCTAACTAGAGGCTGATTTACATGAAAAGAAAAGACAAAAGCAAAAATGTTATGACTTGAGAAAGCCCTCCCTCAACAAGACTGGCATTTCCTAGGTCTATTTTAATTTAAATCAACAAATATGTATTAATTGCCTATTGTATGCAGAGTACTGTATGTGAACTACAAATTTTGGCTAAGACTGAATCTCTTTCCTCCACTGCCCTCCTAAAACTTAAAAGGACATAGAGATCGTACACAGGATAGGGATAGGGATTAGAACTATAAATCACCTGGTCTAAGGAATCCCCTAGTAAGGAAATTCTCCAATGCAGCTCAGTATCTTCTCAACCTCTTACAGTCTTAGTTGTCTAGTACAAGGAGAGGTTGAGTTACCCTTGCCCAAAGTTCTACAGCCAGTATGTGTCACTTGTAGAACTTGAACCCAAATCCCTTTTTCATTCTAAGGTCAGCTCTCTATACCACACTGATGAGAGAAAGACAGACAGACAGACAGAGATGGAGACACAGAGCTAGACAGAGACAATAGATAAATAGATAGACAGACATACAGATAGATAGATAGATAGACAGACAGACAGACAGACAGATAGATAGATAGATAGATAGATAGATAGATAGATAGATAGATAGATAGATAGATATAGACAGATAGATGGAAGAAATGGAGGGAGGAGGAGGAAG
>NC_058132.1:534772550-534788531 GCF_016433145.1 Gracilinanus agilis
GGGGAAGGTAAGGGTAAAAAAAGAGAGAGAGAGAGAGAGAGAGAGAGAGAGAGAGAGAGAGAGAGAGAGAGAGAGAGAGAGAGAGAGAGAGAAATATAGAAATAGCAGCTAGGTGACAGGGACATGGGATGGATAGAGAGCTGGGCATGAAGTCAGGAAGACTCATCTTCCTCAGTTCAAATACCAGCCACAGACACACGGGCACTCCCTGGTTGTGTGACCCTTAGCAGGTCACTTTACTCTACCTCAGTTTCTTATCTATAAAATGAGCTGGAGAAGGAAAAAGCAAATCGCTCCTGTATCTTAGCCAAGAAAATTCCAAAAGGGGTTACAAAGAGTCAGAAACAAATGAAGAGACTAAATAACAAGAACAAGTAAGACTTGATCCCTTTTACATGAGATCCAAAAGAGTTGCTAGGGGAGATCAGGTTGCATCGTTCTCCCAGGCCTCTAGGTTCAAACTCCTGGAATATTTAGTCTTTAATATTCCAGGTCATTAGACACTGTCATAGTATGCTATTGAAAATGCATGGCAGAACTCCTAGACTTTCGATAGTAGATCAATAGTTATAGCAGGATAAGTACGGATATATTATTATCTTCAATTTTTTTTTTCATTTGGGGGATATGAAACACTGGACACATAGAACATTTTACAATTAGAATGCAATAAAACTCTTAGAATTCATGCCTGATAAAATCTGTTGGAAGCATAAACAATGGTTCCTGATTGAGAACTATGATACATCATGATATTATATATATCTTGTGATATAATATCAGTCCTCCCAAATCTAAGAAGTATGATATCAAGAGTCTTACTTGTGTCATGCAATGTTGGCTTCTAATACAATAGAAAGCTTGAAAAAAAATCCACTAATTTTAACAACCAAAATCAACAGTGACTGTTAAGACCTTTGAAGTGAAAATGCATTATCACAGTTTTTCCTCAATGTAAGAGAATTAAGATCTGTTATACATAATACAAAGTCAGCAAATTAATGAGACCGAAATAGATTTTCTGAGGAACCAGGCACTTTCAATTAGCAGTTTAGTTAACTTAGTCAAGGTAATTAACCTTTAAGAATAAAATTTTGGAAATAGGTTAAGCAGCTAAGCTAAATAGTTGATTTGGGTCTTTCTTATTTTTTTCCTTTTTTTAAAATGAAGCAGGTTTACATAAAGCATCTTATAATAATTATTTTCAAGTGGATTAATTTTTAAGGTATGTTACCACCACAATTTTCCTGAAACTCATACAAAAACAAATCTCTTCTCTCTGGCATCAGTGTAGTGAATGATCACACTATTGCTGTTGCTGCTGCTGTTGCTACTACTCCTAAGAATGACGGTGATAATGATAGTTCCAAATTACAATGGAAGGTAAAGCTTTTAAAATGTAAAAACATGCAGGAGAAATCAAAATTACATACAGAATATATGCTTTACAGTCTGTTAGAAAAGTTGTACAAAGGATTATTTAAATGACACTAGAAATCAGGCATATAGTTGATACTTGAATCAACTAGAAAAAGGAGTAAATTTATCCCTCTAAACCAGTGGTTCTCAAACTTTTTTGGCCTACCGCCCCCTTTCCAGAAAAAATATTACTTAGTGACTCTGGAAATTAATTTTTTTATTTTAATAGCAATTAATAGGGAAGATAAATGCACCTGTGGCCATCACCACACCCCTAGATACGCTACAGCACCCACCAGGGGGCGGTGGTGCCCACTTTGGGAATACTGCTCTAAACTAATAGCCATTAGAACCATATATACACAAGAATCACTACAGGAATGTGATTTCTCTTAAAAGAGTTTTTATTTGAAACTAGTGGCAAAAGATGAAAATGAGATAATAATCAATAATAATAATGATAGTGATAATAACAATGGTGCTTTTTACTTTTTAAAACAAAATACCTTTTAAACTAATTTTTTAAAATTTCAAACAAACCTTGGAGGTTAAAACGGTTTTCCTTTTCAAATGAATAAAGAGATCAAATAACTTAACCAAGGTCACATGTAGATATTGTTTGCCTCAACAAAATATAAGATCTCTACAGGTAGGGCCTGATTTGTTATATTCTTAGCACTTTGTAGGGGCTGAATAAACATTTTTCTGTCAGTGTCTAGACTAGAACCAAGTACTGACTCACCTGTTTGTCTATGGTATCATGCAGATAATTTTCTGGGTTTTATTATCTATGTATTTTAGAGCTTTAAGGAAAGATAGGGTAAAATTATGGATGATACTCAAAAATGTAAAATTAATATGCAAAGGCAAAATGAAGGGCTTCTCAATAACTATATCCATATCCACGAGTAACTAAACAATTTTTTAGGTCAAGTAAATTTTTCTGATATCCCATTTATTTTTTAAAATGTTAAAATTCAGATGGTAGTGAATAAACAATTTATAGTTTAAAGTTTTGCCTCAAATCATTTCAGATGGAAGAAAATTAACTAGTTCTATTTTAAATAGGCATCAGAACTTCAGAAATGCCATAATGGTGACACCATTGATATAAGCAAAGTGATTTTTCCAAGTGATGACTTTCAAGGCAATTTAGCAAACACTGTTATTCAGTGTATGCTTCTGTATAAGGAAGGTGCTGTTCTAGGGTATGATGGAGATGCACAGATTAAAAATTAAGATTGTCAGTGCTTTAACAGGGCATATAATCTTAGGACAGGATTATTTTCATTCATATTTGGCTTTTTGAAAATTCTGTCATGTTATTTTACATTCTGCTTATTATACAAGTTATGATGACAGATTGTATACTGATTTACAAGTAGAAAGAAAACTTACATAATGTTCAGTGTTTTCACTGCAGTATTTTAAAATTGATTAAAATATCTTTTGGAATTGTGCCCTCCCCTATAATACATATGGGATGAGCATATGACAGATCTGCAGTTATTTGTCCATAAAAATCTATTTTATGGGCACTGATTGAAGGCACTGTTGCTCTACTATGAGAAGCACCTTTTTTAAAAAAGATCATTTTGAACCACAGAGTTGGAGTCAATTGTACTGAATCCTTTTTGTGCTTCTATATATCCTCAAACTGAGTGCCCTTGGGCCAAAAAATTACCTTGTGTTTATTTTTTATATAGTTATATATAAAAGTATATGTGGTGGCTCCTGATAGAATATAAACACTTTCATGCCAGGACATATTCCATATTTGTTTTTGTATACCCAGCTTTTGCCACTGTAGCTCACACAAAGTAAATACTTAACAAATATTTGTTAATTGCCTGAAAAAAAACAATGGATTTGGCATCAGAGAAGACCTGGATTTGATTCTCACCTTCAGCTGTAACCAGCTATGTGACCATGGAAAAATCACTTTACTAAAGTATCTTCAATTGTGAAATGGGGTCTAATGATATCCATGGTAGCTTTTTTCCAGGGTTTTCTGTGAGTATAAATTGAGATTTTATGTGTAAGACACATTGAAAACTTCATAGCTCTATGCAAATCTCATTTATTATTCCTATTCTACATTGTTGTTGTTCACAAATATATTGATACCCTCTCGATGACAAAATTTTAGAACCACTTTAGTCTATTTTGTTATAAATTTCCTTTAATCAGTTAACAAGCTTTTACGGAGCATCTGCTATGTGTAGGGCACTATGGGAGGCACTGAGAACACAAATGAAAGGATAAAACAATCTTAATTCTTAAATAGCAATAAGAAAAACAAATTGAAGGAATCAGAATAGGCAAACTATCTTTTTTCACAGATGATATGACGGTATATGTGGGAAATCCTAGGTATTCAAATAAAAAATTAGTTGAAACTATCAATAATTTTAGCAAAGTAGCAGGATATAAAATAAGCTCACATAAATCATGAGCATTTGTATATCTCACCAACAAAGTTCTGCAAGAGGAGATAATAAAAGATGACCCATTTAAAATAACCATAGATAGAATAAAATATCTGGTATACCTGCCAAAACAAACCCAGAAACTATGTGAATATAATTACAAAACTATACTTTTATACAAATAAAGCAGATATAAATAAGTGGAAAAATATTAATTGTTCATAGAGGAGTAGAGCTAATATAATTAAATTACAACTCTACCTAACCTACTTATTCAATGCCATGTCAATTGAATTACCAAAAATAATTTTTACTAAACTTGTAATAATAAATATATAATAAGAAAATTCATAGAAGAACAAAAGCTCAAAAATATCAAAGGAATTAATGAAAAATGCAAAGGAGGAAGGTCTAGCAGTACCAGATTTTCTAAAAGGACTTACATTCTAACCCTTAGGCCTTTCAATATTTAGGCTGATTTTCTAATGGCAATGTTTTAGGTTTTTGTGTTTTATTTTTGCCATTATGAACTGATTAGAGAATGCTCAATGGGATCTATAAATGAGCTTTAAAGGACAGATAAATAAACAAATAAATGAATAAATAGATAAGATTTAGGTTATGGGAAGAAATTCAAGATGGTGGCTTGGATGGAAAAGAGACACATGTGAAGTATGAAGGTAAGATATACAAATTTACAAACACCTTACTAGTTGGTGCTGGGATCATTTGGGATATGGGCCTTCTTAGTTTTCCCATTTTTTGAATGAAAGGTCAATTTTCTTTCAGGTCCTTCAACATCTCCAAGTCAGCTAATCTGTCTCTCTGTCAGACAACATACAAGGCCAAGTTCAATCTATCTAATTCAAATATGTAAGGCTGCCAGTCTGTGTCTCTGTTTTCAAGAATTTTTTCTTCTCAAGATTCTTCATTCTTTAGATAAGTTTTATTGAAAGGCCTGCCTGACTATCCTGACAAGATTTTCTTCTCAACATTTGGATTATAAGGGGGGCCTCCCAGCTTGACAAATACTTTCCTATCTGTCAAAAAAGATGCTTTCTCTCTTAGCTTTTGACCATTCTTCATTTATTTCTGATATTCACTTAGTCCATTTGATAATGATAGACTCAGCTCCTGCCAACATTCTTTTTTTTTCTGTGCCCTTCAACCATCTTGGTTATTTTGCCTAAGTAAGCCCACTGGCCAGATTTAACAACTGGTTCTGCCCCTGATGGAAAAGTTGCTTCTTCTATCCTATATCTAAATTCTTTAAAAGGCCATGTGAACTTGGGCTTGTCTGTCTTATTGCTTGATCCCTATTATTAGGTTCAAAATCTTGGGTTGTTCCTCAGCCTGGTTTCCTCCATATTTGAAAAGGTACTTTTTTATCAACCTTTTATCAAATTCATCTTTCTAGGGTTCTATTTGCACTGACCAGTGGTAAAGCAGAGAAGTCCTAGAGTCAATGAATTGTGGACATGTTTCCATCACCAAGAAATGTTCTACTCATTTCCTAGAACTCGGCTCATATCTGTTGTTGTTTAGTCCTTTTCAGTTGTGACCTACTCTTCTTGACCCTATTTGGAGCTTTCTTGTCAAAGATACAAGAGTAGTTTGCCATTTCCTTCTCCAGTTCATTTTACAGAAGAGGAAACTGAGACAAACAGGGTTAAGTGACTTGCCCAAGGTCACACAGCTAGGAAGTATTTGAGGACAAATTTTAATTTGGGTCTTCTTAATTCTGGACATTCTATCCACTGTACCACCTAGCTGCTCACATTTCTATCTTTCCTTCATCTCTATCTTTAGAAGGTAGGTACTTAAAATATCATGAATATCTCAGATCTTTCTCAGACCCTAAATAGTTTACAAGAAAGAAAAAAACTATGTAGTAGTAGTAGTAGTAGTAGTAGTAGTAGTAGTAGTAGTAGTAGTAGTAGTAGTAGTAGTAAATAGTTCCTTCCAACAACATGGACCAGTTATAAAACAATAGAAATAGGGAACTAAGCCTCCCACTTAGATGCTCTGACTTCATTACTCTAGTAGTATGCTTTTTAGGCTTTCATGTACATACTCTGTATTTTGGGACAGGATGGATATTAAGATTGCTTGATTTCTGACAGAAATTTTCCATTTCCCTCTGTGGCAGTTTTTCCCCATCCTCTACCTAAAGAAAGACTTAGACTCCGGACAGTAGAGAAAGGGGAGGTAGGCAGTGATATACTCTTCTCTCCAGAACTGGAATAGCCTGGGTGCCACCTAGACACTCTCCTTCTTCTCTGATCATTTGCTGCCCTACCTTCCCAGGACTGAGAAAATGAATAAAAGAAAAATGTGTTTACTAAATGCTTACTCTGTGGAAGATATTATGTTAAGTTCTATTTATTCAAACACATCGGAGAGACATCCCTTTCCTTCAAGATGCTTACATTCTAATAGGAGAAATTACATGTACGGGAACCATGGCCAAGAAGGGTGAAGTCAAAAGTGATGGTAAATAGAGCCAAAGAGCGTTGCAACTATGCCCTGTTTCCATAAATAATTATAAGTGTCAAGAAACTACTGTAAAACTGGAGAGTCAGCCAAAGAAATGAAATTGAAAGAAAAAAATGATTGAATTGGTTAAGATCACAAAGGTTAGGAATTCTCATTCTAAATGGTGCTATTTCTATAAATCATGGTTAATAAGAAAGTCAGTTTTATTCTCTTTTCTTTAGTAATATCAGCAACTTGACCTACATAATTAAGTTTTTTTAAAGACATTATAATTGTTAGAAAGAAATACATAGACCTTGGGAACAAAAATCTAGAGCTGAAATGAACCTCAGATGCCATCTGTTCCTACCCTTGGTTTCACAAACAGACCCAAAGAGGCAAACTAATTTGCCTGAGGTTTTAGAAGGAATAAGATTCAGAGACAAGATTTGATTCGATGTTTCTGAGATGAGGTTTCCTTATTTTACCAAGGTTAGAAGTATAGTGGCCATTCAACATGGAACCTTTGATCTGTTCCCCCCACCCCCACATGCTTATTTGCCCCTCTTTAGGCAGTTTGTCTTTCATTCCACTCCCAACTCACTGAGCTTACTATATTGGTGCTGGTCTTACCATGAGATATCAATTGGCTTCAGCCCAGTTGCAGCTCAAAATTCCAGAGCTCAAGCAATTCTCTTGCCTTGGCCTCTCTACCACACCCAACCAGAGGAAAGATTTTAACCAAAATCTTCTAACTCCAGGGTAAGTGTTTTTCCTACCTTTATAAATACTGTCTAATAGCAGCTGAAGAATTTTCAGACTTATGTATCACTGACATGCTTAAACTATCAATTTTTAAAAGTCAATATCATAATCTAATTCATAAAGCAATTTAGTGAACTATTGAGTAAATCTCTGAATCTCTTACCTATCCTGACAGCTCCTTTCTATGTACCCTGTGGGATCAGATCCCAGGAAGTCCTAACAGGAATGGTGCTAGGAGCTACAAGCAACTGGCTTCCAGAAAACTTCCATCTGAAAAAAGACTTCTTATGTCTTCATTCCTCTCCAAAGAGGGTTTGTCTCATTTAAAGCAAAAATCTTATCATATTTCACATCTCAACTACTATATTCTCTCAAAAATACTAAAGTTCCCACTAACACTAATACTTCTAATATGAAAGATTGCTTCCTGGTGCCTTCACTTAGAGCTGCTTTGGAATAAAAAGGTAAAAATGTCTATCATAAAAAATAATTTTTTCCTTCTTACTTAGAGACAGCATTCTATCTTATTCACTTATTCAAGCATTGAGACCCCACTTTGCAAAAGTTTTTTTTGTTGTTGTAAATGCTTAGTTCGATTCTATCACTGAAGGATTAAATGAAATGAATAAGAAAGCTGAGCCAGTTGATATGGGAAATGAAGCCAATCTGCAGAAGAGGCATTCTGGTGACAGAAGTATGTCCACTGCTGACCTTCAGATGAGAGCTGACAATTGTAAAAACTGTCAATTTCATGGAATGGAATACCTATCTCCATCGGTCCATCATATTGTTTGCTGATGTTCAGCATTAGATATCAGGAGAAAATGCATCTGACACTCAGAGAGTAGGAGAAAAATGAATAATGCAGAAAAACTGGGAAATCAAAGCACACTTTGGAGGTTAAAATGGTTAAAAATAAAGCAATCTAAAGTTTTTCTTTTAGAATGAATGGCATAAAACTTCTTTCCCTAAGTCTTGTTCTTATGCCTTGCAAAGGCCTTTCAGTAATTCCTGTGTTAAAAAAAAACAATAACAAAACACCTGTTCTCATGATTTGAATTCTTGTTCAGGTGTTTCTGACTCTTCATTGACCCCATTTCTCTTGGCAAACATACTAGAGTGGCTTGCCATTTTCTCTTCTAGTTCATTTTATAGATGAGGAAACTGAGGCAAACAGAATTAAGTAGCTTACCTGGAATCACACAGTTAATAAAAGTTTGAGCCAGATTTGAGTTAAGGAAAAGGAGCCCTTCTGACTCCAAGACCAGCAGGCTATGCACTGAGCCACCTAGTTTTCAGATTTTAATTCACTGATAAAATGCAGATATTTGAATCACCTACCTTACAGAGTTGTTGTGAAGAAATCACTTTAAATAAGCAATTTTAATGTGATCAGTGTTATTTTCAGAGGCTGTGGCAGCAGGGCAGTAACTCAGGCAGGTCCTTTCAGCCTGGAAGTGTTTTGAGTGTGGGCTTAAAGAAATAGGAATTCTATGTCTGTTCAAAAGGTTAATTGCCGGGGGCTTATTATTATTGGCTCTTTTAGTCACTGAAATTTATGGAAATAGTCTAATCATATTTAAAGGGGTTGTCATCTATATTGGTGAAAGGAATGAGTTTCCTAAAAGCAAAGATCTAACTTGTTACCTTTCTGCTCAATAAATGCAGGTATCAGATATATAATTATTCATTTGGCCTTTAAGGCCCTTCATAACTTGGCTCCAGCCTCCCTGTCCAGATTTATTGCCAATCACTCCCTTTGTGCACTATAAAGTCCAGACAAATTTTCTTCCTTTCTATATCTTCCTCTGAGCCCTGAATCTCCTACTTCCATGTTTTTGCTGGGAGTCTCCCATTACTGAAATTCACTCCCTCTTTTCCTCTGCATCTTAGAATACATTTCCTATTTGCTTTTAAGGCTCAATTCAAGGGTCACTTTCTCATGAAAACTTTCATTATTCCCTCAGATGCTAATAGCTCTTTGCCTTGAAAAAATTTTTCTTGTGTTTACTTTATGCATTTTAATGAGGTACATGCTGTTTCCTCTGCCAGAAAGTAAGATTCATAAAAGTGAGGACTATAGCATTTCTATCTTTCTGTCTCCCAAACCTAGCACAGTGCTTGGCACTTAGCAAGTGCTTAACAAATTGATGTATATTATATGCCCAGAACCACAAAAGTCACAGATCCTTAAAGCATAAAACCAAATTCTAAGATTTTCTAAAGAATGTGTAAATCTTGTTAAACTAATATTGACTTTTTTCCAGTCTATTGACATTTATTTTAATAGTGCATTATTACCTGTTATTGGCCATTGGAGAAAATAAAAACACCTCTTGAAGATTATTTAATCACTAACTTTTGCCAGGTAGATCTTTTATTATATGCCATGCATTGTACTAAGAGCTTTACAACTATTATCTCATTTGATTCTCATAATAACCTGGAAAACAGATAATTTTATTATCCATATTTTTACAGATAAGAAAATTGAGGCAAATAGAGGTTAGGTGATTTGCCCAGGGCCACGCAGCTATTTAGGTGTCTGAGGCCAGATTTGAACTTAGGAAAATAAGTCTTCCTGACTGCCGACCAGACTATCGATTGTGCCACCAATAGCAATTACACGTGAATCCCAGACAAAAGAAAAATTGAAAGCACAGTAACTGTTTATACAGGAAACTAGTCGACTCTTATTGGAATGAATTGGATATAAATGTTAAATAAGTTTTTCTACTAATGGATTTTCAATGGGCAAGAGAGTAGGAAAAAAGGAAGGAATAAAAAGAAATATAGGAATCACCTTATATTCAACAAAATAAACTCATTCTCTTCCCTCCCTATAACTTCCCCTCTTCTCAACTTCTCTATTATGATTGATGACACCTTAGTCAACAAGTCAGGTGTCATCCTCAACTCCCAATTCTCTCACCCCTCACTATCTAGTCTGTTGCCAGGTCCTGTCATTTTACCTTAACTATATCCCTTCTGGACCAATTCCTCTCCTCCTTCTAACACTGCCACCACTGATCAAAGCTCCCATCACTCCACACTCGGACTACTGGAATAACCTCTTAATTGGACTTCCTGATTTAAGTCTCAGGGACAGATTAAGATTGAAGTATTAAAGACAACAACAACCACAACAATAGCTGATATTTATATAGTTAATTATTATGTGCCAGACACTTTAGTTAACATTTTCCCAAAAATAAATATTTGATCCACACAACAACTTTAAGAGGGAGGTGCTATTACTGATTCCATTTTGTATTTGATGAAATAAAGGCAAAGAAAGGTCAAATAACCTGTCCAGGGTTAACCTGTTCACAGCTAGTTATCAAAATAATATCAAAATGGATATATGACCTAGGCATAAAAGGAGATATCCTAAGTATCTAAGGCTAGATTTGAACTCAGATCTTCCTGACTTCAAGTCTGGCACTCTAGTCACTGTACTGCCTAGTTGCATCATTAATATATATTTGAAGGATGGACTCCATTTGAAAATAAATGATTCTGTATATGTTTGTTAGTGGTTCCCAAACTTTGTTGGCCTACCGCCCCCTTTCCAGAAAAAATATTACTTAGCGCCCCCTGTCACATACTATCACCGCCCCCTTACAGTTATTCACTACCCACAAATGCACCTGTGGCCCCCACCACCCCCCTGGATTGCTACAGCACCCACCAGGGGGTGGTGGCACCCACTTTGGGAATCACTGGCTTAGACCAAAGATACAGAATCTCATAATCAGAAGAGTTTGGGGAGTCCTTCTAGGGCAATTCATTCCTGAAAAAGAATGATGTACCAAACAAGTGTTCATACGACTTAGTATGAACTACAAAATTGATAGAAAGCCATAGAAGGAGGTCATGCTTCCTCCCAAGGAAGACTAATACATTCTCAGATAGCTCAAATTGTTAGAGTTCTTCTTAGATAGATTAATTATTTTAGTTCTTCTTAGATAGATTAATTATTAAACAACAAATATTTAACAAAAATCAGTACTTAATAATTGATTTATTAATTTTATTTTTTAAAAATTATTCATTATTAATTTAGTCTAGCATCATGGATGAAATCATGGAATTACAAATTTGTTACTGCCACTTCCTGTTCAAGATGTTGAGTAGCCATAGTTTTTAATTTTTTTAATGTATTTATCTATTTGTTATATTAAAACACCCAATTAATTCCCTCCTTTCATTCACACCCTTCATCAGAAAAAGCATCATATGACAAAAAGATATATGTGTATATGAAACTGTCTTATTTATTTCTATTTATCAGTTCTTTTTCTGGAGGTTGAAGTCCTTCAAACAATATTTTTGTTGCTGAATATAACACTCTCCCCCATTTTCTTCCTCATAAAAAGTTTTGTCTGTATTTCTTATTGCTTCATTATGGAGAGTTTCCTATCCTTCCTTGGGGAACTTCACCTATAGAATTTTAGGTCATGGGATTTTACCTGTGTTTTCTCTGAACCTTTAAAAATCTACTCTCTAAAAGCCCACATTACATGTCAGACTATTTCTTGCTTTCCTATCCTCTATCAAAAATCAAAGATGAAATAGTCCCTCTTCCCCAAGGTTTTCATCATTTTCATCCATCAGTGAGTTACTGATATAGTCTAACTGGTCTTCTACCTCAAATATATTCCCTTTCTAAACACAACATTGTCAAAATAATTCCTCTAATGTGCATATCTAACCACATCAAACTTATTTATCTTTACTATACACATGCTATTAAACATTATTCTTGCATACTGTCTACTCCAGCCAACCTGGATCATTTCCTCCATTCTGTCTTGCACTCCCCTAGTTCCACGTATTCTTGCAGACCAACACCCACATTAAGAGTATAATGCCTTTTATCTTCTTCAGTCAAAATACTTCTCAATCAACACTATCTATCATTACATAAAAAATGCTTTAACTCACTCTGGATTAGAAAAATGCAAATTAAAATAACTCTAAGGTTTCAACTCACACCTATCAATCTGATAGAAAAGGAAAATGATAAATGTTGGAGCAGACGTGAAAAAATTGGGATACTAATATACTGTTGGTAGAGTTGTGATCTCATCCAGCTATTCTGGAGAACAATTTGGAACTATTCCCAAAGGCTCTAAAACTGTGCATACCTTTTGATCCAGTCATAACAATACTAGGTCTGTACCATAAAGAGATAAAAAAGGAGGAAAAGACCTATTTGCACAAAAATATTTATAGTAGCTCTTTTTGTGGTAGTAAAGAATTGGAAATTGAAGGGTTGTCCATCATTTGGAGAATGGCTGAAAAAGTGGTGGTATATGACTGTAATGAAATATTATTATGCTATAAGAAAAACGGTTTCATAAGAAGGAATCATGAGGATGATTTCAGAAAAACCTAGACTTACATGAATTGATACAAAATGAATTGGGCAGAACCGGAACAGCATTGTACACAGTAAAAGCAATATTTTTTGGTAAACAACTGCGAATGGCCATATTATTCTCAGTAATACAGTGAGTCTGGACAATTCCAGAAGCTTATGATGAAAAATGCCATACACTTCCACAGAAAGAACTGATAGAGTCTGAATGCAAACCAAAACACACTATATTTTACTTTCTTATTTTTGTTTGTTTGAGAACTCTTCCACGCAATGACTAATATAAGAAAAATGTTTTAATTGACTCCACATGTAAAATCTATATCAGATTGCTTGCTATCTTGTGAAAGAGGGAGAAGAAATGGTGGAAGGAGTGTGGAAAGGAGGGAGAGAATTTGCGATTCAAATTTTTTTCAAATGAATGTTAAAAAATATACATGTAATTAATTTTATTAAAATGAAATATTAAACTTTTTAACATATAGAAAATACATAAATATATATAAAACAAAAATAAAATTAAAGACTTTGGAAACTTTAAATAATAAGACTTTTTTTTAGAAAAAATATTTCTTGTCTTTCACAGTTCAGTTCACATTTCTTTTTTCTCTATGATGCCTTCCTTGAATTCCCCAGCTCAACATGTTTTTCTCTCCTCTCAAATTTTCCTACAGAATTATGTTTAAGAGTTCTCCTTTGTTCTCGTAACACTGTGTCTGTACATATGTAATATGATGCTTTAATAGAATATAAGATCCTATTGGGAAAGATCTATTTCCTTTTAAATCCTCAGAGTCTTGCACAATAAATGTATTAGATAGCTGATCATTTTTGTTGAACCTGAATTAGATCTAGTCCACATGATAGGATGTATAATCTTTAGATGGTATCTATCACCAAAGTCTCATATGCCCCTTCCTTTCCAATCTCACTGTTAACCCCTTTAATTCAAAGTCTTATTGCCTAAGAAGACATAGGCTATTGAGGTTGCTTTTTAATTGCTACTAGTAAGGCAGAATTTTTTTAACTTCAAAGGCAGTGTAGTATGGTAGAAAAAGCAATGGTTCTCAAATTAAAGGATCTGAGTTCAAACCCTACAACTATTACTTACTACCTATATAATCCTGGGCAAATCAGTTAGTTACTAAACATTTATCCAGCATCTACTATTTTCTGGGAACTGTACTAAATATTAGGGACACAAATAAAAAAGACAGAAAGGTAGTTCCTGCTCACAAATTCCTGCTTACAATCTAATGTGAGATGACAATACTTTAACCTTGCTAAACCTCAGTGTCTTCATATATAATTTAAGGAGGTTGTAATAGATGCCAACTTAGGTCTCTTCCAACTCTAGATTTTTTTTTCTATGACTTAGTTTCTCAAACATTAAACTTGTCACCAGACTTCTGGGAGTTGTAGACCAGTTTATCATGAAACAAAGTAAATAAATAACTTAATAGGAAAAATTTTGATAATTTTGTATTGGTTCTATTTCCTCAGACCTAAAAGTAGGACAAAAGAATAGCAGGTATGCTATGCCATTGCTGGATTAGTTGCTGAATTATTTGTTATGTACTCCTAGGTTTGAGAGAAATCATTTGCAGAGTAAAACAATTATCAATCTATATAGACATATATTGGCTCTTGTGACTTGCTTGGTTTAGTAATTCCATATATCAAGACATGACTTCAGTTTATCAAGTTTATCATCTATCAAATTTAACTTCAGTTAAATAGGGTGTTATTGGCAGAAATCACTAGTTTTTTTTAATAGTTATGTCCCTTTAAAAGTTTGATGGCATCCATGTTCTTCTCCCTGGGAACACAGAAAATAGTCTTTTGAAACTTGCCATCTGGTTTCCTGTTCATCCAGAACACTATTTATCCTAACATAGTGGATATTCACAGAGATTGGCCTCAAGTGCATATTGACTATATATTAAAACCACACATAAATGTATTTATCATAGTGGTTATTTTCCCATATCTTGTTTTTAGAGATATAATTAGGGCACTGAAATAAACTGATCTTGAGATAAGAGGGCAAGAAGGAATTAAAAGAAAAGGAAAGGAAAGAAAAGGAAGAAAAGAAAAGAAAAGAAAGCTTACTAAAAGAAAAAAAATACCAAAAACAACAGCCCTTGACAATTCCTTATAAGTAAAGTAATTCCTTAGAAGTAAACCTTAGAAGTAAAATCTTCCATTGATTTCAACATTATCTGTTTTTTAAAAGTAAAGTATATCTAAAAGTACAAATTATTTACATACTACCATGAAAAGAGAAAATATATACATAAAAAACAGTGCTTTAATAGACAAGGAAGAAAAGGAAGAAGATACAAAAAGAGAAGTTGATATCTGAATTATATGTAGGTGGAAGTTCATTTTTTTAAAAATACACACTTTTAAATGGCTATTTAATTGTTTGAAGTGTATTATAAATTATTTCCCTTAAATAATCAGGCAGAAGCTTTTTTTGTTCCTAACAAATACTACACTGTTTCAATAAAGTCATATGAAGATGACCTTTCTGTAGACATCAATCTCTTTTCCCATATTTTTCCTATAATTTGTCAAATAATCATAATTAATAAGGGTTATATAAGAGAACAAGAAAGGTTTTCAGGTAAATTTGACCTACTTCTGAGTAAATCCTTCTCTAATGAAGCTCATTTACTTTCTTTATTATTCCCACATTTTCTAAACATTTCTGAAGCAATTGAGACTGACTAAAGCAAAACAGCAATGCTAGGAGTCCTAGAAACAGATCTCCTAGACACCAACAAAGGACCTCTCATCATTCCATTAGATGTTGCCCAGTTTCTAGTATTAAGGAATTGTAGTTAAAAGCCTTTTATGGGTACTCTTCACCAAGATTAAAATTTTCTCACTCTTTACTAGGTCTGTTGGGCAGCAAAATAGAGTTTTGAATATCTTGACCTAGTCAGAACCTTAGCTATTATATTCCTAAAAGCAATTAGCATTTGTAGTAATGTAGACAAGTTTTACTACAACTGGAGTCAGGTTGGGGAAAAACAAAGAGGTCAAGGACTGATTGGTCGCAATGTACACTGTTGCTTGTTGCCATTTTCCTCTCATTTTAGTAAGATGGGGCCATGAACCTTCCATAACTAACTCATATTCTCCCTCTTCCAGAAGCTCAAATTTTCCCCTACCAGCAACCCAGAGTTTGTCATTGCCACACTGCCCCCATCATAAAATTGTACTGATCTAATATGGCAAGTCCTGTGTGTTAGTGACAGCTAAGCTGAGAAACTAATCTGTGCCAATGGGGAGAAGACTAAAGAAAGACAGAATTCCTAAACTATCCAGTCACATCACAAATATGTGGAATTTAACCAAATCCTAGAAACTTTGTCTCTGCTTTGGTCAGCCTACTCAGAAATGAAAGATATGGCAAGTGTGAATGACCATGGCAGACCAATGGGAAGGATATATATATATATATATATATATATATATATATATATATATATATATATATAA